>NC_139042.1:59037163-59412163 GCF_965140915.1 Aythya marila | reverse complement strand
GGTCACGAGAGTGATTTGTTGCTTGGGTGGAAATATCTACACTTCTTCCTGAAGTACATTATTTTTCATCTGATTAGAAGTATAGTTAATGATGGTATAAAGTCAACAGTAGCTTTCCTTCTGAAGTCACATTTCTGGGTGAAAGGGAAAGAGGAGGGTGAAAGGCAAGACGAACAGCAGATAAGGCTAAGTATATTGTTTCTGTTATTTTTTTTTTTTGCATGTAATTAATTAGGAAATTTACAAAGGGCTAAAGAAAGCTATACATAAATAGGAATACAAATGAGACAAAAAATGCAATTGGATTGGGAGCAAATTTCCACTTTATAGACAAATTCTTAACTGCTTAGAGGAGTATCATTTTGGAAACTGTATAGTTTTGAATACCATTAAAAGAAACTTCTCATAAAAAGAGTACCTGCACTGGTAAGGTCTATCAATATCAGCAATATGTTTCATATTTTAATAAGATTAATGAGAAAAGTCATTGGTACCTCTATATGACGTTTTACTATGTAACTGTTATGACTGTTTTTCGTACTTTTACACAGGATCTTCAAAGGCCTCCACATTTCAAATATGATTTCATTCAATGTTTGTTAAAGTTGTTCCTCCTTCAAAACCTACAATGGGAACTCAGTATTCTCAGTGGCTCAGAAACATTAATTCACTGTGGAGGATGAATATACATTTCCAACACTTTTTCATAACTTCTCTCCAACTCACATATACAAGACTTCCAATTTTAGGTAGACTGACTTACTGATAGGAACATTCAATTCATGTGACAGTATTTTTATCCCCAGGGGATATTTTTGCATGTTGTTCCAGATGTATGTTTCAGAATGTTGAAATTCAGAAAGATGTGGATATTTGGTGGTGTCAGTAACAAGCTTAGGAATACTGATATCTTTCAGACAGCTGTTTTTGAAAGTTTGTATACCATACTTACTGTGGCAACTGAAAGACTGATACAGTAAAATAGGTGCATTCTGGCCCCTAAACCAACAAAATTCTTAACAATAACAACATAATTTAATTTCCAAACAGAAAATCTAGGCTGCTGGTCCAGTAAAATAAGTCCCCAAAGAACTTGAAGATCTTGAAAATCTGTATTATGTAAAAACAATGTAATGTGTAAATGTTCCATGTTAAGCACTAATCAACACATATCAGGTCAAGAGTGCTGGGCACATTGGAAAATAAATTTAATAACTGAGTAGCAAGTAGTAGTAAATCAGTGTTAATTTTACAGCTCCGCATAATCATTCTACAAATACAGTGATCAATAGCAGGAGTAAGAGACTGTAGAAAAAAGAGACCTATCACAAAATAAATTCAGTCAATACCTATACTTCTCTAAGTGACTACACCAGCTGGATGGATTATATATTCAATGATGTGCTTTTTGACTAAGAAAATAAGAAAAGCCAGACTGGATCAAATCAATGGCCTAAGCTAACATAATGGCCACTAATAGATAATACAGTGTTTAGGACAATACATTATTTACTCTTATATTCCATCTTAATTTCTAGTAAGTAGTTAGTAGTTAGGAATTTTATGCAGCAGGGTTTCTATAAGTTAGCCTTTTAGCCTTTCTATAAGTTAGCCTTCTATATAGTAGTCTTTTACGGAGTTTTTTCATAAATCTATTTTTATTAATTTTTATGTGTTCTCTTTTGACACGTGAACTGATATTAACAACACCACAATTCAGGAAGACCTTATTAACAAGCTGAATAGCATGACCCTTGAAGAAAAGCTAAGTACAGAAGTACTATAATTTCTGCGTGGAGATACAAGCTGCAGTATAGAGACATTCCTTTGAGGCATCTTCATAAATTTTCATGGTTATTTAATTCCTTTGTAGCTAATATGAAAGAGGCAGAAGGGTTGGTTGCTAAACAAACAGAAAAAAATCTTTCAGTGAAGGAGAGGACTTTCACACATTTTGTAATGAGAAGGTCACACCTGAAAGGATTACATATAGTATCCAAATCCAGTTCCCAACCTTTTTCTCAGCATCCCTACAAAGGTATCTTTCACTTCACCACTTGCAGTCCAACCCATCATTATCACAGAATCACAGAATCACAGAATCACAGAATTTCTAGGTCACACCTTGATGTTTAAAGCACCATTACCCAAGGGTAGTTGTTTCTCTACTCAGTCCCTGCAAACTGACATCCGTTTATCAGCTAATCAGCACATCCACCACCCTGGAAGTGTGATGTGTTTTTCTTCTTTTCACTACATTGTACTGACACAGTTTCACTATAATATCGGAAGTTTGTACAATTTTACTTCTTCATGCTTATCTACTTTCATCTTCTCCACCACTCTGCCATAGATAACAACCTCATCTTGCTTCAACCCTGTTTTCTGAATAAGTCCAGTCTACATTCATTGTTCTTCAGGAAAGATGACCTCCCAAAGTTCAGGCAGAAATGCGTTTCACAGATAGAGTTCTCCATGTTCAAACACTTACCGAAGGCCCAAAAGTCTTCTGATGTCCCTGAACAGAATTGGTTGAGGGAGTGCACTATCCTGGAGGATGAATCACGACAGAATTCACAATTCTGATACAAAATATGTATTTTGTTCCAATTTTACCCATCCCTCCCTGTGTAAGCTGTGTAATCAAACATCTGCATCATCTACTTCCAGAATTTTTGTAAGTAGTATAGAAATAGTAGGAGTGATCAAGTGACAATAAAGATCTTGAAATGATACGAACAAGAGACATTGCTATCTTGCATTTTGAGCTTCAGAAGAATTTTCCTGTACTAGATCTCCAGAGATACTCTTTCTAAAGTCTGTTAATATACTCAGACTAAGAGTTACTGGTAGTATAAAAAACTCTGACAAAATATTTTTTGTCAAAAATAAAGTTTTGAAAAAACAGAAATTACAGCCTCACCATGCTCCCAAACATTTTATTTTCAGTTCTAGAAATTAAACCTGAAAGCAACAATAAGTTTCTGTTTGGTTGTTGTTGTTTTAAAGGAAAATATGAAGACTTTTTATTAGAAAAAAAAAATAAATCTAAACAGAAAAAATAAGTCTCTCTTTTATGAAGTTACATGAGGGCATCAGAAAGACTGTGGAAATTCAGTCAATCTGTGCCAGGTGTATAACACTGCCATCCAAAGGCTGCAGAAAACATTTGTGGGAATATAGTTAATACCAGTCAGTTCAGAAACTTCTAATGTACACATTTTAAAAGCTATGTCTCATCTCTCAATACCACGTGTGCTTGCCCTGGAGGTGAAAGGCCAGGGGATAATCTGCTGTACTGTGTCCTGATTTGAGTTTCTGAAAACATCTTAAAGTCTTGACAGGATTATCTCTGTTTAGCCCTAACTCTACCCCACGAAGAACACTTCTTTGAAGAGACCTTTGCGAAACTCATGTGATGAGGCCAGTGAAGCTTCCTCGGATCTTAGGTGTTTGCTGAAAAAGAGCTGGGCTTGCTATTAACTTATATTACACCAACATTTATTGGTAGTGATGATGGAACAAGTGCTATATTATTTTCATATATATCATCACTGACCAAATACAGCTGTGTTATCCAAACCATAAATGTGCCCCATGTTATATTATTTCTAAGTCAATTATTTCTAGCAAGTAGGTAATTAGGCAGGTATATAAGTAATGCCATTCCCTTCCCTTCCAGTATCAACTTTTATAATTGCATTCTTTAGGTTTCCTGTCACTTGTATCAGAAATAATTGCTGACACAACATTTTTTTAAAGAAAATGCTTTAGAAAAGCTTTTCCTGAATAAATAAATAAATAAATAAATATTTAAAGAAGTTATTTTGTGTTGTAAAAACTTCACAGTAAACACTTTCACTGCAAAATACAATATAGTAGTAGGTCTATCACAAGAACTATGCATTTGATACATACATGAATGTTTTCAATTTGGTTACATTATTTGCTTACAAAAATGGACAATGGATTTAGCATTGGCAGTTTTGTCCCTGCAACCCATAAAATAATAGCACTTCTCCTGCTGTCCCTTTAGTGTTTCAGATAAACAATTTCTATTGACAAGGTTTTCTATTTGGATGGGCTGTTTGCATTAAAAGGGGAAACAACTGTCAAAGAAGTCTTCTTAACAGATACCAAAAAAAAAAAAGAAAAAAAAAGAAAGAAAAAAAAAAAAAAAGCTTATCATGGATTAAACTTTGTATCACTTTGTCTGAAGTAAAGAGGAGATAATAGGAGACATGGGGATATATGCAATGAAGAGAAACAATACAATGTTTCTTAGGGGTTAATCCAGGTCTGCCACTGAATACAACAAAGTTAATCTGATCAGAAGAGGCTTTAGGCTAAATTCTAGGGGAAAACTTGTCACTTTATGATCCAGTTGTAGTAAATTAAAGCCTATGTTTACAAAGAAGATTTTCGATCTGGGATCCATTGGGGCAGAAGTTACCTCCGTGATTTCTTCCTTGTTCAACACACCAGGGGTCTTGTAGCCTGATAAATGATTTTTCAAAGATCTTCATTGTTACCTTTTTTTTTTCTTTCTGGAAAAGAACAAGTGTTACAAAAAGCATACTTAAGAAAGCACACAACTTTGACCTAAGGGCAAGAAGTTTTTGATGGTAAGGACTTCGTGGTTTGCTTGTCAAATTTTCAACTCAACAACAGTAATCTTCTTGGTTATCTGTATAACTGAATACAAAATACATCACTCTCTTTATGCAAAAAAGTGAATCACATTCACTGGCAGGAATTTCTTTAATACAGCAAGGAGTTACACCTTCTTATGACACCCATATACCAATGATGCAGGTAGTCTTCATCCCCTCAGCTCATGAATCCTCATCTTTGGGACCAGGACAGACGATAATGAGTTAGGACTATAGCCTGTATATGACTGTACTATTTCTCATAGTGATAGAAATTCCCTTTTTCTGGAAGAGCTGAATAAATTGCCTGAACTGTGCTTTCAGCCCATGAGACACCAGGCATGGACATTAACATTGATATGATCTCTAAACACAAAGGTAGCAAACTGAACTATATCAAACTCTTTAAATAACTCACCAGAGTAAAAAGATATGCTGTAAGGCAGATAACAAAGAGACAAATGGCTGATATGTCTTCAGCTTCAGCAGTAAGTTCATAGTTCAAGAGCCCTGTAGAATGGAGTGGGGGAAGGGAAGTAGGAACATATTACTAGCCTGTTGAGAAGATCAGTTGCTAAAGCTGTATAATTATATGTATGTGTATATATATATATATATGCTTTTTAACTCATTAATCTAACAAATTTTCAACAAAAGACAAGGTGTCACTGTATCTGCAATTGCATCAGATCATTTTTCTCGCACGTGACTGAAGTAAATGTATTAAATTACCTTTTGAATCAATAGCTGATTGACTGCTTCAGTGTTGATTATGTCCTCCATTTAACTCTGTGCTCAGATTGCTAATTTTAACCTTTTCTTAGGTGGTTTTACTTGATAGACATATGCTCATGTGACCAACTTGACCAGATAAGTGATGTCTAGTAATTCCACTAGGCAGTTATGAGATGTTAAACTTTGTTCTGCCATTAGACCAACATCTAAATCACTTCGGAAATCCTTGTCTGTTCCTCAACTGTAAGATGAAGACAATGTTAAAGAAATAAAAATAAAAATCTGTAGGGGTAAGGGTGTAGAAAATATTGAGACATTCAGAGCTCTTATTGAAGGCTGCAACATTGTCATAGATTCACTGCTATTTCCATATTATTTATGTTATTTATGTATGACCATGTTATTTCACTGCATCAGATTACTTGTAACTCCAGTGTCCATACAGTAGTGGAAGCAACAGAAAGACAAATAGATAAAACAAAACAAACAAACAAAACCTCACACATGAAATTTGTTCACATGCCAGAAACATGAAAGGAATTTTCAATAGCAACCATGGGTAAAATGTAGATTGTTGTATGGGCAGTTTTCCCTTTTTTTCTCTTTTTTGCTATCTTCTTCTCCAGCTGTTCATGATTTTGCCATCTATACAGTAACTTTTGTAACTACTATTTCTAGAAACTGTGTATGGAGAGAATGGCCATGGTAGAGTCAGAGGTGTGATTGGTTGTCTTCCAGGATAGAGTCAGTGATGTCTAGAGAAATGGATCTGAAGAATGAAGTGAGAGAGAATGAGGTAGCAGAAGGGACAGAAGAACTGTGTGTAGCAGCATCATGTCTATGGTACATGCTAACAGTGCTGATATGAGACTTACAATCCTGCAGCCAGACCAACTGAGAGAACACATAGCACCATTTTGAGGTAATAGGCACAACAGGTAACCAGCAAAGCCAAGGAAAAGGAAAAGACTGCATGTGAACTAGCTACAGACAACAGGAAAAGTTCACAAGCTCCAGAATGTGTAATTTAATATGTTCTTATTTGCCAATAAAAGATATATTTTTTGGCCCTGGAAAACTTCTAGTTTAAGATTGTCTATCTTGTCTCATGACCCTAGGACTTCTACTACTCTTAGAAGGTTTCTGCTGGTGCCCAAGACAGAACACTATGCTGGGACAGCAGTGGACAGTAGGGCTGGGTGATGGTGGATCTGCTAGGCAACTGAGGGCAGAAAAGCATCCAGGATTAAGAACACATGCTGGTGGTAAAGAACACAATTTGCAACAGACTTTGATCCCAGCAGACAGGTGATATTTAGAAAGATCATCCAATTACTTGGTGTCTCAGGCAGCTTTGTCCCAGCCATTTGAAATCATGTCTAGAAGAATCATTCATAAAGAAACATGCTAGTTTCTAAAGTGAATACATGTTTCTGTAGTGAGACAGTCAAAGACAGGACAGATAAAACAGGTATAATTTTATAGAATTCATGAAGCCTACTAGAATACCTAGAAACATGTGATCATGTCACCTGAAAAGAAGTCTTATCCATCTTGGGTCCACACTAGGCAGAGCCAAAACTTTAATAGGAGCTCTCTTTCCACTCCCTCCCAAAATGAGTTTCTCTTAGCAGAGGAGACAGTTAATTTTCATCAAAATTGTACTCATGTGCTTGCCAGTATGCAGGCAATATGGACAGCCAATTATCTGAGTGTGAACTAGAGTATGAGCTAACACAAACAAACTCATACCCCTATGAATCCTAATTGTCTACAGTATCAATAATGGACTGAACAGTTGCCATACTGTCTTTTGAACACCTTTGTCACCAAACATCTCCTCCAGGAAGATATCCAGTAACATATGACCTCCTAGAAAAGAAGCTGACCAAGTATACCATGGTACTCAAAGGGGAAAATAACACCTTTAAATATGTTTCAGTATTTCATGCAAAGCTGTTGGCTTGATTCCTCAATGCATGACATTTTGGTAAAGATATTTACAGATATGCATAGAAGGAGAGGTAGATAGCAAACTGAGTGAAAAAGTTTTGCGTTCACTTCACTGACAAATAAACAATCCTGTGCAATTTGAGGCAGAGCAGAATCATGTCCCTAGAGGTCTGAAAGATCCCAATGTAGTCTGTGAAAGTACTAACAGTATAAAATATATTTTGCTTATGGCTTTCAGGAAGTCAGTGATAGGAACTTTAAAAAAAAAATGCTTTTATACCTTCTGGTATACAGGAAGCTGTTTATCTGTCACAGCCTCCACTATCTCTAAAACTAGATTTCATCATAAAGAGGTTTTCTGGCTGAGATATAAGAGTGTTACACAAAAGATACAAAAAGCTTGATTCTCTTTTCCCTGCTAACTCTACTGAATGGCAGAGAAATTACCCCCAATTTGCATCAGCATATACTAAGGCTGAATCAGCCAAAGGCTTCTCATCCAACCAAGATTCAAACAGCAGAAAAAAAAAAAAAATAAATAAAATGTGCAGGTATAGAGCAAATTAGTGGATTCACAAAACGCATACAATTTCCATTTGTAGGCTTTTGGCTTTTTGTGTTTTGTTTTGTTTCATTTTTGTGTTTTTTGTTTTGTTTTGTTTTGTTTTGTTTTAGAAACGGATGACTGAGTAAACCAAAAGCCATGATGGGCAGAGTTGAAATGTAAAAGGACAGTAATGTTAAGATGAGTTAAAAGCTCTTTTTGACCCTATCCTTAACACCATCTCACTAAATGCTTCCCTGTGAACTTTTTGTGTTGTATTCAGTTTACTGAAATAGGGGATAGAGAGGCCAAGCCAAGGATCTATCCCGCTTCATTGAGTAAAGCTAGCCTACCGGGGAAGGTGATGGGTTAGAAGTTAATACAAATGACAGTTCTAAGACAAAGTTAGCCAGTGCCTTCCTGTAGAGCCCTGTAGCAAGAAGGGGACCCCCTGCCGATTCCACTTCTTTACATTTCCTTTTGCTTTCCTTCCCCTTATCTGGAGGTCCTGCCATGCCAGACCAGGGGATCCTTATTAAAATACAATCTGCTGTCACTAATAGAAGTGAGCAAAGCCTCATTAGCACAAGGGTTAGAAGAGGACTAGCTCTAATTACAGCTCACTTAGAAGAGACAATCAAATGAATAGATAAACTCTTCGAGAGAAGTCATTTTTTACTTGCATTTGGACAAGAGTGGATTTCTTCTATATACTCTACCAAAAGGAAGCAAATTCATCTCAGTTCTATTGACAGGGTTTGTTCTGTTTGTGTATGTGTGTGTTTTTCTTTTCCCCACAGAAATACTTTCATCAGACATTTTCTGCTAGAAGACGTTTAAGTTGGCCGGGTGGGTGGCTGAGGGAGTGCTTGTGTTATTTGTGCCTGTGTTTGCCAGCAAAGGCACACTCTGCAGCACTTACTACCTCCCATCACAGATTCATCTGGAGAGGGACAGGCTGTAGATTCAGATCCATCATAAAAGAACTCTTCCTTCCATGTGCACACAATTGGTAATGAAATGGTCCATTGCAATGTTTAGAGTGCAGTTGTCATGAAGCAGGCAGATTACTGTTTCTCCTCTGGGTAGACATATCAGGGAAAAATATAGAAATGTAATAAGCACTGTGAGTCAAAAACACAGAGATTGTAATTTTTAAATGTTTAGTTTCACCTTCATCCTGCTCTAGCTTTCCCCCTGAATGGCTAGAGAGAAAAGAACAGACATAAAGTTGTTAGGAAAGAAAAACATTTTTTGATGTAAATTTTTTTCATAATTTTGGGGAGAATTACTCAGATTTTGTACACCTCTAAAGAATTTTCTTATTTTGCCACCACATCACACACAATTTTAGTCTTCTAATCTAGAGTGATAACATCCTCCAAGCACTAGGCCCTGGTTGACCTGGTCCCGTCCAAGTTTCTGACCAAAGTCATCCAAATTCTCCCAGTTTCTGCATTACAGTGTTTTTGCTGTTGTGGTATTTTGTTTATTTATTTGTCTGTTTGTTTGTTTTTCCCCATGCCTTCAGGTTCTCCGATCCCTACAGAAATACTCATCAGATTTATATAAGATACATAGGATAAATATTTGGAAAATACTTTCTAGAATCAGTGTTTATTATTTTATGATTCATGCCAGTTATCAATCTTATTTAAAGCCATAATAATGGAAGTAATTTGGAAGGAAATGCAGGTTTTATGCCATGCCAATAACAGGTGAATTTAACCAGAGCAGATGTTACAATATTATTATTTTAGAGTCAGATTGCAAGTTACTGGGAAGATTCTGAATCAAACCAGTGATCTGTTTAACACAGTTATTTGTTTCTGACAGTGTGTTGTACTGGTTGTAAATGCAAAATGTGAGGGGACTTATTGTTTCTGAGTCTTATCCATTACTTTGCTGTTAGTTTATGTTGTGCTGTCACGTCTTCTATGCATGGGGTCAGACTATGTTCTATCTAATTTAGGAAGCCTCCAGACTGGTTTTCCTACGTGCAGCTAAGGAAAAGAATTGCAGCAAAGAGGGTGAAAATACAATGACCACAGCTGATTTAGAAACTGTTTGCTGCATGAAAGGAAGAGGACTGTTTTCCTTTTGCAGCCTTACTTTGACGTATAAAGAGAGGAATCTCCTCTGACTGTGTTCCTTGCTTTCTGCACCACCACTGCACCAATACTGGCCCCTGACTTCTTGTTAAGATGCATCCCAGTCCCAAACAAGAATCATGAGAGTTATTTTTATGTTTTGTTTTGTTTTGTTTTCTGATGTGAAAAGTTATCAGACTTTCTTCCTAAGAGGACTAACCCTCTGCAGGAGACTAATATTCTGACTGCCCATCTAAGATAAACATTATCTAAAATCATGCCTGTTTACAGGGTTTACACAGAAAAGAGCAGTTGTATTTTAAATGAAAATACTACAAATAATAGTGCTAGATTTTTTGCTCATTACAATAGTTTTCATTACAAAAGTTGTCTTTAGTACTATTTTGCTCTTTAAGAGGCTCTCAAAGTTAGTGGGCACAGCACATAACACAGAGCAGAGCCACACCAGGGGGCAATCCTGTCAACACCATGTGCAATGCAAATTTAACTTGCTGGTCCTGAGACAGCAGTTACAAGACCCTTTCTTCAACTCCATACCAAATAGACTAGGGGCATGTTTCTAATCTTTACAACTTAATGAAATGATTTCTGTGAGTGTTATCTTCCCTCCAGAGAAGGGCTCTTCCATCCCAGAAAGTGAGACCCCAAAGCAATTTAATGGTTAGGCATTAAAAACTGGTTGAATTTACAAATCTGCTGTCCTAGGATTTGCAAGAGGAAAAGTGGTGGGAAAGGGCAGTTTAATGACCAAAAGTAGAGAAAGCAATCAGTCCTCCTGTCCAGAGGGTTCAGCTAAGATTTTCTCATCTCTTTGCTTGTTATGAGGCACAAAGGAAACTGACATTTTGCAGTGTCAGTCTGTGTGGACCATTCCTGACAGAGCAGTTGGCTGCTGTGCACATCTGCCATTCAGCATGCTGCCTGTCACGGGCACAGGAATGCAGCGGTTCTGGAGGAAGAAGAAGGAAAAACTGGTCAGTATGGGAAACAGGGCAGAGAAGGGAAGAATGAGAGAGAATAATGAAGAAGTAGAAGGACACAGATACCTTGTATAAGTAATTGCTGGACTTGATAATCTGACAGTCTTTTCCAACCAAGTGGATTCTATGATTAACTGCTTGAGAGGGTTTGAGGTGAAACACATAAAAGTAGTTATACATGTTTATCATGAAACAGGATAATAATAAACAGAATTCTCTATATGAAGACACAATTGCAGTAGAACTTTAATCAGCTGGTCTAATACTATTTCAAAAGAAAAGAGGTGACAGCCACAGAAACAGTTTGTAACCACTGAAGGCAATGTGCCATATATCCTTTCATGAATGGATGTCTCCATCATTTTCAATATCTAGATCCATTTGTTGCTAAGGCAGAATAATTCCTTACAATGTTATCTCCATTATTACCTGCAATATACCTATAAATATTTCTATTCAAAATATCTTCATTAACTGTATGAGAAATCATGGCTTCTTTTTAAAATATTTTATTTATTTATTAAAATATTAGCATTATTTATTGTATTACTATATTTATTATTATAGTGAATATATGGTTTACATAATTGATAATAAGCTATATATGCTTATTATACCTTTTATTTTGTGAGTTCATAGTGAATTATTTCTTTCTGTTATGGCTAAGTAAAATAAAACTAAACTAAACTAAAGCCATGGGAGTTAAACTTCATGCAATGAATGATCAATACTGGGTGAACACAAAACCATTGATAACTACACCAGTTGGAACATTTAGATGGCAAGTAGTTTGTTACGTAGGGGCCCAAAATTCAATTCTTTTTCTTTAATTATAGCTATGTTAAATTCTGCTGTATGGTATACCAACCTGTCCTGGTTTCAGTTAGAACAGAATTAATTTTCTTCCTAGTAGCTGGTGGAATGTGGTGTTTTGGCTTAGGATGAGAAGAGTGCTGATAACACACCGATGTTTTAATTGTTGCAGAGCAGTGCTTATACCAAGCCAAGGACGTCTCAGCCTTTTGCTCTGTCCTGCCAACAGGCAGGCTGGGGGTGCAGTAAGAGCTGGGAGGGGACAGACCCAGGACAGGTGACCCAAACTAGCCAAAGGGGTATTCCATACCATCTGACGTCATGCTAAACAATATATAGGGGTGGCTAGCCAGGGGGAGGGGGCCGGACTGCTCGGGGTTAGGCTGGGCATCGGTCAGCGGGTGGTGAGCAATTGCATTGTGCATCACTTGTTTGTACATATTTTTATTACTTTCCTATTATCACCATTGTATTATTATTATTATTGTTATTATTATTTTTGTTATTATTATTTCCCTGTCTTATTAAACTGTCTTTATCTCAACTCACAGGCTTCACTTTCCATTTCTCTCCCCCGTCCCAGAGAGGGAGGGGGGAGGGTGAGCGAACGGCTGCGTGGTGTTTAGCTGCCAGCCGGGTTAAACCACGACACAACCAAATCAAATGAATTATTTCTGCAAAATAAAGTTTGAACACAACAGGCCTTGGGAAAATAGAGAGAGAAATCAAAAAAGGATTCGTTTTTGTCCAAGTAATGAAAATTTTCTTTTAAGTGCTAATCAATATGGAAGTTAATTTGCACAGCATATTATCTATCAAAAGTCAGAATATGATTCACACACAGTGTTTTATCATTAAACAATAGGCTTTTAAACTTTGTTCTATGGAAAATTTAATTTTACAGTTTATATACATATATTCCATGAGAGGTTCTCAGCTGGTGTATATCAGCCTCATACTATTGATATAAGAAAATCTAAGATTATTTTTACAGCTTTAAAAATGAGATTGAGCCACATATCTACCTAAGAAGGTTGATATTTTTCATCAAAATTTTTATATAAATTCCACTTTTTTTTTCTTTTTATTTTTTGTAATTTTCCCTGAATCTCCCTGAGATTATAGCTACCATTGAGAATAAAGACCTTGAGTAGAAAGTTAGCACTTTAGCACTTTCAAATCAGTTCCACTTTACAATCACCTTTGAAGATGTAAAGGACAGAGCTTTCCTGAGCACCTTAAACTCCATTTCTAGATGATATGAATTTGGAAACTTTAAACATTTTCTGAGGCAAAATATGCCCTGCAGAACCTGAACTGAAGTGCATAAACTTTGTCTCTCTGTTGAGTATTTTGTTGAGTTTATTATTTTTATTATTTTTATATTTATTTTTATTATCTTTCTGAAGACACCAGATATACCTCCTCTCTTTCCAAACTGGCAATGGCAGCACAGTGTGGATTTGGGTTTATCATCGTAACAAGTATGAAGCACAAAGAACAAATTCCACTGTTTTTGTTTATGAGAATCCTCAGAAATTTCAGTGAGGTTATGATGCTATCTTATATCTTACTGGTTTTCTTTACATTGCTATCAAAATAGATAACTGCAGGAATAAGTTGACTTTATCTTGCAGAAAAGTTTAAAACTAGAAGTTAAAAAAACAAAAAACAAAAAACAAAAACTTGTCAGTCTAAAACATCAGGTCTGAACAGCAGGAATTACAACACAGGAAAAAAGCCAGCAGTTCACAGCCTAAAAATATATTTCCTCTTCCACTTTGCTGTAGTCCTATTATAGCTTAAACAGAAGTTTGTACTTCTTTCTCTAACCTTTAGCTTAATAATCCTCTGTAAGGACTTCCTTTAAATGCAAATGCACTCTTTACAGTAAAAGGCATGGCCGTGTATTACACCCTGGAAATCCAGGAGAAATCTGTCAAAATCTATGAAACTATGTCTGTTAAAACATGCAATATATAAGTGAAAAAATATTAATAAAATGATGTGTACTTTTTTTTTTTTTTCACTAAAGTCTTAGAAAGTGTGTCAAGTTATTTTCATCTGTTAGGGAAAAGAAAATCTATTACTTGTTGTTTTAATTTGTCACTAGAATTATGTGACAGAGACTGCAAGTTTTACACATTCCATATTTCCAGTAGGGGATCTAGTACAAATGAAAAAATGAATGTCTCCTTTACTTATCAAATTGTCAGTATCTGCTTTACTATGCAAATGTGTAACAACTTTGCAAAGTGTTTTTCATGCAGAAGTAAATTACACCATTCACTACCAATGCACAAAATAAGCATGGAGGTACCCACAGAACTATCCACAAGTGGATGTAGATTATGGAGACATCTGAAGAGGACATACAATCTGGATGCAGGAGCATCCTGGACTTCCACAGTTGTCAGTAGCCATTGCACTTACTGGCAAGCAGAAAAATAAATAAATAAATAAATAAATAAATAATGCAAAGCTCCCTTTTTGCTAGACACAAAGGTGGAAGAGCAGAAGGGATGTAATTTCTTGTGCTATACATGCTGTCCACCAGTTACATTAAATCCTGCTTGGCTCTCATTGACTGTTTGTCCAAGGCTGACTCACACTGATAAGGAAAGCATGATAAGTGAAAATGCAAGAGCAATTATGATTTAATCTAGTTATGAGAAAGACAAGTCAAACTACTCCACTTCAGCAGTACCAGTAAATAGTACTAGTACTTCATACTTTATATATACTTGTTTATATATATACTTTTATACTTTATATTTTTTCCATACCAGCAAAGTACTAGTATGGAAAACATCCTCCTTATTATAATGGTTTTCTGACAGTCCCAAATAAATGGAGTTGCCAAATGGGATTTTTCAAGACTTAAGTTCAGAAAATGGGGTTAGGCCATAAACATTCCATTTGGTTATGTTCCAAATGGGGGTGAAATAAAGAAATATGGCATATTTATAAAGATATGCTAAAGACAGTTTTTCAGGCTTAATAATTTAACCAGGCTTGCTGAAAGTGGAGTGGGTCTAATCTGGAGATATACTGTGATCTCCCAGATCCCATACTACAACCTTTCCTCACCCTTTTCCAGTGGCTTTCATATGGTATTTGGATGCCAACAGGGTTGTGGACCTGACAGAGTCACACAGCCTAAGTACAGTGGCTGCCCGAATTTGCCACCTCCCAGGAGCTGCAAGTCTGCTAGCAGAGACATAGCTGATGGTTGGCTTGTGGGTTCTCTGCCCCATGAACAGGACACTTCATGAACACCCGTGGTCATTCCACCATGATGAGTACTGTTGTATAAGAATTTAAGATAGAATCTAAATGACAGTTTTTCTTTTTCTTGCCTCTTTTTTTCTTTTTTTTTTCCTGTTTGTTTTGTTGTTGTTGTTGTTTTTGTTATTTTTAATCCCAGACAAATCTTTGACTTTACTGGAAGGCTGTGAAGAAAGTATTTGTGAAAAGGTAGCCGTGAAGGTAAGGTAGACCTGGCATCTAAAGCAACTCGGTCATTATCTTTAACTTTACCAATATTCTGAAAGTCAGCTGAACATGGCAGCTAAAAATTTCAGTAAACAAAACAGTGAACAACAGGGAGGATGTGGTAATCTAAATCAGAAATCAATCATCCAAGAAGCTTTTTCAAATGGAAGAGGAAAAAAAAAAAAAAAAAAAAAAAGGCAATCAACTGCCAGCCATTCTCCCCGACCAAAAATAAAGCTTTTTTTTCTCTGTGTCTTTCATGTGCACCACAGTGTTTCTGCAAACAAAAATAATAAGGGCTCTCAGGTCCTTCAAACAAAGTGAAACATAATCCCTTCATGGAGAGTGCATCAATAAATGAATGGAGTTCCTCGGTCTGTTTGGAAGAGTAGTATCAGCTATGCTTGGGGAACTTAATAATACTCTTATTAAGAACCAGAGCAGTCAAGAGATTTGTTTTTCCTGTAACACCTGAAGCAACAAAAGTCCAGTGAGTGCACAAGAAATGGTGTTTCTTAGGTCAGACGTTGAAAATCATTTTCCCTCCTTGGCAGCACCCTGCCAGTCAAACTCTGCAGGAAAGGAAAGGGTCATCTTGTACCTGCCATTTCTAGGAGGAAAGAAGTGGAGCCACATGTTACGGAGAAATTAATATGCCATTGAGAGTAACTTCTTATAATATATATATATATATATATATATATATATAAAATAATCTTATTTATTAGTTTCAGATATTACCTTTTTATGATGGAAATTTCATTTTCTTAGCAAAGCCACAACCAGCTCTCTATTAGGTGTAAAATCCAGATGCTCACTTTTTATATTTTTTAAATCTTTCTCTGTTTATCTAGATGTACAGATTTTTAAGACAGAAACATTATATAAACAATTATTTTTTTGTTCTCACACAACTGCACTACATTACTGCAATATATATATATAAAAAAAAAAAAAAAAAAAAAAAAAAACAACAGACCAGATTTTTAGCTGATTGAACAAATATAGCTTAATTAAAAACAGTGTGTCCTCACTTATTTCTACCATCTCAGCAACTGTTTTATCTGGCAAAACAGATTTTCAAAACACTGAAAATCATGGCTTTATCCACAATTGCTTCCTCTTTTTTTTTTTCTTGTTTTTTTTTAAACGTAAATTTTGAGAAAAGTTTGTATCAACTTTCAAACTCCTCTCCTTCCCAAACAGTTATTTAGATAGAGAGCCCAAGTGTAATCTTTCACTACAAAATTGAGAAATGTACTCATCAAAACAAATAAACTGGTGAAAGCTTACGGCTTGGCATTTGCTCATAAAAAAAAATTCAAAATCTTAGAAACTGGCTGCAATTTACAGGTGAAAAATATTTGGAAATCCAACTGTCACAAACTCAAAGACAATACTTCATCACTAAACTATTAAAACCCTAGATAATATTCCTTCACTCTCCACATATTCTTACAGTGATTGTACTACATCAAATATTAGTGCAGCAAATATAATGTTGATTTAATGATGATTAAAAGTATGCCTATTAGTAAGTAATTTGATGAAATAAGTAGATTGAACCTGTTGTTGCTGAGGCGTATCTGTATACCTGGGGGATTTCTTTCAGAGTAGCCTAGTCCCATGGACTCAAGACCTCTGTGACACATGTAATTCAAAGGTGACTAAAAGAGCAGACATTAGTTTTAAATCTTAAAATCCATCTTGAATTTGTAGAACACTGAGAGAGAATACAGACTGGTGTCTCTGGTTTGTTTTCTTTAAATACTTGCAGAACATGGACCACTATCAAATTATGTGTCCCTCTCCTTACTGCAAAATCAGCTACTGTATATTAGCATTTGGAAACTGTGGGTAATTTGTAAAGATACCTTGATTCAGCCACAAGTGCATGTTACACTTCCGCGTGGAGAAATTTACCCCACAAGTCTATTTTCCTCCAACAGTTTTGCAGACTCTGAATCTTCAAAGCTGGCTCCCAGTAACTTTTCATGTCACTGTTTCAGCTGAGTAGGGTGACCTGAAGATTTCAATACAAATAGCAGCAGTTCTGAAGGGGTATAGTTATCTGCAATTCGTAGTGTATATATAAAGTTATTTTATGTAACTCTTGTGATCCCATCTGTTCCTCAGTAAGCTATTCTCTGAGAAGTTAATTCCCCAAACTGCTATTTCCTGAAAGATTTTTTTTTCTGTTTACAGATTGACTTCATCCATAGTCACAGGTAACTCAAGATGACTATGGTCAGTTTGAATAACTGCAATGCAATATATTTCCACACATAACCATTTGACATTATTGTTTCAACACTGATAAATAAGCTATTACAGAATTCTGGTTACTCCTTATTTATCTGTGCTGCTGTAGCACAGGTCACTTGCAGCTGAGAGCAAACGAGGAAAGCAATAAAATTTAGATGATGATAATATTGGTTCTTCAGAGCAGGTGTTTTATGAGTTGTGGTTTGTGAGATCAGTCACAAAATAGAAGTCTAGAATAAAAGGTATTTTTTGTTGTAGTTGTTGCTGTTGTTTTTTAATTATTATTTTTTTCTGGAATTCCAGAGGAATTAAAAAGAGATGTTAGCTTTGATTATAAATAGACTGATCAAATTACTTTAGCAGATAAAATCTTGCATAATACCCCAACAAAAAATGACTGTCTTTTACATTAAAAGTCTATAAAATGCTACTAACCTTTCCTGTTAAAATAAAAAGATTTATCAAGGTTCTTGATAATAAAAATTAACAGAGTTAATTATAGTATAGCACATCTATAGTCTTTGGTATGTCTAAGAAATCCTACATAAACTAATGAAATCCTATATAAATTAAAGAAATCCTACAATAATTAATGAAATTACATGGATCTCAATTAATGCAGAATTTATTCAGTCTTTAATATCAGTTATGACTGAATCTTTCAGTCTTTAGTTGCTCAATGTCACTTTCAAAACTAGCAAACAGATAAAATGTCTGTGTTTGAGTCTGAGATGCTATGGGCCATGGGCATGGCAAATTTATCCAGGAAGTCTTTGAAAATAAATAGTCACTTAAGATGAATGTGTTATATTGTTAGAGAATACTTGACAACACAAAAATGTGTAATAGTTATATTGCTCAAAGAAAAAGGTTGTGCCTTTATTAATACCTGTTATATATACCAACCCTATCATTCTGAACTCTACCAATTGTATATTACAAATTTATCACATGAAGAAATCAGTACCACCCTCAGGCTAACTTCTGGGGAACATTTTATACTTTGCTAAGTATGCATTATTTCCCAAACCATCTGTGTCAGTAATTCTGTACACCTTCTATAATTACCATGTTATTAATTTTTGAGCCCAGAGATGTGTTTTTTGATTGAGACATACATTCCTTCACTTTGACTATCTTTTATGGCTTAATCGTTTGCTCCCTCATTTTGTAGTATGCACACAATGGAAGATAATGTGAAATTAAAAAGCAAGACAAGAACTGCTAATCTAGTAGTAAAGTTCGTTCTTTGCATTCTCCAGGCACAGACATATGGACACACAAAAGCCTGAAGCAAAAATGATCAACTGCTATTGAATATCTAACATTGATTGCTAGCAATAAAAGTGCTCCCTGGACAGACAGCAATAATAAAAACAGGCCACCATTCAGCGTCCATCTAGCTATTGCTTTTAAAGGTAATTGCAGCATCTGCTTCTTGAAGTAGTTTAAAACCAATGTAAAGATCTTGCTTCTGTCCCACTGAATGCAAGCGGCACTGAGTAAAGAGTGAAAGGATTTTGAACACAGTTATACAGGAGTGCACTACCAGGTCAGAAGTGAAGGCAGAAACAGCTGCTTTTTCAATAGACTCATCAGAGCTTCTCCATGCTTGCTGCACTTGCCCGCAAGACTCCAGCACAGACTATTGTGCTGTATTTTTTTTTTCTGTGGGAACTTCACTCTTAAGAAACAAATGGACTGGCATTAACTATTAAGTGTCAACCAAGTTGACTATAAGGGCGGAGGGGTGGGGGGGACTATTTTAAAAATTTAATTGGCTTTCGTCCTGTGATCCTTCTATGTATTTGTGTGGTTCAGTTTGCCTCATTTAAGTCAATGAAATTCTGCAGAGGAGGAGAAATGCATCTTTCTACCCGAACTCCTTTTTTCTCTTACTGTAGCAGCACTGACAGCTATCTCTGCTTTTGCATGAAGTCTCCTGACATCCTTGACAACCTATAGAGAAGGCGATACCTGTTACAATCTGATTTGCTATATCCTTATCCATTGATTTTACATTAAACTTTTCCAGTCTAGATGACACCTATTTTCTTCATCAGTTCAAATGTTCAGTAATGTCTCTTGGATATAAACAAGAATATAAAGCATTGGGCTTCATCTTCCCTCTATTATTCATTGGTCTTAAAAAATATTTTTTTTGCTCTGTGTTTATCTCCTTACCCTTATGTTCTGGAAAAAGGATTACTTTAACCAGAGATACAGAGAACATCCTACAGTCTCACCTAACCATGGAACCTATTTCACATTTCATTGAGTGTGTGAATGAGCTGTGAAAATTGTTTCCTGGTTCTCTAAAGTATCAGGACAGTGTTTTTCATGAGTTTTCTTCTGGTTACAAAAAATAAAACTCACCCACTAAGTTCATTTCAAAGTTTTAAAACTACTGTGCATCCTGTTAAACTTAAACAAATATTTCCTGCCCTGTGAATACCTGTTACTAAATCAGAAGTATTACAGTTACCTCTTGTCAGCAACAAGCAATCTATATAAAGAAAAAAAAAAAAAGAAAAAAAAAAAAAGCAGGAAAACACAAACCTTACTTTTTCTGATAAGTGTAGATTTGGCTTTCCCAAATTGAAAGGAAGCTGCTTTCACTGTATCAAGGGACACTTGAACAAGGACAGTCAAGGACAGATTAAACACACAGAAAAAAAATAGCTTAAATAATTGTGGTGGCAGCCTAATTTTGAAAGCTACACTAAACATTTCTCATCTTTTTCTTCTGTAACGTTATTGTGTCTCACTGAGATATTAACTGGATCTGAAAGTATCTAGTAAGCCTGGGAATATTTAAAACCTGTGAAATGCAGTCACAGATTTTACTGAAGTCTTGTACAGCATTTATTGCTACTAATACTAGAGTACATAGAGTTTACTAGCATAGGCAAACCTCAGAAATTCTTTGCTCCAAGCTTTGCACTGGTAAACACTGTAACTAAAAATAAAGAGAGAAAAAAAAAAAAAAAAGAAAAAAAAAAAAAAGAGAGAGAGAGAGAGAGAAAGGGGAAAAGAGTGGGAATCTGATCAATCTGTATTAAAAAGAACTAAAAATATACATCATCCTTCTGTAATATGCCAAGTTGTCAGGAGACACTAGCTAAAAAGAGATGAATAAAACAAACATGAAATTCCACATAACAGACAATGTGAATAACGAAAATATATCTGGATGTTTTAATTCAGCACACTTAACACTGAGCAAACAAATGTTTTAATCAGTGGTTTACCAAAAAAAAAAAAAAAAAGTGTACATTTATGTATGCAGGAAAAAAATGGAGATTTCTCTTCCTGCCACTCAGATATGCCTAAAGCTTGGTGCCCATCATCTCAATAGAACACAGGGAACCAGAGCTAGCTTGACTTCAGCCAGTTTCCAAGCAAAAAGGCTAGCATTATATGCAGTAAAGCTCAGGAATTCAAAAGCTTTAAGCCAGTAAATTCCATTCTTCAAATGTGAACCATGGAAGAGAATCTTACAAAGGAGGGTCCTCCAAAGGTAGCTACTGCAGTGCTCAACTTCTATGAGTATAGTTAATAACAGAAATAGAAAGGAACATGTTGCTGATTGCATGTCTGTAGCTGTGACAGAAAGAGATCATGAGGCGCAGGTATTGTGGAGTGTGAACGTATTTGTTTCTTTAACTGAGGAAAGGAAATCCAACACGCCAATTCAACAGTGGTAGAAACAACCAAAATTTCAGTTTCATCAGAGCTACTATTTTTCTTTAAGAATTGCTGAGACTATCTAGCAGTGAATAACTCTTAATCAGACATGTTTATTCACATTAAAAGTCAGCACAGGTCACATTGTTCACTTGGTGCCATTTGGTCTGCACTTACTCCTTCCTGAACAGGAAGTCCTTAAGATTAAAGATTGTATTTTTATGGTCCCTTGCCTGCCTAGCCCTAGCTATTACCTGAAGAGCAATGTAACCAGGACTCAGTTTCTAGAAAGGATATTAACAACCATTAGTGTGTGTGTATGTCAGGATGAAAAATAGGTGGAAATCAAAGTAGAGAAACATGGTGAAAGAAAATTTGCAAGAAACAGCTAAGTGATTGTTCACAGTATTGAGAATAATACATATTCAGGCAGAGTTATTTTCTATCCAGAGGTCAGCAGAGTGCTAGATCACTAGAATGTATTTAAATTCAAGCAGCAAATGTGATTTAAATACCCCAAAGCTGTTGGCCACTGGACATACATTTACATCCATTTCATAAGGTATGAGAAATCTAAAGTGCTTGCTTTTCAATAAAATTGGCTTTTTTTGCCAACATTGCAGAAACTGTGTATTGGCACAAGGAGAAAGAAAATTTTAGGCAGAGTCAATGGTGTGTCTAGGAAGGTCAGGATGAATGCTTGACTTCATAAACTAATTCTGTCGTCTCTGTTATTATAGGATGTTCATATTTGATTTTATATTTTTTCTTTACACACTGTAAATTACTCAAATGACTACTTTGACAAGATCTTAAAGAAGGAATTAACATTTGAAATTAACACAACTATATACTATTTCAGTACGAACATGTTTTGTTATTATGCTTTAGGAACAAAATCCAAATGATTTGTCTGAGGAATGACTTTTTGACCAACATTTGCATATGCAAACTGAAATTTCATATGGCCACTTTTGAATATCTATGTTCTGTACTGAATCTACAAAGCAGATGTCATTAACACAATATCTGTGTTGTAAGGGCTGTATAGTAACAGCTTGACTTGCATAGACAACTGCAGGCTGGATGCCTAGCTCTGCCAATGCTGATTTCATGCAGTGGGAAGGAGAACACTGCTGGATGGATGGTTGTAGCTCCTGATCTCTGAGCAAGCTGGCTACAAAATGAGACAGGCTGCAAAATCACCTGTATCAGCCCTGTGCATTGCCAGGTCACATACTGTTTAAATTTGCTTAGATCGGGAGTGGCTATATGACCACAGTTCTGTTAAATTAGTTAACATATGTTGATAGGTAGTTTTACTATACCAGATTTACAATGATTGTGGAAGGACAGACAATATTCAAACCAGCATAAAGCTTCATTGTAGCTCAGCTATTTCTGTTAGCTAACATTTCCCCAAAATAATGTAGTCCTGCCTTCACATCACCACAGCTGCCACTTCTCACTCCCACATTGTTTTCTTCCTTATGGTGACACCGTGTTTATTCAAACTCCCAGTGCCATAGATCCCAAGGTTAGCCTTTCCTTCTCTCTCTTTCATTTTTTCTTTCTTTCTTTCTTTCTTTCTTTCTTTCTTTCTTTCTTTCTTTCTTTCTTTCTTTCTTTCTTTCTTTCTTTCTTTCTTTCTTTCTTTCTTTCTTTCTTTCTTTCTTTCTTTCTTTCTTTCTTTCTTTCTTTCTTTCTTTCTTTCTTTCTTTCTTTCTTTCTTTCTTTCTTTCTTTCTTTCTTTCTTTCTTTCTTTCTTTCTTTCTTTTCTTTCTTTTCTTTCTTCCTTCCTTCCTTCCTTCCTTCCTTCCTTCCTTCCTTCCTTCCTTCCTTCCTTCCTTCCTAATGCTCTTCATTAAATAAAGGAGAGTGTAGAGGTGTGGATGAGCAGCTGGGGAGTGCAGAGCCAACTTCTTTCATGAATGCAGGGCAATCCTATTTGCACGGTGCCAACAGATGACTCATCCAACATGAAACCTACTGATTTGGAGATAAGCCATTGATTAGAGACAAGCTCAGTGTTCGCTGGAAACCTGGAAATTCTCTATGAAGACGATTAAGTGGTTTTCTTCACCCCTGTGCTTCTGGAATAGTGCAAATTACAAGAAATAGAATGATTTAGTACTGTCGTATTCAACTTTACAAGGATTTTTCAAAATTATTTTCATCACAGTCTACATTTCAGCTGTTAAAACCTGTCTGAAGAAAAACCTTAATGTGTGTATGAGTATTGTGGTCTCGTATTCTCATACGAAAGCAGTTAGGAGCTAAAGTATGAATAAGGAAGTCCAAAGGCAGGGCTAAAAATCCCAGTCTTCCCCAGAGAAGACATTATGCTAAGAGTAGTAAACCCCTTTTCATTCATTATGTGAGATTAATCTCCAGTTCCAGCAATTCCACTGATATGTTATAGACTGGGACAGAGGAATCCTCTCTTATCTTTAAACATCTTGTAAGCATTCTGCTCAAAATAGTAATTTGGTCTCAAATAGATGTAGAAGCTTTCATGCTACAGATATTTATTTGCACTTAGGAGTCTCAGACTCCCTATTTGTCAATCTTCACAAAGAAATGGTTTTACTAAGCAAACAGATGAGATGAAACTTTAATAAATTAAACAAGCCTACAATAAAAAGATTATTTAACTGCACGAGTTGTTTATGGGGATAAAAGATTTTAATCAAACCTACCATCAACATTTTGAAAAGGAAGAACCATTTTTCAATCATGGCCTGGGCAAATTCTTTGAAGTATTAATGTAACCCTGAGAAACTGGCTATTAGTCTTAACCAATTGCTGTATATTAGACACAACAAAAACAGGAAAAGTTTGAGTCTCTGTCAACTTTCCGCTTGATTGTAACAAACTACTCACTTTCTGAGTTTTCTTTTTGATGTAGAATTTTATACAGAAAGGCCAGGCTCTGATGTGTTTGTTTGTTTTGTTTTGTTTTGTTGTTTTGTTTGCTTGTTTTGTTTTGTTTTTTATACATAAAATTCCCACCAACCTATGCTCTCTCTGAGATGTTCAAACATGAAGGACTGTTTGTTTATAATGCACACACTGCCAACCCTGTTTAATTTAAAGACACCACTCCAGTGTACCTGCAAGAAAAAACTGGAACATCGGTGCACGGATCAGAAGCAAATCTGGCTGGTAATTACAAAATTTTGTGAAATAACATAGCAATTAAATAATGACTACCTATCTAGAAACAGAAAAAAAAGTACCATAGGCTCCCATCACAAACTTTTATATTGTGTAGTACATAGCTAATGCATAAGCACCTAGACAGCCTCAGACAGGGAGCGTCCGATAACCTTTCTACTATTGCCTAGGAAAAAAAAAATCCTGTATATCTAGAAATGCTAGTGGATACTCAGTTAATATTGGTAAGTTTCCACTATAAAACAGAGGAAGAGAAAGAGAGAGGTGCACCAGGATATCCTACACTGAGGCAGTGTGACTAAGGAACAACATCATATAAAGCAGACACACACTTCACACAATATTCATTGGACTTAAAGAAGTGTTCTTTTATGAATGCTTTAATACTTTGGGATTACGTATGTTGTTTTAGAGCTGCGTTAGTCACACCCTGGGGAAATGTGAGCTTCCGTGCCTGCCTGTTTCACTGCCGTGATAACTTGACCCACAGAATTTACCATGTCAAGAGGGGATTTAAATCTTGATTATATTCACCTGTTCATTTTCAATCATTTTTTCCCACCTAAGAGGCCTGCCCCCTCCACATGACACAGTTCATAAAACCAGTAACCTTTGTCTGACTTTTTGATTTAAACAGAGCAGGGAAGCAAAGGGACTCTCATGCATTGGCAAGCATCTAAAAATACAAAGCAAAACTGCTGCTAGTTCCTATCAAGGTGAAAGGACTGAGAAAAGTTTTTCCTTTTCCATTTTTATTATGAGGGGTGGCACACAACACTTCCCCTGCATTCCTGTACCATCCCACTCCCCACTCCAGCCCTGAAAGCCATAGAAGGCAACACCCTGTTCCTTCAGACAGGTCTGCAATACATCCTGTCATGTTAGAGGTTCATAGTGATTCTGTGAAGCCCTGTGTGGAGTGAAATTTGTTCCTTCTGCTTCCTGTTCAGAGACAAATAAAAGCAAGAAAAAAAAAATCTGTTCTAAATTTTTGTTCTTAAACAAAACCATCCTTAAAGTTTCAAGAATTAGGATCCTTCATATAGTTATTTGGAAAAGAAAGTTGATCATCACATCCCACAGAGACGTCAAAAAAAAAAAAAAAACACCTTTACTGTAATTTTATGGTAGGAAGAACTTTATTTTTCAGTTCTGGCAGAACTTTCAGTTCTGGAAGAACTTTATTTTTCAGTTCAGCTCAATGCAGTTGCAACCAGACATGATCTGGATTCTGCCAACCTTATAACCTACAGTGATATATCACTTCATTTTTCAGTGACAGGGGAAAAAAAAAATGTGTGGGAGATTGAGAGAAGATGGAGAAAGAAGATAAGGTAGAAAAATAAGAGAAAACTAATAAATGTGTTCAACTAAATTAAAGGCCTTCTTCTTTCTCTTCTTAACTTCAAACTGTTTAACACATTTTCCCATGACATTTTTACTTTTTTCCCTCTTAATAATTCATGTTCCAAATGATGTTAAAATAACCTGCAAAGCATATTAAAAGCAAAGATACAAGTTTTTTTGTTTGTTTGTTTGTTTGTTTTCTGTTTTGAAACTATATCCCCACCTTAAAATACACTTCAGAAGGATGAAAAAACTTTTGATGATTCACTATCAGGCTCACTGTTCATTACCTGAGACCCATCAAACGTTTAGCAAAATCCATTCAAAATTAGATCAGGTAGAAATAGAGGGAAGGAGCTTTGACAGTAGAAAAGACAGTGGAGTCAATGGAGAAGGTGAAGGTCAGTGGTCAGAGGAAAGGATAGGGATGTTAATATGAGAGCACAGTAAAGGACAGGATGAATGCTCTTGCTGTGTTAAGTCTGATAATTATGTAGTTAGTGAAAATGGGGAGTGGATATTTAACAATCAGCATTAACGAATGGATTTTGGAGGGTAGTCAAGAACGCAATTTAATTGGGAGGCACATGGGAGGAAGAGAAAAGACCTTAGAAGTTTTGAAGAAGATTTCCTTGAACTGATACTTCAGTTGATTTACATCCTAAGAGAGAACTATAGCATAATAATCCAAAATAAGCCTCTTCTTTAATAGTGCAGAATACAGTAACTAATGATATTACACAAACTTCTCCTTAAATGACTACTCCACAATATCTTTAAAGCAGTTCATAATATTAGATTATCTATATTAAGCAATCATATCCCCAGTTCAGACGTGTGGTAAAATACAGAAATATTGTTCCACTTGAAACCTTGGTAATTCAGAATTTATAAGGCAAATAAGCAATACAAGAGATTTTCTGCATCCTTCTTTTTGGTTCTTATTTTAACTGAAATAAAAAGTCAGTTATTAAATGGTCAATCAATTTTCTTCTCTTTTTAATCTCTGAATGGGTGTCATGACTAGATGTTTAATACAGGTTTAATTGAACATGATACTGGATTCTTTCTATACTCAACACTTTATTTCTCTTCTAATGATATGCTTTTTCTCTTCTCTTAACTGTTTCCACTTCCTCTTGATGTTATTCTCTCAAGCAAACTTTTACTATTTCAGTTCTCCCAGCTGTCCTTGCCTTTGTTCTCCTCCCCGTTGTATTGCTGTCCTGCTATATCTTATGACCTTATTACTGTGTAACTCTTAACCTTTTCTTTTGAAAACCATTTCCAGGAAGGACATGAAGGCACTGAGCTGACCAGTAATGAGTCCAGTCTTAACTCATTACTGACAGTTCAGTGCCTGAACTATAGGATCTTTATAGTAGAAGTGAAGAGCAAGCAAGTAGTGTAAACAAAACCTAGTGGTGACAGTCCAATAACTTGTAGAGAGCCGGCCAGTGGTTTACTGCAGGAATCACTATTATACTGAGTATCACTTAAGGTTTTAAATTATGATCTGGAAGGTGACATGCTTAATTCAGCTCACATATGTAACACACAGTCAGATTGAGAACTATTAGACTAGAATGGTATTAAAAATAAATAAATAAATAAATAAAAGTAAGAAAAAAGTGACAGAAAACAGAAAAGGTAACAGGAAAATGAAGAGCCAATATTCTCTGTTTTGTCTCATCTGTGGCTTCTTCCTGGTTGTGTTGTTCTGAACAAGTCATTTCATTTTAACGGTCCAGTGTCCCTTCAATATCGTTATGATTCTGTCCCCATTTAGGAGTCACATTAATTAAATCAATATATTCTGTCATAGGGAGGGACAAAACAGGATCAACAAAATTAGGGCCTTTAGAAAGCCCACTCCATGCACGCCTCTCTAGCACACTAAAACAACAACTGCTTTGCAAAAGTTTTGACTGAATGTAAAAGTGCACAGATAAAAGATCAACCATAACTCTCCTTTACCTTGCAAAAGCAAATGAAAAGTTGCTTTGGTTTCTTTAGTATGCAAGGATGCATATCTTCAGATATGCAGATAGCAACCTAAATCATAGACTTTTTATAAAATTTTGGTATCTACAGTCAGTATTGAGCACCAAATATGTACCAAAAGGAAGTGGTAAGTAAACAGGCAAAATTTATATTTATTATATTATATTATATTTATTATATTATATTTATTATATTATATTATGTAATATTTATATATTTAAATATATTTATTATTCATAATATATATTATACTGGAACTCAAAAATGATGTCACAGTTCATGCAGGCTTACCTGCAATCCAAACAAGCTAGACTGACAAGTAATAAATATGGACCAACGTCAACATGGATCCCAAGTTGGTGTAGGGTCCTGGAAAAGTTTTGCAGATGCTGCTGACACCCAAGTTTAGCAAGCACATAGGGTTGTTTCTTGGTTATGTTTCTACATCTTGCAATCACATTTTTGGATTTCAAGATGGGCATAACTGTTTGGCCAAGACTTTATTAGAGAGATGACAAGTTTACAAAACTTATAAAAAGTTCACAGTCTGAACAAATATCAGAAAAGAATTCTAGGGAAAACAGCATCTCTTCATTGAAAACCTATGAGAACAGTAATTTCAGCAATTTTGTGGGTAATGAAGCTCTTTCTTCCTGCGCTGTTGTCATGGTTGCATACTTACACACTCATTAGTTTGTCCTTTGCTAAAAATCACTGGTAAAAGACAGAAAACACTCATCCATCTCCAGAGGGCCTTCTGTCTTCCTCTCTCTTCCAGTAGAGGAAAACCGTAGGCTAACCTTGAAGTCACTGAAGTTTAAGAGGTAAAGAAATAAAAAATCATTAAGTATTTGTTTATTATGATATTACCCACTTTAATATTCTAGTGCTGTTCTATAACAAGTGAACAAATTTATCTCAGTAGTTCGCTCATTTAACTTAAGAAGTTTTAGAAAATCTTATTGATAATTACTACTCAGGCATCCTGCCAAGTCCATCTGCAAAGGTAAAGACAGTAGAGTATCAGGGACCACATGAAAATATGCTATTTATTTGGTCTGTTCTTTAAGTATTTGTTCTTGTTTTTGTTGTTGTTGTTTGGGGGAGGGGAGGAGAGTGTTTTTTTGTTTGGTTTTCGTTGGTAGTTATTTTTTAATGGATAGCCTTGGTTGTTTCAGAGAAACAAGAAGCTTGTCCTCTGAAAGCAGTTCAGTACTTCTCAGGCCACTGCTGCAGAGCATCTGTAACATTCCCAAGAAGCACTTTGATAGTTACAAAGACTCTAATGCAAAAGGTCAAAATCCCTGCTATAATGAGAGGTGTTTTAAATACCCAGGAAGGCAGACCTTGAGTAACATACAGATGAAGGCAATTTTCATTGCAAAAAGAAGCCATAGAAAAAAAAAAAAAGTAAAATAGAGGAAAAGAAGTGTTAAGTCTTTGAAGTTGAGTCACAACTCTGCTAACACCCTCATTTACACACACAACCTTTCTTTTTATTTCCCATGATAAACTACTGCATGACAGGTTCTGGTATCTAATGGTTGAGCAGGAGGAATTCTTGTGGCATTTTGTTTTTATGCTAGGTAAACATCCCTTCTGATTCCTCTCTTCCAGCTTCCCTGATTTTTGAATCTGTATGCAAAGTCTACATGCAAAATATAGGCTAAATAAATCCAGTTGAAAAGATCTCTGCAGAGTGATATCATTCTGGGTATTACCTCTAGATTATCTTTTCTACTTTATTTGCTGAATCAGATCCTTAACATATGTAAAATTAACATATTTTAATCACATTTTCATGTGTAATTTATCATGCCAGAATAGAAAATACAGTCCAGTATCTATTTTGACTGTAGGGAGGTAGAAGAAAAAGGCCATGAGAGTAGTTCTACAAACTTGAAGCCTAACACAAATATCTCCTATTTAAAGATTATAAGAATCATCTCTGTTCACCAACATCACCATAAATTTCTCCACACTGCCAAAAATCGGGCAGCCAACAAGTCTCAATATGTAACCTGAAAAAAATATATACTGTAATTGAAAACTGAGACCTGAGGATGCACAGAACTATTGCATTATCTTACTGCTGTAATACTTACAAAGTATTTGATTTTACTAAGTCAGTTACTAGCGTTCACCATCTATACTGGATAAGTTCATTCACCTGGGAAGCATTGTATTATGAAAAATGATGATGCAACTACAAACTTCTGAAGCCAGCAGTGCTTTTGAAGGCTCTGAGTGATACTATGAAGGAAAATATAGCAATATCAAAAGTTAAAGTTCATTGAGGCAACAGTCATAACATTTCTGCTTTGCACATGCAGTATCTGGATTGCTTACAAGATTATGGTTAGTCCAAGGCCAAGTCCAATCCAAGAATCATGTTAATAAAATCAGTATGTGTCATCTAAACCATCCCAGAAAGATTATGGAAGTGAACAAGAGCCATTATGGAAGAGGCAGAAAACAGGGGGCACCGAAATCCTAAAACCAACACATTTGCCAGGCAGTCAGGCAACGATAGAAACCATACAACTTCACCACTCAGCCCAGTGTCTAATATTAGGCAGATAAAATTATCTTTCATTGAATAAAAATTTACAATGTTCTTGTCGTTTTTGGCTTAAGAGCTAATGATTGCCAAAAGTTGAATATTAGAAGCAGTGAAACATCTAGTAGCACAAAACAAGGTGCTTATGACAGAAAAAAAAAAAAAGTAATAAAAGAAAGAGAAGATGGCGTGTGATACTTCACTTACATTTAAAACAACTTTTAACCAACTACCTGAATAAGTGAGATTCCAAAGGCAGTCCAGGAGAATGCGATTTTCTATCAATTTGACATCTATCTTTCTAAGAGTGGAAGAACAGTCCAAGAAAAAAACAAATGTTCAGTTACACATATATGTATATTTATAGAGATATATATAAGTGTGTATGTACATGAATATCAAAATATAAGCATACTTCAGCTAGTATCTCTACACTTACTACTATTCATATGAACTTGCACAACTAGTATAGATGGTGGAGATTTCAAACTCTTACTTAACCTGGAACAGAAATATGCCAATACTTAATTTTGCTTCTAAGTGTCTCCTCCAATGTCATGACACTTTTATGGGGGTGTCTGCACTTTTTGGTAGCACTTTCTGTATTCCACCATACAGACTTTCAGTGAAAATATTGTTACATGCATAGATAGCAGCAGCAGTCATAAGCAATCACTGAATACCAGAGACATTAGTAACTGCTATAGGTGCAGCTTGAAGATACACCTTTCCCTTCCCCGTGTCACTCACAGAGACACAGTGACTGTGAGGCAAACACTACACAGGGATGAGTTTCTGCACTAGATGATGCTGTGCTGTCTAATCCACCTCAGTCCAAGTTCCATCATTCCCTTTTTCATTGTTACTGGTAGATACAGCACACAAGAAGACAAAATAACTTGTTTCAGACACCTTTCCTTAACTGATTTCATAAATTGACTTAGATAATGATAGCTAAGTCCTATTTAATCTGTGAAAAAAAAAAAAAAGAAGAAAAAAAAAAAAGAAAAAAAAAAAAGGAAAAAAAAAAAGGATTGAAGAATCAATCCTATTTCTAACTACCTCTTGCTAAACGTACAGGAAAAGTTAATCCAGAATCATGTTAATGCACACTTTTGAGGGCAGAGGAGGATCATCACTGAAGGACATGGTTTCACTTTGGTCACAGAATGTCTGTATTATAACAGTGCAAATTTGGTGATAAAAATGGTCTTAATATTGCAATTTGGAATAGATGAATCAGCTGAATCATAGTAAGTCGTTATGTATTCTTATCCTAAAAATCTGCTAAAAACAAGTTCACTTAATTATTTTCTCTGAACTTTAAAGTGCGTTTGAACACATTCATTTATTTTGCCATGGGAGCCACAAAAATCTATTTATATGGCTAAGTCCTTAATGTTTGTTTATATCAGGAAAGAATGCACAGCATTCAACATCCTACAAAAATGTATCTGTGCATGGTGTGAACAGTATCTTAAAATGCTGTACATCTACTTAAGCAGCACTGCCACCAATTCAGCTCTGTGCATGATTTGGAAAAGATTCACAACAAGAAGCATTTGCTAGCTGTTATCACAGATGACAAAAGTAGAAGAAAAGTTGCTTTTGTGGACATGGCACTGCTCTGGGGCATGAGATCTAGTCTGAGTACCTTGGATCAACCACAGAGCTTCCCACAGTTTGCATTTAACTTCATGCAAGATTCTTCACCTACCCTGTGATTCAGCTCCCCAGGCAAAAAATAAAGACATTTTCTTATCTCACTGGGATGCTGTAATGTGATATGATGTGCTCACATGCTAGAGCAGACAGCTGCGGAAGTACTTAAACCAACAGTAAGACATACAACCCAAAAATTTAGCTCAAATTATCTGATACATTCTAAGGGCTCTTATCTTTAAAGGGAAGCCTTTCCATAAGCAAACCAAATGATCTAGTCTCAGGCTAACTAGGCTAAGTGGGAACTTTCTTTCCTTTGAACAGGTTTCAAAGTAAAACAAGATAAGCAGATGCTACTTAGAGGACCTCTCTGCACAGAGAGCTGGGATGTGACAAGAAGCGCGAAGTATATCTAATTTCAGGAGCAAAAGCTTTGGTTTAGAAGGGTGAGATGAAGTGTTTACACCCACAATAGATAAAAGAAAGAAATTCCCCAGTCCCCAGGGGTTGTGCCAGTGGGAATTCTTTTCCCTTTGTTTTAAGTGTATACAGATGCCAATCAATGGAATATATAGCCTGCAGGAATTTATTGAAGGGTTTCAATAAGTGACTAAAATACACACCTTTGCTTTCTCCTCAGACATGAATCCATTCATATGTAAGTCATGGATATTGTTAAACAAATTAATTTCATTGAAAAAATATTACATTAGTTAAAAAATATACTGTTAAAATATACTAAAATATAAGTAAACTAAAAATATAATACAATATGTAGCTAGTATGTTTTTCACAAGGGTTGTTCTGGCTTAAAAAAAAAAAAAAAATTATCCTAGTTTAGATTCCTGACTTCTTTTTTTTTTAAATAATAAGAGTATCAAAGTATGAAAATACATTTCCACAAGAAGTATTTTTAAAGTCAGAATTTCTATCATGTTTTGAAATATGAATTATGTTTTCTTCAATGATAGTCTCATCCCCTTCTCCAATAAGTAATGCATGGCTTAGCAGTTGTATATGTACACTTTCTTTAGAGACAGACAAAAAGAACTCTAAGAAACATCTTCCTGTACTGTGGACTGAGTCTTTATGATTTGTTCTAGGTATCTGATACCTGATATGCAAGCAGTTTCCCACACCACCTAATATTACATACACTGTCTTTTCTACTATCACACAGAGTCATTGTGTGTGTGCTCCAAGTCCTGTCTCAGGCAGTTAATCATTTTTGTACCAAAGCTCTCTGGAGCTTACAGCACCTGCCAGTAGTCCTCTCTCTGTAAAAACAAACTGATAGCCATCACTGTTCTTCAGCACATGCTGAAGAAACACAGTTAGAGCTTAACAGGCCAGTCATGTTTGTCTGTTATTGCACAGGTTCGTGTCCCATCAATACCAATTTTGAATTGGCCTCATTGCCTGGCATTTTTACTGTTCAGCAGGTAACAATAGACTGCCATGTCATCTTACAGCTGCTTGGCCACTTGGGTGGATTTGAAGCACATCCTTTGAGACCACAGATCTGCTGTCCCAGAAAAACAGCATGAAGCAGGTTACTTGATGCAGATGTGATATAAACTGGGAAGTAAGTTCAGCAAAAGATGATACAGTCTGGGTTACAGTGGGAGGTGCTGCTTTTTGCTTTTCCTCTTTATCTTTGCCCATAGTAGTAAAAAATAATGGTACAGCTGTATAACAGAACATAATGACAAGAAAAGCAACCTAATTTATGGAGTTTAAGTACCTAATTCTGAGATACTAAAATGGGAGTTTCAGTCTAGACTGGAGCAAAATTTTGCCCAGAATTTATGAGGATCTGTTAGTTGTGATGCCTCCTGCATTCAGTTCCCAGTGATGAACATAACATTCAGTTCTTGGTTGGTACAACAAGAAGAGAGCTAAACAAGTAACAGTCTGGTCTGACAGATCTCAGTGAAGATAACTGAGCAACTGACTTAGCTCTTGTCATTTAAGAGCACTGTTACACACTGAAGAACAAATTCAAAGGAAGAGTATGCTATCTCTTCCCCCGCCTTTCACTAAACACTCTCAGATGTGCATATATCAGTAAGGAGGAAAGGGGAAGGGAGGGAGGAGACTATTTATCACATGTGTAAACCTCCTAATTTAATCTCCTAGTATAATTACATGTATGCTATGCAGAAAAATCAGGAAAAAGGTTTCTTCCACCCTTTCTTCTTTCATGTTGCCTGGTTATCCTAAAAATAGTCTCTATTAAAAGAAATAGATTTTCAGATAGATCTCTAAACGCATAGACATTTAGTTCAAAATATTTAAGTTTAGAGTTCATTATAGAATTTTATCTCAACTATCTAATGTTTTTAAAGCTCTGGGGGAAAGTTGTCATCTGCTATTAAAATCCATTACACTAATTTAAATTTAAGATTCCTGTAAATGAATTCTATGTACTCTTTCAAGACATTTCCTCTGTCATTGTGAAGGCCCTGGGATATGTGAGCTCAACTAGCTCGGCTTTAGTTTAGACAAGTCTACTGCAAAACTTCCTGTAAAAGTGGCAGCTGATAGTGATAGGGCTGACATCAAGGACAAAACTGGCATTGCCTAAACTGAATTAGTCTAATGAAACATGATGTAACAATCACAAGAATTTTTTTTCCAAGGCTGACAAAGTAGGGCCTTGAGCTCCTCTACCTTCACTCACCCTTAATTGAGTGTGAGTAATGAATATACATGTTAAACAGCTCCATTCTTCTTTCCTAGTTTTGCATTTGGGCACTGCTGAGCTCTTCTTGGCCTTTGTTGCCATTGTTTCCAAGCAGGGTGCAGGACATACACTGAAGGATTGCTACCCAGATGTTTCCAGCCACCCACAGAAAGTAGTCAATGGGCTATAAATTTGTGACGGGAAAGGAAGATTTGCAAAAGAATTAGAGGCAACTACAGGGAGAATCTTGAATAAAAGGAGCTCTGCTGGTGGTATGGTACCAGTGGATGGACAGGCTGAAGGTTTTCCTATGGCAATCTGTTCCTTGCGAGCCATGAATTTTAATTAGCTATGCACAGAATGATCACTTTGCTTGTTTGAACTTCTCAGTTTATTGGCATACAGCCATGTAGTTAAAGAAAGGTCATAATTACCAAAATACCATAAACTGCCTACACACAACTATTGAAAAAAAAAAAAAAAAGGAAGTGACCAGTTTACATTTGTGGGGATTTTTTTAAAATCTTCTGCAATCACATTAGTTTTTGTTTTTATTTTTGTTTTTTTTGTTTTCTTTTTCTTTAAATTCTGTGTGGTATTAAATTTAATTAGTAATTACCTTTCTTTCTGTGCTAAGATAGCATAAACTGCATTTTTTACATTTGTTTTAAGTTTAAATTACAAAGAAAAATACAATTCTAATCATAGACATCTTAGAATAGTAATATTAACATCCTGACTCTAACACTTTTCTTCATGCTTGGTAATAACCTTTCCCCTACTAAAATTTAATTGTAGGCTCTCAAATAAAAAATAAATAAAATAAAATAAAATAAAATAAAATAAAATAAAACTCTTGTTATGTCATAGAACACCCAGGGTTAGACTGAAGGTTAGACCGTACACACATATTGGGAAACCAACACACCTTGCACCAACAGGACTCAGCTGCCTCTCCACAGGATCATGTTATACATGCTCACTAATTATCCATTGATTTCCTATCACCTCTGTAGGTCAGCAACAGTAGGACAGGAGAAAATCGCTGGTGCCATTTCATCATTGGTAAGGGCGAGGTGTGTTGTTGAGGTTATAGTCATAGGAACAGCCAAGTCAGATTAGGATCTTCATTTCATTTTCCTTTGGGAATTTATTAGATAAGAACAGAGGCTCTCTGGATTTCATTCTGCAGGGAGGGTGCATCACTTTTCTGCATGTCATATTGCAAGAAATTTTTGCAAAGGAATTTACCAACAGGATTATCTTGCTATAGCTTTCATGCAGGAGTTGGCCCTTAGGTTTTAACATTTAATTCAAGAATCTTAAAAATTATCTGAAAACAATCTAGGAAAATCAGCCTGAGGTTAAATCTTAAGAAAGTTCTAATATATGCACTAAAATTTTTAAAAATTAAAAATTAAAATTTAAAAAAATAATAATAAATTTTTTAAAATTAAAATTTAAAATATAATACAATGCATAATACAAGAAATTACCCTGAGAGATAAAACCCTATTGGTATAATGTTATCCATATGATCAATGAAATGAGGGTATGGTGTCATATAATTTTTACCTGTGAAGTTACAGAGGAAACCTGCACAATTCATAACAAAAGCCCTTTGGGGACAGATGTCCCTGTTTCTAAACATGGTGTTATTTATCATCAAAGAGGCAAAGACATATTATGAAACACAGTATCTGCCATTAGTGTATGCATATGCATAGGATTGAAATACCTTAAAATGCCTGATTTAAACTATGAAAATGCACATTAGAGGTATTTACTTAACCAGAGAACACAGATTGTCTACTTCATATGAGGTCTCACCCTGAAGCTGCCATACAAGATGACATGATTGCATGACAGAGCACCAAAGTGCCATGCCAAGAACCAGTGCCCTTTGGCCATAATACTTATAATATGATCAGAAGGTTCATGGTCAAGATGTACATAAGCAAAGATCCCAGTTATATCAGTTAAACATAAGCTCTTTGAATTTTACTGAGCATCATATTAGCTGATACTTCAATTGTAAAAGCACGGTCAGCACTGGCAATGGAAGGTTTACTTTCCTTCTTCAGGGCTAAAAATCCTTTTGGACGTCACTGAATCCAAACAAACATACAAACAAAGAAGCCATTAGACTGGATCTTGAGGACAAGCAGTTTACAGTGTTTGTAGTCTTCAAACCCAGGATGTTGTGATTGTGCATGATGTTCCCTATCCCATGATGTACCTTCCATAAGCAAACTCACTGGCTGAATTTGAATTTTCAGGTTATACTTTAAAACTGCATTATGCATTTAGGGTAACATCTAAAGATGAGACATTTTGAAGTATATTACATCTGACTCAAGCTAACAAAGAATTTCTCTTGGTCTTACTGGATAAAAAGAAAACCTCGGGTAAACCTGTTCTCTTTAATCACAATGAAATAACACTCTTTGATTTTCAGTGCATATCATTCACAGTTATTGATAGGACAATGCTGGAAGTCAAAACAGTCATCAAGGGTTAGCAGATATTAGGCTTAACATCATACGTTTTCATTAATGGGCTTAAATGAACAAGTAAAGAAATACTCCAGTGATTAAGGCTATTAGAAAACTAGTCACTCATATCAGCCACCAAACATGAGTCTCAAATTTCCATTTAAAAAAGTATTTTCTGTCTTAATGAATGATTATTTGGTCACAATATGATTTTCTGAAAACAGCTAAATTATGATGCATCACTAAGTACTGATGGCTCAAAAATTTAATTGCCTGTGTCAGAGCCTTTTCCTAAAAATCAGACACTAGAATCCAAGCAGCTAAAACTATTATATCTTACAAATATAGCTGGTTTTAAGCAACATTACAGTCTTTTAAAAGCCCATTGCCATCTGCTCTGTCAAAGTAATAAATGAAGAAGTTGGATTTACATGTGGCACTCTGTTAAATGAGGTAAAGTTCAGGACAGAGTTCCACTTCCCAGCAGATGGGGATCTCCCAGCAGGGATGGAAGTCAACAAAGAGGGTAGCAGGGGGTTTCCATAAATTCATGTGATCCCTGGGCAGAACTAAATGGATTAAATAACAAGGACTCTAGGAGTTAAGCTGTGTCTTGTTATACTAGGATGTCTGCATATTAGGTACACAACAGTTATTCATCCTTTCTTGATACAGTAAAGAAAACATGCGTTCTCTTTTTTTTTTCTTTTTTTTTTTTTTCTTTTTGAGTTTGTTTTGCCTTGTGTCTTCTTTTGGAACTGCAAAGTACAGGACAAATTATAAATCTCATCTATGCAGTAAGAAAGTATTGAAGAGTTGATATTATTGTAGAAAAATGCAAAAATATCTATAAGTATTCTTAAATAATTTCACTCATTATAAAAATTATATTGTTCATTGTTCATTAATATTTGTGTCACTGAGACTTCATTATTAGAGGTTACTAAAAATCTTTTTCTTTTTTTTTAACTTTTTAACGGAAAAGTGGATCATTTTGTCATAGAGTCTTTTTTGCCTTTTTTTTTAATTGTCACATAGACTCATAGCAGTTAAGTTTTCTAGAAAGCAAATGGTACTGTTTAAAAGTGCAAATATACAGGCAAAATGCTTAGATGAATGCAATATAATTTTTAAAGCTATTTGTATTGTGTTTGGGGGAGTTGTTGTAGGAGCATCAAAATTGAACAAACAAAAAAAAAAGAATAGATGGTATTATAATTCATTAAAGTTAACAGATATATCTGCTTATGAAAGCATTAATAAAAAAAATCCCTTGTTTTTCTATGCTTTACCTGACATGTTTCTGATATACCTTGTAATAACTACCTGTTCTAGAGTGAGAGTTTTGATCTTGGGTTGTTTGTTTAAATTATTTTGGCTGAAATCATTCAGTTATTTGTATGGTGGGACTGTAACAGTAAGCTCACTGTTTTCTTTGTCCCATCACAGCAAGGCTGATCTTTTTTACTGTTTTGTGGCATTGGATTTTCACCAGATGAAACCAAAGTTTGCATGGTTTTGGCCTCTACATGTCATACAAACTGGGCATTTGCAGTACAGCTGATTTGGCATAAGACATCACTATAGCACCCATCTCTTTCTGTAACCTGATTGCTTGTCTGTTGAAAATTATTTTCTTTACTTCAGAATGATGATTTAACAATATTGTATAAGTAATATCTATATTACACATCTCAAAATATTATTGTTTATATACTGCTCTGTTATAACAGACTTTTGTACATTTTCTGAGACAAAATCTCATGCGAGAGAATCCCTTTCCTGCAGACAAGCACACATTTTCAAAAGTCCGTAGTTAAGATGATAGACTAATAATTCTACCCCCATCAGCTGTGTTTTTCCCATATTACAAAGTCTGAGCATGTAAAAGAAGTTTAGGGGGAGGATCTCTTTGTCAAAATGAGTTAAACTCATCAACCAAAATTCTGGCACACATTCATTTTCATGTCTCCTCTAAAAGTGTATGACAATTTGAACAGCTCTTAGCTTTGAACTGACTGGTTTGGGGTCACAAAAAAAATAAAAATAAAAAAAAAATAAAGTGGTAAACTGACAGAAATAGTTTGCCCAGTCTCTGTAGCATGAGGACCAATTTCCTACTTCAGAAAACCTGTGAGCCATTCAGTGCCCAAACACACAGTGGCATAGTGCCAGCTGATTTGCCAAGGAGCATCTACAGACAAGATAATGGTGAGGTGGGGGTAGGGTCAGGTTACAAGCTTTGAATCTCTCACATCTTTCTGTTTCCACACTCAGATGGGTTTTCTTTTATATCTGCTTCCCTGCTTCCTGACTGCCCCGACTATGAGTGTATGGAATAGCAGTTACAGTTTGGGCATTGAAATTCTGCTCCTTTTTTTTTTAACACGCATATTTATTTCAAAGAATGTTTTTGAATGCTCTAACTTTTGTTTGTTTGTTCTTTTTATTTTGTTCTTTATATTTTGTTTGAAGAAAACTGCAACAATAGAGAGATGGGTCTTTCATTTGCTTCCACTGAAGTCAGCATTCAGCTCCTATTGTTTTCAGAAACGAAGGATCATGATCATAACATGTTTACAAGACAAAACAAAAGGAAGGGAAAAACATAACAAAGGTATAAATATCTCTATATGCCTATCTATATATAAAAGTAAAGACTTTTCAAGCTGTCAGTTTGTTCCTATTTTAAGAAATACACAGACAGTCCTATTAACATCTGAATACACTGTATTGCATTGTTTGTCTGAAAGAGGAGGAGAAAAAAAGCAACAAAAAGTTTGACAGCACTTGAAATGTGTAATACAGGATTTACAGGATGGTGCGGATCTGGAGAAGGGAATACTGAAGACAGGCTTGGATCCTGAAGTCATCTTGTGAAAGGCTCTTTGTGTGGATTTCTTCTGAGTGTGTGGGGATGCCTCAAAGCATCTCCCTAACTTCAGAGCATATATGAGCTCTGGGTCTTCACAGGAACCACAGTATGCAAACTCACATAGTAGCTTAATCCCTGCATGCACTTAAGGGAACATCTGTCCTGAGGTCTCTCCAGTTACTTTTTGGAATGTGTTCCCAGTCTGTATTTTTAGCAGTGCCCAGCTTTTATTAGTCTCAAAAGCCCATGCTCTATGATCATATGGCATTATTCATTGACAAGGACTATTTTAAAGTGACTACCTATTTGTCAAATCCCTTGAGTGCCTGTGGCTGTCATAGGTGCCAGGATGTTTAGTTCATGTCTGAGAGTCACAGCATTTACCTCTTCAGTCACTCTTCTGTCTTTTGTAGTGTCTTAGCCCTCACCATATATCTTACAAATATATACTACAGCTGGAAAAAAAGGGCAGCCATAAATTACTACTAATACTCTTGGTATTTTATGCTGTGGTGTCAAAAAGTTTGTCATTTTCCCCTGTCATTTTCCCCTCAGAATAGTCATTGATATTATAAATTAGGGTATTTGGAAAACTTCTGGAATTTTTGACATTTGCTTATTGTTTGTCATAACAAAACCTGATGGTTTTGTGTGTGTGGTAATATGGTGCTTTTTGCCTTAAAATTTTTGAATATTAATAGTACGATTTAAATAATTTTGTTCAGAAAATAATGCATTTACTCTCCTGGAGTAAGAAAAAAAAAAAAAAAAAAAAAAAAAAAAAAAAAAAAAGGAGGGTTTTAGCTCCAGGAAAAGATTCATCTAGCCTTCAGCCAGACTCTCACAAGGCAACATGGAGAAATGCAGGTCATATCTTCCAGACACCTCACCTCTTATTAAGACCCACCACCCTGAGTCAACTGAAAGTAGAATTAGCAGTACATGAACAACACATCATTTCAAAGGAGCCTTCAGCTTTAGTCATGAGGCCACAAGTTACTCTGAGGTGACAAGAGTTTAGGCCTTAAACCAGTCATTTAGATTTAAGGTGTCATCAGGTGTCATTATTAGGTAAATACATGCACAGACAGGGGCAGGGCTTTAAGAAATATCTCAGATAGATGCCTACCCATTTTGGTCCCTGAAACACTAAGAAACAGAAAATGTATTCTTAAGGTTCTTAAACGCTTGTGTTAGACCTCCAAATTAGTTGGCAAGGTCTAAACTCTGTCCTAGTCTTGTAAAAGAATTAAGTCGCTTCAAATGTCAGAGTGGTGAGCTGTGCAAAACACTCCCAATATCAGTGTTTTAAGGTGGAAGTGTGCTGTTTCAATATTATTTCCAACAGAAAAATTTAGACCAAAAAAAAATCTTTTTTTAAACACAACAGGTATCCAAACATTGCTTTAGTATTTTAATTATTCCTTATGATTCTCCCTAAGATCAAATTTCCTCTTACACAGTAGGAATTCACTGACAAAAATGAATTTGCTGACAAATGCTACACGTAAGGTGACATAGCTGCAAAATAAAGGAGTTAATGTGATCTTAAAGTAGATATTCATGGAAGCTTTTTTGTTTTGTTTTGTTTTGTTTTGTGGGGTTTTTTTGGTCAACAGATTCCATTGCTTTAACTCAGTGCAAATTTGTAAAACAAGTTTCAGATGTAACCTACATCATGGTGTCAGGTTAGAAGAAAAATATCTTATCCAAAAGTGTGCAAAGAATTAAAACAATATTTTCTCTCAGCTGGCTTCTTATGAGCAAGATGCTGAAAAGTAGAATTATCACTTGTTGGAAGTTATTTTTAAGTTATTTTCTAATTCTATGGTGAAAAAAAAAAAAAAAAAAAAACAAACTTTGCCATTCTAAATATATATATATATTGAAAAAGTAACAATCAGAAAATAATAATTGTGCAGTGTTATTAAGCTCATTTTCTGAAAACTTGAAGTATATATTTTAAACTTCAACTTTGTACGCAGAAATTGTCAGTAAAATTAATTCCACCTCACACAGTGCAGATGTGCAGATCAAGGACAGAATCAATTTAACTCATTTCATAAAATGTTCAGGATTTTTCACCCAAAGATGATCATTTATAGTTAATGTGATTAAAATGGAAGAAAAACATATTGACACCTTTTGTAATTGAGGCATGCCTTTCATCTTGAACTTTCCACTTGGAATGGATGACCCAGGAAATGTGATTGTTTTAATCAACATTGACCATAAATATCCACTTACACAGGTAAAAATTCAGAATTAATCTGTTAAAGTCCATGAACATATTCTGGATTTTCACCAGCCTGAATGACAGCAGAAGTGTATCCCTGGCTGCCCCCAACAGTGTTTCACTTAAGTGTTATTTAAAACAAATTTCCAGTGCAATAAAGCCTCTCCCCTCTGCAAACGTAAATTATATTTAATATGCCTGGGAACAAGCAAGGCTGCCAAAGTCTGAGGCAAGCCAGCTTTTATGACTTCAGTCCGTTCTCAGCCCTTGATTACAATTTGATTTCCTTTGGCATCAAAAGACAAACTATTTTAGTGAACAATGTTCTTCCTTTACCAAGAGTGAGCTCTAGTTACTTGGCAAAGGGCCTATTTATTTGCAGACAACATGTCCAACCTCCCAGCAATAGCAGACCCATGGACTTTGATTTAAAGCAGCACAAAGTAAGAAAAACAGACCAGAATGTATATTGCTCACTTGAGAGGCTTACTGTTTAAAAGGCCTACTTATCATCAGACTGTGCTTCAATCCTCAACACTTTCTTTTGTGTACTTTATGTCAGACATATGGCCACGTTGGGATGCTGACAGCAGCTTTAACACTACTGCACTACACATAGTACTTGTAATTTGTTCTTTCTTATAGCCGGGGCTTCCTTCAAAGAAGAAAGTGAATTTTAAATGCTGCTGTTAATAACTGTAACCATCCAGCAAGAAGATATAAAAATGATGTGTTTGGTATAACAGCGGAGTTCATTCATCTACACTGGGAGGCTCATAGATGTTGAAGCATTCAAAATGAAGCATCTATCACACTAAGAAATGAAACCCACAAAGGCTCCTGAATGCAGTAGCACAAAACAAAATGTTCCTGCTCTCTGAACTCCCACCCTCACCTCCCACCCTATTATGTTGAAGGAAAAAAAAAAAAAAAAAAAAAAAAAAAAGAGAAGTGCATTTCAAACACAACCTGTAAGTGACACAAATTTCACTCACCCTTTTTTTTTACCTTCACCTTTGAGTAGTTATATGTCTCCCTCAGGCTTGTAATAGCATGTTTTTCCCCTTTTCATCACCATTTGAGCACCAAGAATGCCATTTTACCTCTTTTCTGTGTGTTTGGTTTACTTAAGAACCTTAAACCTGATACTGTGACCAGGAAAGAAGGGCAGGCAAGACTGCACTCTGGTCTCAGGAAGAGTTGTCCTTGGGCAGGAGCCTTCTTGCAGCACAACAGGAAGGCTTCCTTCCTCTTTCCCCCAGATCTTCCCTGGGACCAGAAGGGATTAGGCTCCTTTTTAATTCCAGCAGAATTCTACACCTTAAAATGTTGTCAGTTTTGCTGTAGAGTGAGAACTTTCCAACAATAATGTCCTTATGTTGAAAACCATTGCTTTGCTTACAGGAAGAATGCAAGAGGAAATATCCTGACTCAGGGACTGTTTTGTTTGAAACATTTTGATAGCAAATGTTGACAGTGTCAAAGCTGTATTTCATTTTTAGTCATTTTTGAATCAAAAGTGGGGAAAAAAAATCAGGTCAGAATCAAAGTACAAAGTTTCAGTGCTCTGTAAACAGAACATATCCATCAATATGCCATTATTTGGTCACATTTTCAGTCTGTTTTAGAATTAAATATAAGATATTTAATCTCAGAATTTCCAAAATAATATACATTCCAAAGTCTAGCCAACTTTGCTTAAGAACAAAATGCAGCTGAACAGAAGAATGAAGTTTTAAAACTTCGTTACCTTCACTACCATAGCAAAGAGGCAGCAGGCTGAAAACAGGAATGAATATCACATAATAATAACACTAGGTAAAATATGCAAAATTATTAGAAAAATGACATGTTTACACATCTTGTTTAAAAATTTAAAAACACATTAGTGATGGAAGCAAGGAGAGAGGGGATTGCATATGTGTCTGAACTATTATTGAGAGCAAAAATAAAATTGTATAAGATCATTAAGATCTTAAGCATTGTGTCACTGTCATGACAGAAAAAGGATAAGGTCTGAGAAAAAAAAAATGTCTCCTGTGCACTCTGAATTTTGTCATAAGTAATAAAAGGAAAGTGCAGCTGGGTGTGCATTCTGGGAACATGTTCATTGTGAGCCTGCTGGACTAGAACAAGAAGGTAGGCTGGAAGGAAATAATGCTATTATATCTCAGCTGGAAAATTCCTGTAATATTTAAGGGAAAATATCAGGGGAAAAAAAAAAAAAAAAAAAAAAAAAAAAACACATTACAGGGATTTTTTAACTATTCTTAGATTTATTAAGAAATTAGAGCAATATAGGGCAACTCTAAAATGCTGAAGCATTATTGCTGCATAGGTTTTAGGATAACTTTCATGGAAGCGTAATTTATTTTATATGGAACCTTACTGAGCTAACACCAATGAAATATGGCAGATTTGATTTGCTGGCATAACTCAAAGCTTCTGGATTGCTTGTTGGTTCTGGCAAACAGGAATAATTGGAGAATTGCTGCACTGCAGCCATGTGTTGTGTTTCTTTTTTTATCTGTTGCTTTAAGTCTTAATGATGGGGATAGTCAAATATGTCAAAAACTAGCTAAGCAGGATTGTACACAATTTAACAAAGAATAATATTCAGTCAGTGCTTCCACCCCTGTCACATTGTCATGAACCACGTGAAGCACCAGGCCTATATTTGCTATGAGACAGATTGTCAGGTATAAATTTACTCTAAGGACATTTACGTCTAGTTCTCCCAATGTCCAATAAAATAACATAAAAAATCAAAGAAAGCACGAAGTAGATGTTTTCTTGAGTCATTCACCTGTGCTGTAAGGGACTAGATTCTAAATGATTTTTCTTTTAGCTTCATGGAGGCAGCAAACTTTACAAGAAATTATCCTTAGCAATTAGTTACTGAATAATATGTTACTGGTTTGTATCATTCTCACAGTTAGAAAAACTCCATTTTGCTCACCATGCCACAGAAGGAAACAGTTGCTGTGCCAGTGCTGAAGACACACACACTTGCTGGTGCAAGTTCCAAGCCAATGACTATCTCATCATTTACATGAATTAAAACTCCAGGTAACCCAACAGTTTGACAGATGGAGTTCTCACAAAGTTGAAGTCCTGTCATCAAAAGAAAGGACATGGATGAAGCTTCACAGAGTCAACTTGGGCATGCTATTTTCAAGTTCATAAAGCAAAAAAGAATAGAAGACTATGTTTTGTATGTTTTATGTACAGTCTGAACACACCTAAAAGACCAAGATCACAGGGGACAGAAAAAGAAAAATGTTTTGTTTGAGAAACTGTTTTGGAAGCTAGGGATTTTTTGCTTCAGTTAGGAAACCTACTGTCAGATGCTCAGTGGCTTTCTAAGACACCATCAAAGCTGTACACACTTAAACACTCAAGCATTGACTATGTATTCAGGCTGATCAATGCAGATGAGTATGACTTGGAGGATATCTGTCATGCCTAAAGGTGAAGCTGGGTGCTTTTTATGGAGAGGTAGGTGCCTTACATCTTCAAGACTGGATTTCAGGTGACGGTAGTTTCTCCACATACAGAAGTGCAAATATACAGACTCCAAATAATGGTCTGGACAAGGACAAAGAGAATTAAAAAGGAACTAGCTCAGTATTCTACTCTGCATCCTCCCTATCGCACTGGTCTCTGTCATCCTTAAAAATACTCTTTTCTCAGGCTTCCAAAGCTCATTCACATTCTAAGCAACGAATAAAATTACGATAACATCACCATTTTAAAACTTCAAATACAAGAGCCAAATTCATCCCTGATGTGATCTCATTAGCTTAATGAGATTACACCGGGGATGTAGTTGTCCCAAGGACTAATTTAAATGAACAGTAATATATGTTTTTTGTAAAATCCTGTAATATGCTTTCATTAACTTTGTTCCCCTAACCACATATTTAACCTCTCTTTCTCTCTCTGCACTCATTGTCAGTGTAAATGCAGCTCATCACCTAGGTAAGATTAAACACATTAACTACATGAAGGAGTCAGCACGCTGAATTTACCTATTAATCTTTTCTCCCACCCTCTTAATGGACTGATTTCAACTCCATGAAGCAAAAAGCAAATATTGCTTCTCTCCATAATGAAAAGTTTTTTAAAAAAATGTACCAGATGCATTTTTAATTATATTTTTGTTCATTCTCTCTCCCTCTCTATCTCCTTTAAACTGGTAAAAATACAGTGACTGTTTTGCTGCATCATGTATTAAACGTTTTGCTTCATTGTAATACCGAAGCTTCAATCCTTCTTTCAAACTGTGACTATTAATATTTATTTCACCCTCTAGCTCTCCTCAGCCAAAGCAAATGAACTGTGGCCTCATTGAAAATGATATGGTCTCTTGACCCTTTGTGCAGTTTAAAATGATGTAACCTGAACCATTTTAATCTGAAGGCTGGAACAAGTCAAAAGCTGTAATGAGTTCAGCACACTTCAAGACATCAGAAAAGGTATCTTTCTATAGAAGATGCATCATTTGCATATAGAAGCTGTAACATCACATACCTCATGAGGGACACAAACATAAAAATCTGTCTAGTAGTAGATTCTTCCACCTATTCCCACTAATGACTTCAGAGACCAAATCTTGCACAAGGTATGAAACATTTGATAGTAAAAGTGACACCAGAGTTAAATACCTGTGTTGACTTTTCCAACAGAATAAACTTTACCATGAGTTTCAAACTTAGATGATTTCTAAACCAGCAGACAATTAATGACTTAAGGAAAATGCTTTCTTTCGATGATCTGGATTTGTTACCACTTTTAAGAGTAACTCCAGCCCCACTCTGAGATGTTACTTCAGAAACCCTTTAAAATTTTTGCAGTATTTTCTCACTTGTACTGTGGTTACATCCAGAGATCTCATGGGCTGCATAGAACTGAGAGGTAAACTCTGACTCTACTGAAATCAGTGACAAATTCATATAACAGTTCTTTACATCTATTTTTTTGTGTGTGGGTTGTTGTTTTTTTTTTTACTTTTTTTTTTACTTATTTTTCATTTCGGTTTGGTTTGGTTTGGTTTATTTGTTTGTTTGGGGGAAGGAGCATGAAAGACTTCTAAACACTTTACAAAATGGGATCGGTCCAGTCTTCCAGAAGTAGGAAAACTTAGGCATAATGATACAAGCCAGGAAAGCAATTAAAGTAGAGGAAAAAACTCTGTCCCAAATGTCAAAGGATCATCCTATTTTTTTTAGCAATTTAAGAAAGGGTCTCTGCTCATACTGTGTAGTGGTGAGTTAGTGCTCTGTGCTCATCTTGAGAGCTAACAATCTAATGGCAGAAGAAAAAGGCAAATTAAACAAGGCAGAATGAATTCAGTCTGCAGAGCATCCAGCAGAGCTGAATGTAACAAACTTGAATTAAATAATTAGAATAGCAAGGAAAAACCTTCAGAGAGCAAAGGGTGTTCTTGGTCACTGATTGCTATTTAAATTGGTTTGGCCTCTAACGATTTAGAGATGGTCAGAATGCATAAATTTCCCCAAGCTTTATCTGCTTGGCTATGATGACTGAAGAAGGGAAAAAGTCCAATTTGCATAGTACATTTTTACAGATGGTCAAGCCTTTAAGTGGATTAATAAAGTCTGATAATTTTAAAGGTGTAGTTTTATATTAAATGGAGACCTTCAAGTTAAAAACAAATGACAACAACATCCACATACACTCTGATTAGAAGAACATAATACCTACTTACAAAGGTTAAGGTCAAAGAGATATTATAGAGAAATAAGCAAAACTTCAGAAGAGGAAAAGATTTCAAATTTCACCAAATTATGTATCAAATCATTTTAATGGGTCTCATGGTACTTTTCAAATCCTTAAAAATTGTTGTGCGTTGAAATAGCTTGCCAGTTTGGAACTCAAGCTAAAGCCCTTGTGATAGCTATTCTTTCACTTTCTAAGTGGGATACTATTCAAGCTCCTCATTGTAACTCTCCACCCCAACATTTTTCGATTAAATGATTAAACTTTTTTGTGACATGGTTTGATGACAAAAAGAGAGAAAACAAAAAATATTATCAGCCTTCAAATCCCAAATTATTTGTGGACTAAATCCTATAATGCAAATTTCATCCCAAAGAGGCCCATTGAGAAAACATGTATTAAGGAAGAAATTATGATGGGATAGGCAAGAGTAATTTTTTAATGTTTTTTTTCAGTTTCTCATTATATCAGAAAGAAAATTTGGGACATACTTAGAATTAATTTTTATACACATGTGAACAAAATTCAAATAAAAATGAAAATAATTTGCAGCTGAATTATATACTTTTTAACAGGATATAAAATGCTTTAATTTTTAAAGTGTTTTAAATGAACTGTATATAAAAATATAATTTTGAAATGAAAATGCATTTCAATTACCTCATGTTAACATAAATGTTGTCATGTTTAAAAAATGTTATTATTTTAGCACAAAGCAATTTAACTAATGAGGCAAAATTTCAAAAGAAGTGGCCAAAACCAACATTTTACAACTTTGAAAAAAAAAAAAAAAAAGTCTTGAGCTGCATTGGCAAGCTTTACTTTGGGTTACTTCAAGTCAGCAGATCAAAATTGTCATGGCATCCTCTTGGATGAGAACTGCTGAGTAAATGCAAATTATGCTTAAATTTTTTAAAACAATTTCTTTTTTTTTTTTTTTTTTAAATGAAATTACCTGTAGATTACCTATTAAGATGTGCGGTCTGCCAGTATCTAAAGTCAATATACTAGTGGCTATGGCAGGAAAAATAGTCCTATATCACTCTAATTTTCCTGGCTACACTTTTGTGCAGTGATTTGAGTGTCTGAATGACAAACTGAACTTTTCTTTCTTTTTTTTTTTTTTTTTCTTTAACCGGTAAATCAAGGTACTTAATATAATTTTTATGTATAACTTTACTTATGTATAAAGATTCTTCACCGAGAGGGTGGTCAGGCACTGGAACAGCCTCTCCAGGGAAGTGGTCATGGCACCAAGCCTGCTGGAGTTCAAGAAGCATTTGGACAACACTCTTAGACATATGGTCTGATTTTTAGGTGGTCCTGTGTGTTGTCAGAAGTTACACTAGATGATCCTTGTGGGTCCCTTCCAACTTGCAATATTCTATGATTCTACACTACTATTCTATGAAACTACATTACTCTGGATTTGGCATTTATAATCACACAATGAAAAGAAATGTGCATTTCCATTACTTAAAATGCCAATAATATATGCCCAATTACAAAATGGGCTTCAAAATAACATATTACACAGACTCTGCTTTCTGAAAGAAAGTTTCAGCAGTAACAGATTATCTTCAAAAGGGAAAGAGCCCTCTGAAAAGGAGCCATTTGAGAAAAACATAAAACACTAAGCATGGAGGGGAGCAACCCCTGCCTCACTGCCAAGCCTTCAGTATTTTAATAAAGAAGCTTAGTGCAAGCACCATACCCTTCTCCTTTTAAATAATTAAATATCAGGTCTATATAGAAATGCTAGTATTATAGACCTGGACTTAGTGATCAGTTTCACTAATAAAACCTTGATGGAGGCTTTGAAAGTGAGTTGGATTACTAAACTATTAATCAAAATAATAAATAGTTATCCAAAGTCAATGATTAACAGTATTTTGAAGGAGCTATTAACAGAAATTTGAGACTCAGCAGAGGATCTTGGACTTGCAAAATTAGCTTCAGGCATTGTTGCTTGGAGTGCACTGTAATGCCCTGCAACTAGGGGTCTGACTTACCCCTGGTACCAATATCAATACTTCAGTTGTTTCCAGTACTGTTCAGTGTGCACACTGTGAGACCCTAAGTATTAGTGCTAAGTTGTTTTGTTTTGTTTTTTTTTTTTTTCTGTTTGTTTGTTTTTCCTGTAGCTTGCATTGGGAAAGAGATTGCAAAGGGTTAGCCAAATGTTAGTCAGGTGGTGTCTGCTTTGCTTGCATAAGTTACCATGAATATCTGGGAATCCCTGAGAAAGTCAAAGGAAACTGCATTGTGGGCGTTGCATCAAAGGGCTGGGATGGACAGTGTGCTGGACTCTTTTTCCCAACAGGATCTATATATATCTCCATTGTTCTCTTTTTTAATTATTATTATTTTTTATGCTTAGTACTAAACCTGGATTCCAGCCAGTGAGGGACAACAATATCTTGACAGAGAAACTCATGCATCCCACACGGGTCATCTACATTGTCCAAAATCCATGTGCATCAGAGATTACAACAGTGGAAAACAAAAGAATTACACAACAGAAAGGTCTTGATGGGAGTAAACAAGAGAAACATGACTTACTGCTTAAGCACTTTCCTGTCAGTAGCTGAAGCAGAGGGACAAGAGGAGGTCCGCCCTTCAAATCTTCTCAGAGAGTAACAGACAAATGCAGCCAATAATCAGCTGGAGTCTCATATACTGTTGTCCACAATTTCATACAAAAGCACACATTTGTTTTAAGATTCAACTGATAGTGCTGACAAGTTTTAGTTAAATTAAAAATGTGTTATTAAAGTCAATCCTGTTTTATTCAAAAGGAAAATCAACCATACCTGTGGGATACCTTGACTGAGAGAAAGATTGTGGAACCATAAAAATGCTTGTCTGTTCTGAAAGAGGTTATTTGATTTCACATCAGTTGTCAGAACTGTGTGGGCAGCCTAAGCTAGCTCAGAGCCCTCGACACAGTACCCCATCTAAAGCACCCCCTCTGGGAAAGGTTCAGCTTGACAACAGCAATGACCACCACTAGACTCACTTTTCATAGAATCATCAAATGTCACGGGTTGGAAGGGACCTTAAAGATCATCATCTAATGCCAACCCCTCTATCATGGGCAAGAACACCTCCCACTAGAACAGGTTGCTCCAAGCCCTGTGCAACCTGGCCTTAAACACTTCTGGAGATGGGGCATCCACAACCTCTCTGGGCAACCTGTTCCACTGCTTCACCACATATAAAGAATTTCTTCCTAATAAATAATTTAAATCTATCCTTTTTTATCTTAAAGCCATTACTCCTTGTCCTATCACTGCACTCACTGTCAAGGAGTACCTCCCCAGCTTTCCTGTAGGCCCCCTTTAGGTAACAGAAGGCCACTATAAAGTCTCCCCAGAGCCTTCTCTGCTCCAGGCTGAACAACCCCAACTCCCTCAGCCTGTACGAGAGGTGCTCCAGGCCCTGATCACCTTGGTGGCCCTGCTCTGGACTCATTCTATACATCCATGTCCTTGTTTTGCTGGGGGCCGCAAAGCTGAATGCAGTACTCTGGGTGGGGTCTCACGAGAGCAGAGGGAGAGAATCACCTCCCTTGACCTGCTGGCCACACTTTTAATGCAGCCAGTACAGTTGTTCTTTCTGAGCTGCAAGCACACATTGCTGGCTCATGTTGAGTTTCTCATCAACAAACACCTCCAAATCCTCCTCAGAGCTGCTTTCAAACCTTTCTCTGCCCAGCCTGTATTTGTGCTTGGGTTTGTCCCAGCCCTGGTGCAGGACCTTGCACTTGGGTTTGTTTAACTTCATGAAGTTTGCACAGGCTCACCTCTCCAGCCCATTCAGGTCCCCCTGGATGACATCCCTTACCTCCACCATTGTGACCACGCCACACAGCTTGGTATCATCAGTAGACTTGCTGAGGGTGCACTCAATCCCACTGTCCATGTTGCCAACAAAGATGTTGAACAGTGCCAGTCCCAACGCCAGCCCCTGAGGAACAGTGCCTTTCGCTCTGCACATGCTACTAGCAGACCATCCCGATTCTAAAGGAGGGGTTTGCAAAACAGGTATTTTTAAGATGGACATCAGCTCCAGCTCACCTTCATTCCTCTTACATCTCATTGGCAATAGCTCATTGCTTCAGTGGGCAGAAGTATATATGCTGCTTTTGCAAAAGGAGAGATCCAGCCAGAAACAGACTGAGTGTGGGAATAAATATGTACAGAAGGTGACAGGGAGATTACTTAGTCTTACTATCCAGAAATGCTTGGAAAAGATGTTACCTAGTGACCTGAAATATTGGGAATCCTCAAGGCACAGAAAACACTATATCTTTCTTATCTGTCCCTACGCGTGCATCGACTATTAGCTTAAGTCACACATTTTTTATTTTATTTTATTTTATTTTATTTTTTGAAAGCCTGTGCATGAGCTGTGCTTTGAGGTATCCATAAGGATGGCACAAGTTGAAGGTAATAACAGATAGCTCAAGCACTGTATTTATGCAAAATATAGACACATAAAACTGAGGTTTAGTATTCTTCAAAGCCTTTTTCCAGCTGCTGTTTTATCCTGGAGCTACCTTAACTCCTTTAGTAATTCCAGAGTTCTGGTAGTCCAGAATGCACAGAAGTCTTTCAGCTTTCACAGGACTAATTCAATAAACACATTCCCCTTACCTAAAACAGATCAGAATAAAAGTATCACATGCCCCTGTACCTATTTAAATGTCATGATCCAGTAAGCACTGTCAGAGCAAACATAGCCAGTTCCAGCCGGCTCCAAAAGGAGCTGGCCAGAGCCAAGCCAGTGAGAGATACTGGTCATGCCTCTGGGAGAGAGGATCAAAGAAAGGGAAAAAAACTTACTATACAACAGCAGCTGGAAGAGAGGAGTGAGAACCAGCCCTGCAGCCCCCAAGGTGAGTGCAGAAGGAGGGCAGGAGGTGCTCCAGGCATGCAGCAGCAGTTCCCCTGCGGCCTGTGGAGAGGCCCCTGGTGGAGCAGGCTGTCGCCCTGCAGCCCATGGGTCCCATGGTAGAGCACTTCTCCATGCTGCAGCCCATGGAAGTCCTTCCATGTTCAGCTGTATGGCTCTATGATTTTATGAAAAGAAAGAACAAAAAGTGAATGATAGCTGCGACCTCATAGCTGGAGCATGTAGTTTGGAAAAAAAAAAAACAAAAAACTGAATTCAGGTCTCCAAAGCCAAATGCCTACACATATGCATATATATAAAGGCACACACACATGCACACAAACACACACACACACATACACTCTCAGAGGGAGGTGTTAATGCTCTGTTAAAAACAGTAGACAAAAATGGGCCACTCCTTTTTAAAATGCCATATGTTTCTGCCTCCTAAAAAGAGCTTGAATTCTGGGCTGCAGATTACACGTGAAAAGGAGTATCTCTAGAAACTGTGGGTGAGAAAAGCGGGATTTGCTTTTGAGTAGGATTTGAAACATATCCCCAGTCTACCAGCAGGTTAGATTTAGGCAGAATTACACCCATTTACTCACCTCAGGTAGTTTCCTCCCTCTATTCTGAGATGCATAATTTCCTCCATGTCTTTGTATAAAACGACTGGATACGTCTTTCCCATCTAAGCATATGGATGCCTTTACTGAACTGTGCCCTAGCACATTTCAGACTTCCTACAAATATACCAACAGTCTTGAAAAGTTTCTCCTTTTCATGAAAATCCACGGACTTCTATCTTCTATATGGTCAATTTCTAATAAATTTTACAGAAAGGCTTTATCCCTCAGTCCTCAAGTTTGATGCTATAGTATTCAAATGATCCAAGTGGAAATTATCTCATTTAAAGAGCCTGATCTTTACACACACATGCCTTATTTGATATCATTGTTCTCTTACAGTCTCCCCATAAGTGTGTATTATGTTATCTCTTGTCTTACAATATATTCTCTTGAGAAACAGTGAAAGGGAAAACTAATTTCCAGTTCTGTGCTTTTTTTAAAGACCTCTCCAGATGAGGTCTTTGTTATGGCTGCAGGCCCCAGGTGCTACAGTTACGTGATATTATTTTATTAGAATCACTGATATTATAGACTTTGCAAGAAAGAGGGAAGTGTAATTACCAAATTAAGCAGGAAGATGGCACAGTCAGTGAGGAATGAAGTAAAAGAAACTAGTTTAAGGAAAGGGAAAGCTGTTTTTATATTTTATAAAAAACAGAGATTAGTATTTCAACTTCTTTTTCCCCTTACAAGTTGAGTAGTCTCCCCCATGCAAAAACCTGAAAATGAGCTCAGCATGAAGATAGTATTTTGCACATGCAAATCTATTGTAAATCATTTTTAAAGGATTTTCACCTTTGCTCTATGTAATTAATTATTGAAACAATAATTCTCTTACTGTTCTTAGCATTCCCACTGAGTGTGAAGTTCCTGAACTATATATTGTACATGAATCAGTTTTGAATTTGACACTAGTGAGATAAGAAAGTAGAGGTGGATGCTTAAGAGATTTCATGCAGGCAGGAAATCCTGATCTGTTGCAGAACAAAAAAATATTTCCCACTGTGATAGGTAGGTTGGAATCTATTTCCAAACTATAGCAGAAGTCTCCTTCTTAATGCCACTAATCATATTAGCTAAATATCACAGCAGGTAAAATGAGTTTTCAATAACACTGCTGAGTAATTTTCCAGCTAGTTTCATGCTTGGGATAATCTTATTTTTTTCTTTGTAAGTTTTGCATGGATATACTGGAGCAATTATATTCAGGCATTTGGAAACTAAGCTGGCACAGCAGCTTGCCAGTTTGCCTTAGTGTGACCCACTGTGGTGTTTATGTTCTGCATGCCAGTTGTTATTAGCTCACACGTGCATGGAATACCATTTTTCTCTTTATTGGTTTATCTTGGGGAGTGTTTTGTGGAAGGGACAGGATCTGAATATAAAGGTCTTCAGAACAGGTATTTATTATCCATACACAGGAAGTTTCATTCATTCCTACCATCTTATTTTATTAATGAACATATAGATATCTTGGAGGAGCTTAAGGATTAATAAATAATGGAGGAAATAATTGCAATTTTCTTCTGAGCAATCACAGTTATCACAGTTTTCTCAGTGTTTTATAAATGTTTTTCCAATCTGAAGCACTTCTTCAATCAAGCCAGATTATAACTGTCCACCACAATCTAAATTTCTTGGTAAATTCCACCAGTGCAGGCACACAGTGCTGGGTGTCTTCCTCTAATACTGTGGCTACATCTGTCTCAGAGGCAGGGCTGACTTAAATGTCTCCTTACTTACCCAACATAAAGCTTCCTCCATTCTATTCCTTCAGCTGGGCACACTGAGTCAGCACAGAAAACAACCTAGGTCAAGGAAAAAAAAAAAAAAAAAGATATTTTTCCTTTATCCTAGCCTGGCGCATACTCTGTCTCATAAACAACAGCAGCTGTGCAACACAGGGAACAGTGCACAGGTGGAACAAGAAGGCAGGGATGGCAAGGTAAGGGCTATTTATGCCTTCAAAACTGCAGAAAAAATGTCCAGGGATACAGGATTCAAAAAGAAAGAAAAGATAAATTTGTCCTTTATTTTACCCAGATTTACCCAGGATTTAAGTTTTCTTTACAAATATAATATCCTAATGCAAATGAGGAAATAGAAGCCAAGCCTCATTCTGCACCAGATCATCAATCAGCAAGATTATCTACCTTATACTAGATCACAAAATAGAGCAAACCCAAGATGAGGGATTGTGAATGCTTTGAGGTACACTTTTTCTGCCTTATCTCTATTCAGTGCAGAAAGCAGAGAGCCCTGCACCATGTTAGGAAAAAGCAAGTCCTAGTGGTGAAGCAGAGGGGTGGACAAATTGCCCAAAGCTTCTTGCCATTTTCAAGAAGTAAATCTGCTACTGCATGTGAGGGAATGTTCTCCCTTGGTTCCAGTCCTTAGAGACATCTTATATCAATGCCTCAGCTTTAACTAAGCATGCCAAAAAAGTGCCAGGGCATAGGGTTTAAGAGGTAACAATTGCAGGGCTAGTAAACATGAACTAGGTTTGTGAGTTGCATTAACTTCAGTGAAAAACATCCAGGACTTGGGAAAGGACTAATTATACAATAAGAGAGGGTTTTTTTTTTTCTAGTCTAATGTTATTCAGCCTCTCTCCACAGAGTCTGTGAAGTCTCAATCTAATCATATAGTTCTTGTCCAGAGTCCTCTGTAGTACCTGGCAAAAATGGGAAGATAATGCGTTTTGGCCTAATATCCCTCATCATATGCAAGGAGATGCTTAGACAGAAGTCTGCAAAAGTTCAATCAAAGTCAATACACTTTGAAATACACTATTAATATGTATATCTCATTCATTTCGTATTATGGGTTAAATGTTAAAAGACAACATGTAGAAAATGCTTTAGGAAGTGAATTGAATATGGCTAAGCAGTTAAATTAGCAAGCATAAAGAAATGAAGAAATCAGTGTTGGGTGCAGAGCAGTTGAAATGAGCATTACTGCAGACACCAAACAGATAGAAGCTGTCCAGTCTTGACCCATACCTACAATTTGATCTAATGTGAGCCTGTAAACTAAAAACCCTAGTTTCCAGCAGATTTTTATCATGCTGATCTTTATCATGATTTTTATCATGCTAGGTCATCCATGCAGCAGAAAGAACAATATAAGTGGTAAAAACTTGAATCACTGTTTATGACTTACTAGACATCAGAGGACCAATTTGCCAGCTGTGAGTAATATAATGTGTAGGTTTCTTAATCAATAAAAAAAAATTACAAACAATAACTAGAAAGATTTGGGTTTGGTTTGCTCCCTTCCCCCGACCCCCACCCCCCAAAAAAGTTTAAACCATTCATAACAGATTTGTCCTGGAGGTTCTGGTCTCTTATCTCTGCCTTAGCTCATAAATTATCCTTTATCCTCACTGAGGGTATTAATTAGATTCTCTATTTGGCTGCTGTTTTCACAAACCATATGAAAAGTTTGTGTCTTTCATATATCTACCTCTCTGTCTGATTCAGAAATTGGCCAATAGGTTCCAAAGTTATTAAAAAGAGAAAAATAAGAGTGGACACAGTGACATGCAACATGGTGACAGGAGCTTTCCTTTTGGAAACTAGACGAAAATATATGCTTGCATGTCCTAAATGCTGAAATTACATGGAAGGCAACTTTTCTGGGTTTCCGGTAGAAACGGAAACCAGATGTTTCAGGGTTATTTTTTCTGGTCCTTCAGAGAAGAGTTGCTTTGTCAGTAAGTTGCTTCCTCAGACACAGCTTGAGATTTTTTTTTCTGCTGGCATTCAAGTGCACTTAGGAGTGTGGGAACAGCCAACAAACCTTTCTCCATGATTTTGGAAACTCCTTATGAAAAACATGTTCAGCACAAATTAGTGTCTGCTCATATTTTGCATTTGAAATCATTTTTTTCTTTCAAGTAAAGATGACCAAATCCTTAGCTTGTCTAAATCAGCACAGAACCATTCAGCAGCACTGTACTAATTTAAAGCAGTTGACAGTCCTTGTGTGTAAAAATGGATGAGTTCCCACACACATCAGATTTCATAGTTGTGCTGGTACTGTGTGGAAAGCACTTCTTGTTTGGATCTTCCTATTGTAATAAAGGAACTGCTCTTCTTTCCCCAGCCTGATGATTTGCTTCTACAGACAATCAGGTAGTGATACCTGAGGAAAAGAGTGCAGGGAAAATGACAGGGAAAGAAAGAAGGCCACACCAAAAAAAAGAAACTGTTTTAACTTGTCTCTCCCTCACAACTATTTTAGGTGATGTTTCAAAAGACATAATACCTACTTTTATTTAAAAAGAAAAACAAAGGAGAAAAAAAAAAAAAAGAGAGAGAGAGAGAAAGAAATCTAGGAAAATAAACATCCTATTTGACTTTCTTCTGATGGGAAGATAAGAAATTCGATTTCATTGAGCAGGACAAAAATCTATTAATTCAACAGATTTTTATATGTTAGAGATGGCTAGCTCTAATTTGGGTTTAACACACTGAAATTTGGAGAAGATTTATGCAAGAGCTTAATTTTGCATGTTGAAAATTATTAAAAGACATCCTTACCATCAAGGAATCAATTATTTAATGTTACGTGCTATGGTCATGAGTCATACAAAGATGTGTAAAAGCTGACCTAACACTTCAGTTGCAGGAAAAGGACTGTAACTGGTAAAACTGAGGACATGGATATTCTTGGAATCCAGGTCTTAATATCATTTCCAATGTCAATACATACTACAATAATTCTTTACTCTATAATGTGATAGGCCCTATCAATGTTTTGTTTTGTTTTTTTTTTTTTTTCTGTCACTATTCATTTATTTTTCTAGATCAAATATCACTAGGTATTACATACACAGATTTCAGGAGGCTAGTGCATTGTTTTTGTTTTAGTACTTTCTTTACTTTTTAACTTGTTAATTTCCTTTATTAAAAAAAACAACTTGAAAACTGAAAGGGGACAACAGCATAAATTAAATGAAATGCTGAACTAAAAACATCTGCAAAATGTTTACCAGGCTAATAGAAATACTACAATGGTAAAATAAAATAAGTTTAGGTAGATTTGACAATATTTAACAAGCAACAGGGGAAAATCTGAATCCATACACACAGGTAATAATAGGTACAAAGAAATAATTACTTTTGAACTTTTTCATTTATATTTAGAAGGAAGTACATATCATGTGTCCTAACAGATCCTTTACAAAGATCATTGCAGATACATATGAACATGGTGAAAAACAAACTCAAGTAGAATAAATCCTAGTTTAAGAAGTGTAAGGTCCTTGCAGGAATGTATTATTTATTTTGATTTATTCTACAATAACAGTAATCTTTTTGTATATTTGTTACATGGCTAAAGAACATTACACTTGAGTTTCCTGCTTCAATACAAAAGAGACATTGATATCCCTGCACCCTCAATAAAAATTAACCTATCCATATCATTAGGATCCCTCCCATGACTGTTATTTCATGCAAAGCTGGCACTCAGCTTGTTGACATTCTTGCTTGTTGATTTGGAGCCTAGCAGTAGGAAACAACCTTATGACTTTGATCCATACTTTTTGTATCCTTAGAGAGAGTCACGGGAAAACATACTGCACTGGTAGACTCCTTTTTATGACCATGGACATTCAGTCTGAATCAGCTGAACTTGGTTTTTAAAAGGTGGAGGCAACACTATGCCCCAGCTTACAATGACATTTTACAACTGCACACAGTCTGTGCTCATTTTAATATCTAAATAAAGTTTGAAAAATTCCATGAACACTGCTTTGGCAATGGCAAGACAAACTAAAGAAACTACAATTCCCCTGCCTAAGTTTTAGTGACCAAATTAAGCAGTCTGTAAAGTGAATTTGTATACAAGTACTGCTCACATTAATTAATTCCAAGCTTGTTTGTTTGTTTGTTTGTTTGTTTAGGTGAAATTAGCATTTCAGTAGCAAAAGTGTGAACATTATAAGAAACAATTTTGTAGAGGAGACATAAAGTCTGCTGAAACTCTTACAAAAAATTTTGCAAGAGAACAGTTTCAGAAAGACCAGGAAAATTTATCTGAAAAATATTTCCTGGCAAATAGAAATAGATCTGTGTCTACCAACATCCAGGATCAGGTCCAGAACTAATGAGATTTTTTAAAATTGAAGGTAGAAAGCAATCAAGCTAGGATAGGAAAGGTATACAGGTATCATTCTAAATTTAATTAAAATGCATACCTGTTACCTCAAGCCTCCACTACCATCTGTTACTGGAGATGTGAGTACGTCTACATATCTTTATCTGACTGTGTTATATCTGTATGGCTCAATGCATTTGTCCTAGGGAATGATCATTCACTTCTGTGTCAGTCGCTGCAGAGTGCTTTCATATCCATTACTTGGTTGCCCCTGTTTAGAGCAGAGAGCAGAGAGTGGCTTCATCCACCCTGCATGCCTCCATTTTTTAATGTGCAAATTTTTATGGGTTATTGTGGTTTTGTTTGTTTGTTTGTTTTTCCTAGTTCAATGTGTACAAAATGTGAGATCACCACTGAAGTACACTAGCAGAGCAGTTATATGTCACATACTAAGGAAGTCATTGCACATTCTGGGACATGATGTGAAGGCATTGGGGTTATTCTAGAGCAAAAACCTTGCCACAAGTGCCAAAGAACCAAATTTACTGAAACCTCATTTATTTTTCCTGTCATGAGGAGCCTTCAGAATGTGCGATCCCCCAGAACCATAGCTGGGTTTTGTCCCACAGAGAGCTGTTAGTGTATTTCAAAAGGAAGCCAGGGAGTGAATTCATAGTTCAAGACCTCAGCCCATTTAACAGTGAAGATGCACTCTATATGGTTCCTCATACAGATGGGCAAAGCAAATTGTAGATGTGAGAAGGAACAAGAAGATTTGGGACAGTATTCTAGTCACGTCTCTAAACCAGACGCCAATACAGGTCCTTTACCTCCTTAGTTCATCTCTAAATTAAAAAGAAAAAAAAAAATCAAAATGATTTCTAAAGAGTGTGAATGGGTGCTCTGTTCAAACACTCATAGCTAATGAGATCATACAGAGGTAGAGAGAAAAAAAAGAAAACTCATAACACTCCTTCAGAGTCTTGTCAGATCAAATTGTATGGACAGAATGGAAATTTATATCTATAAGCGCTATATCTCTAAATGAATATTAGATACCACTGTGTAATGCAGAGGGATCAAGCATGACTAACAGTATGTTATGTGAAACTGCAGAATGAAACCACAAATGTAAACACTAAAATTTGCCCAAACAAGCACATCACTGCTGCAGACATGTTATTACTTCCCTGTATACTATTTACCAATGTCTAACTACAGTAACCATATATTTGTTTTGAACATGCATCTTTAATGTTGCCTTAGCCCAGGTATTCCAGTAGCCCTATCTGGAACAAAACCTCAGCCTAGATAAAACCTGTAGCTGGGAATTTTTAGAGAGGGACTTCATGTATTTGTGCAAAGCAGTGAGGCTCAGGACCTGACTAGGACTGCTGGTGGGTAACAGCGGAGTAAGTGATACTTATAGTTCTGTTCAATGGCACTCTTCAAGTAAGACTTTGCTCTCTACTGGGAACCTCTGTTTATACCAGTTTGTTAAGCATAAAATAACATCAGTTATTTTTCAAAAATATTTTTCCAAGGTGTGGATTGACTACATTAGTGAATAAAAATTGGAGAAGGGAAGGAAAAAAAAATGGGGGAAAGAGGGTTGATTGAAGCTAAAAAGTACATAAATCACTTCAGAAATATAATTTGCAAATTCATTGTGTGAAGTAATTAATCAAAGCATGGCTGAGTTATAGTACTTGAGAGACTTTGATCTGACAACTGAAAGAAATATAAAGAAACTACTGGGTATCAAGCTAGTGTTAGAACGCAAAACGTTTCTCCATGCTAGTTACAAGTTTAATTACTTCTTTTTTTTTTTCACTGACAGACCTAAATTAAAATAAATGGGCCACATCGAGGCAAATTTTAGATGCAGGGAGTGCTTAAGAATATATTGTTTCCATAATACGAGAATGCCATGAAATATATTTATAAAGCTGTTCAATCTTTTAATTTCACTAGGAAATGCATTAAGAATTGAAAATGCAGTACATAAGAAGTGCTTAACATTTTCTATTTTAGATGCTTATTTTAGAGATTTTAAAGTGTAGCTTTTATTTTTACAATAATACATGTCTACCCAGATGTACAGCAACGTGACAACAAAAATAGTTATGGTAAAACAGCAGAGAGAGTAGTCAAATATTAACTGAACTACCTTAATACGCTTATTCATTACACTCAGATACCAAGTTTCAGCCTGAGTAACACATGGAGTTTGTTTTGCAATCCATTTTGTCTTGAGATTGCTGAAAGTGGCTTGAGATGCTTTTGAAATAACTAAATGTACTTTTGCAGTAACTAACTGTAAGACTAAGAATAAAGTATATCTTGTAAAATTTGTGCAAATACATGTTACAAATATTATATTTTTATGAAATAAATGACACGGTTGATTAAATAAATTATTGAGTCAGTGAGTACTGCTACCATACCCTGTGAAATACAGCTGTGGCTGGTCCATCATACTGGAATTCCTATCAATAATCATGCAGTCAGAAGCTGTGAATCAGCACAGTCAGGGTCAACATTTCTAGTGATTTGTCTTTAAAAAAATCACAAAGGTGAAAAAAAAAGTCAGTGTTAGTTCACCTGTGTTCTGGCTTTTAAAGCCATAGATGTTTATTGCCTATTCTCTACAAAAGTTTATTGACTATTATATATTCAAACAAACAAACAAACAAACAAAAATCCAGACAAATAAATAGCAACCTATAAGAGCATTCCCCTGCCATCCTAATCCTCACCGATAGGAAGAGGTCTTGAATTGCTCTTTAATCTCCAGGGCAATGATCTCACTCTTTCCCTTTCCTCTTTCTCATCGTCCCAAAGCTACCTTCCAATGTATTTCTCCATCTGTTTCACACAGTCTCTTACCTTCTTCTCACACTTTTCTGCCCTGATTTATCTATAATCTGTATGTAGTGATCAGCAGAGACAACACATAATCACTTATGTTAATGAAGAAGTAGGAAGAAAATCCTCCTTTTTGTCCATTTGTGTAGCTAGCCAAATACAGGTGCTTCATTGGCTGCTACTGCTGTTATTTAACCATTGCTTTTCTGCATATTCTACACACAACAGCAGCAAAGTAGCCTCATTCTCCTCTCTCTGATGAATAAACTGCATGAGTGATTATGCAATCTTACAGCAGTGGGCTCCAGAAACACTGTTTTATGTGTGAACCTGCAGTGCTTGTGGGTAGGCTGGAGTTGTAGGAAAAGGTGATTTATGTAACAGAAGGAGAGTAGTATTTAATGTGCAAGCACCTCTGGGAAACATACCCAAAAGCAAGGCAATCCAGAGGATGTAAACACCTTTTTCTATGTGATTCACTACTGAAATTATCGTTAAGTAGGGTTGTTTCAAAGCAGACCCATTCACTTTTAAGCATCTGAGTCTTTAAGGTCCCCAGCACCAGGGATGCACTGGCATCTTCAGGTCTTAACTCCAAAAAAGCTCACATGGAATATCAAGCCTGATGTGTGAGACCTAAAGCAAACAAAGTATGATCTTCCTTTCTGTAGACAAAACTGAAACAAAGTTCTAAAGCAATGAAATACCTCACCAGCAGTTCTAAGACACAATGCACTTTGCAAGTCCCAGACTCACTGTATCCTTCCTGAGGCCCTGCTTCCTTCCAGACATCGATGTTTCTTTCTCAGGCGCCTGGTCTCAGTTCTCAGACTCTGACTTGCTGAGTTCTCATGTCACCAAAACTTTTTTTTTTTTGCAAGCCTCTGGTTCCCAGAACTTTCCAAAGGCTGTCTCTATCACTTGCAGGACTACAAAAGAGAGTAAAGCAGGGTTAAACAGGAAAATTAGAGCCTGTAAAGAAAAGAAAAAAGGAAAAAAAAAAAAAAGGGGGGGGGGGGGGAGGGGAGGGAAGGAAAAAGGAAAAAATAAAAAAGGAAAATAGAAAAAGGAAAAAAAAAAAGAATATAGAAAAAAAAAAAAAAAAAAAAAGGAAGAAGGATTTTGGAAGGAAGAAGCCTTCCTTTGAAAAGGAAGAAGCTCTTGACTCCTTTGCTCTACATGAATTCATAAATGCAAAGAAGATTATGGAAGGCCATCCCTCAGATGGGAAGACTTCTTGTTCATATAGATTTCTTTAAAATGTTTACTTATGTCTAAAATCCTCAGACATAATGAAAAATTTTCTTATTTCCTTGTCTTTCTCATAAATTCAGTGGGGGAGGAGGGGAGGAATCTTACAAAAACAGTTCTTCTCACACATGATGAGGAACTAATTGTGTACTTTTCCAGAAGAACTTCATCAGTGAAAAAAGAATTGCAAGGACCATCGAAAAATAAGACATAAGACAGTCCAAAACAACCTCAGTCACATTTATTGGAAATTCCTTCTTATGCATTTTCTTCAACACCTTACACAAAGGGAAGATTTTGTGACTATAGCATCTTCCCTCCTGCCTCTGTTCCATTTTCTTTGGATAAATGTGTTTACTGTGAGAAAACAGAAGAGAAGTATTTGATTCAGAAGACAAATCTGGAGGGAGGGTGTAGAGGAAAGTGAAAAGCAGAGAGAAAGGGAGCTTTATGAATAACACGCTCAAAAAAAAATACAAAAAGCAAGAAAGGAGAAATGGTGAAATGCCATATCAAATGGTAGATAGATATATATTTTTTTTTATAACAACCTAACTTTAAAAGATAATTTCTAAATGTTGCATTAACTCATGGTTGGAGCTTTATTTTGTCTGTATAACCAAAATGTAACTGTCATAAGCACTGGTACCTCAGAAGTCACTGCTTTTCATTTTGCAATCTTTTTATACATCACAAAGAGATATAATATTCTTCTCCATTGGATAAAACACTTTAAGTTTTTGTAAACTCCTATGCTATCTTAGCACAAGTAATGTGAATGTTACGTATGTCTGCAGACAGATATATAATCATGATTTTCCATATATTGACATTCAAACTATGTAACCCTGATTTCTTACACAAAAGTGAGCAATGTTCCACAAAAGCAAGCATCTGTTTCTTTGATCACTTAACTTTACCAGCAGGTTGTTTCTAGAATCTTCTGTCCTCTAGTCTCTTTTGCTTGAAGGAAAATAAAAATTAATTATATCATTGCTAGGAATTCTTCTCCATTGGCAACCTTTGAGGCTCCTTGAAGTCGTTCATTAATTGAAATCAAATCATTAAAGATGATGCACACCATCACCTATGGTTCTTTCTGAATTAGAAGCCTATGTGATACCGATAGCAAACTTCATGAAAATGTCAAAGAATCATAGTGTTGGTTTGTGTTGGAAGGAACCTTAAAGATCAACTAGTTCCAAACCCCCTGCTATGGGCTGGCATGCCTCCCACCAGGCCAGGTTGCCCACAGCCTTGTCCAGTCTGGTCTTGAACATCTCCAGGGATGAGGCATCCACAGCTTCTCCAGGCAGCCTGTTCCAGTGCCTCACCATCCACTAAGTGAAGAATTTCCTCCTAACATCCAATCTAAATTTTCCTTCTTTTAGTTTAAAACCATTCCCCCTTGTCCTGTCATTGTCTGCACAAGTAAAAAGTCACTCTGTTTTTTTCATAAGCCCTCTTTAAGTAGTGAAAGGCTGCAATGTGGTCTCCCCAGAGACTTCTCTTCTCCAAGCTAAACATCCCCAGATCTCTCAGCCTTTCTTCATAGGAGAGGTTCTCCAGCCCTCTGATCATCTTTGTGGCCCTCCTCTGGACAACAGGCAGTCTGTAGGCTCAAAATTGCTCCATGGTCATTTCTGCTCAGACATGAGTGGCTGGTAAATGGTGGAACTGCAAATCTACTGCCAGCCCCCAGAAGATATCACTCAATTTCTGTACTACAGATGTAGTAATAAGTGAAAAGTGCTTGGATACAACCCCTTTTCATACCCTTCTCACTCATAGTTATAACCTGCTCCTCCTCACCTGCCTTCAGCTCCTCTTGCCTGAGAGCAATGAACCACTAATGCTATGTCGTAATTACTTGAATCTTGAATCTAAGCTGGTGATATTTCTTAAATCTGATTATCCAAGATTTTTTATTATTTTTTTTTAATCTGAAAATACATGAGAAATTGTACAAATAAAATTCCCAACTTTTTTGTAAATTGCTTAGCGTAGGAAATATTATGGTCCTCACCTTACAGGTATAAAACTGAGAAAAATTAAAATCCCAAAATCAGGGGTTGGGAAAATGGGACTGTATGTAAAAGTTTTGGGCAGGATCTTCTTCTCTCCATTCTGTTAGAAGTTACACTTATATTTAAGATTGTGGAAATATACTTACTTGGCAGTAAAAAGTATTCTCTATGCTGGTATATCATAGTGCAGAAAAAAAATGGATGACATCAGAAAATTGTGATTTTGAAGTGTGATTTCTGCATGCACTTAAAAGTAAGATGAAACAGGAGGGGGAGCTCTCAGTACATCAGCCAACAACGAAAGCAAGCTCCAGCGCAGCAGTTTTCCAAGCTAGGGAAAGGTGGATCAGCTCTTGTTTTGCTTTCAGCAGGAAAAAGGGAACAATTTTCTCACGTTTAGAGTCTAACCTCTCACACTTAATGGCAAAATATTTTTCATAAAATTGCATCTTTTACTTCATCCAAAGCTTTCCTGCTCACTGGTAATATGTAGGACGTTGTTACATTACAAAAGAAAAGCTGAGCTAATTATCTCCTCACTTTTGCCTTTTTGATAAAATACACAAAATCTAACTTGGTTCAGCAAGCAACTATAGCAAACATCTAGAGAAAGAACATAGACAACATCTATACCAAGTCAGACATCCAAGAAGTGTTGTACAACTGATTTCTGCCTCGCTTTCTGTCTTAATTAGTTAGGTCTTTACTTCATATTTGCAGCTCAGCAGGCAACCTTATCCCCTTCGACCGTATATGTTCAATGCATACCTTAGTTTGTGATCTGCCAATGACAACATACCCACTAGAAAACAAATTTCCTCTTCACAGATCTTTCCTGATTTATTGCAAGATGCTTTACTCACTGAAATTGAAATCAAGTAGAGACACGTGGGATGTCTGAATAGGAAACAGCTAATTAGAGACTTGCTACACATACAAGTAACAGGGAAATGAGGTTAACTTTATAAGAAGAAAAAAAAAAAATGAAATCAGTCAGGAATGATTCATCCAGCCATTGTCATCTGGCAATTTCATAGCAGGTCAGAAGAGGTAAGAAGAGGACCATGCAGAAATATTGAAAGGAAGGATGGATTAATAGACATAGAGCAGGCTAGACATAGAAAGGTAGACTGTAAATATTTTGAATCATCACCCATAATAAATTTCTAGTAAACAGGATGATTTCTAGTGTAATATCCCTAGGCAAGCTATGTATGGCCCAGGAAAACACTTTAAATGGTTGTAAAATAACCTAATTTTATTTGTCTGGTGATTCGGCAAGTAACTCTGAAAGAAACCTTCAAAAGTGAAAACAAAGTGACATTTTCTATCCTTTTATTATGAGTTTGATTCAGATTAAGTGAGCTACAATTAAAAAAAAAAAAAAAAGTAATTTTAGAGTAAGATTATGAGTAAAAACAATACTTTAGACCAATCAACACTGAATGTTGATTATTTAATTCTTACAAACTGCTCAAGACTGGTTTCTGAAATTAGAAAAAACAACTGAATTAGGTCCAATAATAATAAAAGTAAGAAATCTGTATAGATACAAAAAAAAAAAAAAATAGTTCCTAGGATGGTCCAGGGAATAGAAGCAAGATTTAGATGAGGCTTGCAAACCAAACCAGATGCTAGGAAACAAGTATACACTAGGGAAGACAAAGAACTAGCACAGTTGAAATAAACAAAGTTCATCCAAGAATGATCAAAAAATAGTCTTGTGTAAGATTACACTGGAAAATTGAAGAAGGGTTCTAATTGCTAGAGATACAAGATAGCAGCTTAACTACTTCTAAGATATAACTTTATAAGTTTCTGAAAGGAATTATACAATGTGGCTGTCAGCAACAGCAGGCAGCTGGTACCCAGGAAGTTCTAGATGCTCCCTAGCTGTTCCCCATTACCCAGGACATCCCTTCTTATCTCATGCCCTTATAAAACAGAGGTCTATTATCACTGATATTCCATTAAACAGAAAAAGAAACTAAATTTGTCAAATGCTTTTTCGAAGTAAATTATCCACCACAAATTATTCAATAACTCATGTAGTGAATGGAATTCATCTAATATTGATTAATTCTCTTAGTAGAACAAAATTAAGGATTTGTAGTTAACCACTCCAAGGACATGCATCAGACTATCAGGGAATGTTTAATAAATTCCATGGCATCAAGATTTTGCAGTTTTCATTTTTTTGCAGTTTGACCAAAAAATGCATATATAAGATGACTTTGTTTTCAATCAACTTTTTGCTCAACCACAAAAGAGAAGGAAGAAAAAAAAAAAAAAAAAAAAAAAAGTATTTTTTTTCAGGCTATTTGAAAGATCACTTTTGAATTGAAACAATAGCAGAATTGAGGAGGATAAACTGGGATCAGAGATGAATGTTGAAGATTAATAGAGTCTGTCATCACACCTGTAGATTTGTCATAGCTTCCTACATATTTGCTAAATAGGAAAACTGAGCTACAGGTTTTGATTTTTGTTGTTTGGTTGGTTTGGTTTGTTTTTTTCTAGTTCAATGCTTAGCTGTACTTAATTGATAGAAGAGTTTTTAAGGGAAGATTTTATTCTATTGTTCTTCATTTTCTTTCTGATTTGGATCCACTTTACCCACTGGGGTAGACAGACAAGAAATTACCACTATAATGATGCTGTTGAAAGGAATGACATGACTTTTTGTTTCATTTTCTCCTATCATCAGCAATGTGTTTGCTGTTCACACTCTTCCTGTATTTTGTTTAAAGAAAGTATACAATATCAGCCACAGGATCAGGAACAGAGGCCATGTATCAGGTACATGTTCCAAAGATTGATTCTTTCTTTCTTTCTTTCTTTCTTTCTTTCTTTCTTTCTTTCTTTCTTTCTTTCTTTCTTTCTAGGCCAATGGTTGTTTCGAAGTCTTTCTATGAAGCAGAAGAAATTTGGAGGGCCCTTCACTGAAACATGTTTCAAAACAGCCTTTGGGCAGTAGCTGAGACATCCTGGGAAGCTCTGAGCTACTGCAAGCTAGTTTCCACAATTCCTGGGGTATCACACACAAGAGTTTTTTTGCATGGTTGCCCGCTTTTTTATCACAGAACTCATTCCTGGTGGTATGTGGTGTTCATGATCCACAGCAAGTCCTCAGGCATGCAAGTCTGAATCACCAAAGCAGACGAGTATGCTATAGTTAGTATGATTTTTCCCCTCTTCAAAATCTTCTGAATATGTGTGGTTCAAAATGTCTAAACATCCAAGCAGAGAAAGTGAAAGAGCCTACCCATAGCCAGAGGTACTTAATTTAGTTACATACCTCAAAAAGTAATTATCCATTTGCAGATACAGGTCTTTGTTCATGCTTATAAATCTAAAGAAACCTTTAGCTGACAAACTTAAGTGATACACTTAAGTGATACTACTGCTTTGCAAGTGGAGTGACACAACCAGAATGAAAGAGAAGGGAATAAAACCTAAGCAGCTAAATGATTCCACTCATTTCCTGAGAGAGAACAGAGAGGAAAGTTAAGATGTGAGTCATTTGCAGATCTAGTTTGGAAGCTCATTGGGAGGTACTCAGCTACAACTCAAATGGCTGCCATTATAAAATCTTGGGTAGATGAGATGCATAGTAGATAAAGTGGTAACTAGTGTCTGCCTTGGAGCACTTTAACAACTGGGTTTGAATTCATAAGTGTTCTGATTGTACATGTGCAAATGCTTCCATATAAAGGTTAGGCGCCCATTGTTACTGCAGCGTCTGTTAAAAAAGATAGCCATATCGGTTGCTAGGAGATGGCAGAATTCTCCTGGAGAAAAATCATTCCTGATAAAAAAAAATGATTTTACATAAAGACCTTCTTAAATATAAATATCTTTGACAGCAGCTATTATTATTCACTGAGTTCCTTCATAACTGAATAAATGGCAGAAAAATATATTATTCAAATACCATTATATCCTAAAGTGTTAAATAGATTTTTGTCTCTCTTTTCCCCTCCTTTTTTTGTTACTCCAATATGGTATTTGCTTCCAGCTAAAATTACTGCCTTCCTTTTTCTGTAGATCATTCCATGAAGAAGCTTTAAGAGAACTGAGGTCAAAAATTGAACTTGCTTGTCTTCTCTTCCACTGTGAAACTAGATTTGCTTAAAATGAATTGTACAGTAGGATAAATGCTTTATTGGGAAGGAACTGGGAGGCAGAAAGATGAAGGAAATCTTGCAGCAAGTCTTCACGAATGGATGGCTGGGAGAGGGCAGGTGGGAGGCTGAGCCTCCTGAAAGCAACCAACCATTCAATTTCATTTCAATAATGTTTGTAATTTTCTTCCTGCTGGGGTGGCTGGAAGTACAGCTGCCCTATATTTGTGACCATGTGTCCAGCTTTTGGTGAAAATGACCCTAACAAATACAACATGAAACAAATGATATACTTGCTGTTTTAAACTTGTGTAGTCAATAAATGAAACAATAATCTTTCCTAATTTAGTGTGCTCAGGCTTGCTATTGTGGACATGAGAACTCCACAGCTGCAGAGCACAAAGGCATGCTGCCCACAAAATACATGGTTTCAGCAGCTGTGCCTTCCATTGACTTGAGCTGGGAGAAATGTAGATCAAATACCAACAATAAGAGATCAATGTAGGAAATATTAGCATGAGAAAGAGTGCACCAAACTCTGAGTGTGTCTTTTTTTTTTTTTTAAATCTGGCTGTAATAAAGTTTTTCAAGAATTTTGCACATGGGGGGGTGCGTGCACATGCATGTGTGTGCATGTGTGTGAAGTGCCTCAGAATCAGGCCGCAGCATGTTTCCTTGTACAAATATTGACAGGAATCCTTCAGTTTATTTGGAATTTTCCTGAGAAAGCTGCAACAATAAGGTAATACCTCTTCACTACTTTTCACACAGTTGTTTCTACTGTTGGCACCAGGAAATCCTTATTGTTTTAATCAATACCACTTGGAGTGATGACATGTTTCTTTTTTCCCTTTAGTGACAGACACGGTGCATTTCCTTGCACAAAGTTCTCATGAGAGACTTTTGTGCTGTGCTCCATATATCCAACAGCAAATATGTATTTGCCAGACGGCTGAAAGAAGGGGTCACTATTTTTATTTCTTCTACTTTTCATCCTGATGCTTTATGCTTCATTGTTGTACTTTCAAATTTACAAATGACCCCAAGAAAAGTAGTGAGACTATTGTCAACAGTTGTAATAAAACATCTGAGGAATATTTGGAAGATCAGGAGTTATTCTTTTAAAGCATTTAATGTTGAAGTTGTTTTCCTCCCCAATCTCCTTTCTACCACGTGCACTTGAACAAAAATCATAAAGTAATGCTTTAACTGCATTCTTGAATGTTTTACATTAATTAGGGACTTGGTTAAAGTTATCAAGGTAATTAGAATGTAACATGCATACATGTATATCCCAACCAATATACTGTGATTATTGCAATACCATACTTTGCTCTGCAATTGTATGTGGCATAGACAGAAAGAAGTGGTAAGAAATTCTTTCTCTTAAGACATATGGAAAAGAACCAAGCTCCCACTGTGCTGGTGACAGCAAGATATGCTCTGCTTCCATCACACAGAGAACAGGCAGGACGCTTGCTCCCTATTCCCACAACAGGCAACGCAGGAATTCACCACTCCACAGCACTCATTCCAGTGACTGGGACAAACAGAGAAAATGCACTTGCTTGCATAGTGCTATATATGTTCATAGCCCAGCACTGTGAATACAAGAAGGAAAAAAAAAAAAAAAAAAAAAAAAAAAAAGTTTATGACGACTTCAAACTTCCAGATTAACATATGCCCTTTAAAGAGCTTAATTGCAGCAGCTGCACATTCACTAATACGCTGCAGTTTATGTGTTTTGACATCCTCTCCATTCTTTTTTCCTCTGCCTTGATCAAGAGAATTTGTAGCTTCCAAGCTTCATTCAGGTATCGCAAAGCAAACAACATTTTGTGCTTTCTGCATTTTTTTCCCCATTTCTCTTTACATGACTTTTCCTGTTTACCTCCTACAGACCATCATCCTTCGATCTCAAGCTTCCTCTTTCTGTGCTGTCCTGTACCACTCCAGACAGCAAGAACTTTGACATCAACTTTAATGATGGCGGGAGTAAATCCCAAGTTTTATTTGTTTCACAAGTTTCATGCCTATGAGTAGTTGAATGCATTTGCCTCTCATTGATACTGTTTGTCAATTGACTTTTCAGAGACCTTGAGTGCAAGCGGTGGTACCACGGCTTGCAACTGTAGTTAAGGCACAAAATGCACTGGAACCATCTTACTCTATTTTACTGCTGCAAAACCATACAAGTAACTGAAGAAAGCAGCAGTCATAAAGCATGTTTTGATTCCATAAAAAAGCAGATATAACGTGGAACATACAAATGGTTTGGCTGCCATTATTTTCAAACTCTGTACTCATTTTGCTTCTCTGAACAGGACCATTCTTAAAAGGAGATTTCAAATGGCCAGCTCAAGAAGGAAAAAATTATTTGTTAACACTTAAATCTTGTGATTATATAGCAAAAGACTGTAGTTTTTAAATTCTGCTAAATTATAAATCAGTCACTGGATAGTGACAGGATAGTCACTTGTTAAATGCATGAAGATAGTGGTGTTTTTTTTGAATACTGATAATAAACAGGTTCATTTGGGAAAAATGCAGTGCTTAATTCCATAAAACAGTGTTGATACCCTTATTTAGAAACAGTAGAAGTACATTCTTGGAAATTCTTCCAAATGATAGAACTATCTGAACAGTAAGCTATTTTTGCTGCATTGCAAGACTATTGAAGAGCTGGTGTTTTGTTTTGTTTTGGTTTTGATTATTTTTTCTCATAAATTGAAAAATGTATCAAAGTATGTAAAGCACTCTATGTATTTTTTTAAGACTTAAATTCAACAATAAAAAGCATAAGTGTAAAGGAGAAATAATAAAATTATCAGGAAATATACCTGCAGCCCTGAAGATTACCTCCAGGGTTGTTTTGTTTGTTTGTTTGTTGTTTTTTTGTCTTTTTTTTTCTGTTACTTTTTTTTTTTTTAATGCAGATATACTAATTGTTGTTTCATATATGGAAGAAACTATGGGCAATAGAACTGTGATTATAAAATGTTTTTAAAAGAGAACTTGGTGAGACTTGATACTGTTAACAACTTTTTTTTTTTTTTTTTTCTGAGATCCCTTTAAAAAATAAAGAAAAGAAGGAACAACTCTAGACATGCAGGAAATACCTCATTTTGTGTTGTAGCCAATCATGAAAATTAGGAAATACATTTTAAACTGTCTTGAACTACGGTCCATTTTACCATGATAGACATTTGGCTCTTGTGTCACTACTGTGTAATGCAGATTGTCTTACTAATACATGCATGTAGCACATAGCTGTATTCAGCTGGGTGCACAGCTGAGTACAGCACAAAATTTTCAATGTTAGGGATGATATGCCTACATTTGACTTCAGTCAAATATGGACATATTTCACTTAACTGACTCAGAACACTTCTGACTTTTATTCCATTCATCTCTTTAAAAACACACCTAATTAGTTGAACTTCATCCATCCAGACAAATTTTAAAAATTACAATAGTAAAAATAAATAAAGCCACCAATACCCCAATTTCACAAGTAATAAACAGAGAAAAGTCTGAATTTAAATGCTAGTTTTGACCCCTGCTTCCAGCACAAAGTTAATCGAAAAGAGAGGGAGAGAGAGAGAAAGAGAAAGAGAGAGAATCCAGTATGTCTTTTATCAAAAGTCAATTCAAAGCTCAATATAAAGTTCAAACCTTTTGGAGCATACATTATCATTAAGATGAAATATTTAGTGGTTCTGTATTCCAGTCATCTTTTGACAATAACCTACAATGTCTCAGAGGTGGCAGGTACTGGAGAATTCAGTCAATTATTTAAAAATATCTCATTTTTCAGGAAGAAAGGTTAAAAACTGCTAATTTTTATTAGCATGCCATCAATTAAATTGCTCCTTCCATTTTAAAATTCTGAAGAAATTCCATAAACATTCAAATTTTTAGCTGCTTTGAATCTTTTACAGTATCTTTATAAAACCTTGAAACATTGCTATTTAATACCCATCCCCATCTCTTGCCCTAGTGAATGGGTATAACTCTTTGTCCTGTGAACAATAGGAAGTCACATTTTTGGACTTCATGTAATGTTCTTCAGAGATAAGCTTGTCACAAATTACAGCTAATAGTGTTTCAAGCTTCTCTATGTGATAGTTGCAAGGTGAACACAAGGTTGGAACCAAATTAAAGAAGAACTACTCATATTTTTCAGATTAAAATCTCACTAATATTTAATATTTGAATTTAAGCAAAATGTCAAATGTTTAAAAGGTAAAGTTCTTGTGATTATTAAAGGAACATTAAAGCAAAATAGAAATTGGATTGCTAAAAATCCCATTGCATTCATGTGGGTATGTATACAGGCAATGGCATATTTGGGGAAATATTTGCAAAGCAAAAAAGCTTTTAAATGCTTATTTTTGTTTGAAACCCTCTTCATGGTGTTGGGGGATGGTTGGACCGGATGATCTTGGAGGTCTTTTCCAACCTTAATGATTCTATAGTTCTATGATTTCTATGACATTTCACCAACCAAATAGTGTTAGGCTGATCTGGTACCAAAAGGTAAAATCTTTGAGGAATGCTACTCATTTCATATCCACTATCATCAACCGTGCTTACAAATACTGTCTTCTCCTTGAGTAGTCCCACTCGAATCAACAGGCTAAATTGTGATAGCTAGCCATAACTGGAACAGGTATAAGTCATGTCCTTGCAGGAGAGGGCAATAGAAAAAAAAAATTGCCTCAGAGAAGTGAGAACATAATATTGTCTTCTTGCTTCAGCTTCAAGAAGCATCACACTCTCAGGCTCTCATCCTGATGGAGGATTTCAGCCACCCATATATCTGCTGGAAAACTACACACAGGCTGTAAGCAATCCAGAAGACTCCTGGAGTGTGTTGAGGATATCTTCCTGGTCCAGGTATTAGACAAACCAACCAGAAGGAGAAGCATCACTGGGCCTGGTGCTCACCAGTGCAGATGAACTCATTAAAGTGGTTAAGATTAGAGGCATTCTGGGATACAGGGACCACACTCTGGTTGAGTTTGTGATCTTGAGGAATACGAGCCTGGAGAAGAGCAAAGTCAGTACCCTGAATTTTAGGAGAACTGTGAGCTGTTTATAGAATTAGTGGATGAGAATCACTGGAGCAGAGTCCTTAGGGACAGAGGAGCTGATCTGAGCTAGAGTCTCTTCAAGGGTACTTAGAGTACAAGAGCTCTCCATCCTCATGTGTAAGAAATCAAGCAGGAAAGGCAGGAAACCAGCATGTCTGAGCAAGGATCTACTGGTCAAACTGTGGCACAAGGAAATGCACAGGCAATGGAAGCATGTGGCCTGGGAAGAGTACAGGGATGCTGTCCAGATGTGCAGGGATGGGATCAGGAAAGCCATGGCACAAATATAACTGAGCTTGGCTAGGGATGAAAGAATAATAAGGAGGAATTCTACAGGTACATTGCTCAGAAAAGAAAGGCCAATGAGAGTGTATCCCCTGTGATAAATGAGAAAGGACACAACAGGTAAGGACACAACAGATACAAAGGTAACAACAGACATAGAGACAGCTGAGGTATTCAGCAAGTTCTTTGCCTCAGTATTCACTGCCAGTCAGGCTTCCCACATCTCTTGAGTCCCTGAACTTGTAGACAAGGGCTGCGGGATCACAGTCCCTCCCACTGTAAGCATGGAGCAGGTTCAAGACCACCTGATGAAACTGAACAGGTACCAGCCTATGGGGCCCGACAACATGCATCCCAAGGTCCTGAGGGAACTGGCTGATGGAGTTACCAAGCCTCTCTCCATCATATTTTAAAAGTCATGGCAGTCAGGTCCACAGTGAACAGAAAAAGGGGAATATCACTTCCATTTTTAGAAAGGATAGAAAGACCAAGGGAACTACAGAGCAGTGAACCTCACCTCTGTTCCTGGGAACATCATGGAACAGATCCTTCTGGAAGCAAAGTTAAGGCAAAACGACGTGATCTGACAGCCAGTATGGTTTCACAATGGGCAAATCATGTCTGAGTGGCTGCATCAGTTGACGAGGGAAGACCAATTGATGTCATCTGCTTGGACTTCTGTAAGGCCTTTAACATGGTCCTACATGACATCATTATCCATAAACTGGAGAGATGTGGATCTGAAGGATGGATCAGTGGATGGCCACAGACACAGAGAGGTTATCCATGGCTCTGTGTCCAGGTGGAGGCCAGTAATGTGTGGTATCTTTCAGGGGTGTGTCCTGGGATGTGTGACATTTAATATCTTCATCAATGACATAGACAATGGGATTAAGTGCACTCTCAACAAGTCTGCAGATGACACCAAGCTGAGTGGTGCAGTTGATACAAGAGAAGGAAGGGATGCCATCTGCCATCCAATGAGATCTGGACAAGTTTGAGAAATGGGCCCATGTGTACCTCATGAGTTTCATCAAGTCCACGTGCAAGGTGCTACACCCAGGCTGGGGCAACCTCAGACATTAGTACAGACTGGGAGAAGAATTCATTGAGAGCAGCCCTGCAGAAAAGGACTTGCAGTTCTGGTGGCCAAAAAACTTGACACGAGCCAGCAGTGTGCACTTGCAGCCCAAAAAGTCAACTGCATCCTGTCTGCATCAACAGAGGAGTAGCCAGAAGGTCGAGGGAGGTGATTGTCCCCCTCTGCTCTGCCCTTTTGAGGCCCCACCTGGAGTGCTGCATCCAGGTCTGGGGCCCCCAGCACAGGATGTGGACCTGTTGGAGTGGGTCCAGAGGAGGGCTACAAATATGATCAGAGGGCTGAAGCGCCTCTCCTATGAAGAAAGGCTGAGAGCACTGGGGAGACCTCATTGCAGACTTTCAGTCAGATGAAGATCAGCTTTTTACATGGGCAGATAGTGATAGGACAAGAGGGAATGGTTCTAAACTAAACGAGGAGAGATTTATTAGGAAGAAATTATTTGCTCAGAGGGTGATGAGACACTGGAACAGGTTACCCAGACAAGTTGTGGATGCCCAATCTCTGGAGGTGTTCAAAGCCAGGCTGGATGGAGCTTTGGGGGACCTGATCTACTAGCATCTCTGCCCATGGCAGGGGGGTTGGAACCAGGTGATCTTTAAGGTCCCTTCCAAGCCAAGCCACCTTGGACAGCTTTGCCTGTCCTCTGATTAGCATCAAGGGCTTGGGCTAAGCATGGCTCCATCATGTCATTCACTCCCTTCATCTTTCTTTTCCATGATACTGGAGAGAATGAAAGCATACCTATTTTGCACTTGCCTGAATGGGAAGCTGTGGATAACATTTACATATGTCACACTTCAGAGGATGACATGAATTTTAATTTCCTTTAAACACATCCACCAGAATAGATGCAGAGCAAAGCATTAACCTGAAAAGATGGGAACAAAGCTGAGGTAAACTTACAAAACCAGTTCAATTTCCAATTGAAACCTTTCTCTCTCTCTCACTCTCTTTACATATATAGATAGATATAGATATATAGATATATAGATATAAATTATTTTTATATTTCCTGTCCGCTGGCAACAAGGTTCTAGAGAAACCAGCTTCACAGAAAAGCAAGTGAACAAGTGCCTAGTGACTAGTTGTCTACTGGATAAAAACTGCCCAGATCTGGTCTAACCTTTGAGATTGACTTCACAGAGGAAATTAAGCCTTTGATTAATATTTATGACAGACTCTGTTTCCTTATCTTCAATGATATTTTTTAGTCTGGGAGAGTAAAATCCAGATTGTTGTGACAATTGTGAGAATAAATTAGTCAGTATTTATAAATCACTTGGAAGAAAAAGTGCTATTACTGATAATTATGAAATTGGATGAACTCAGCAAAACATGCTGCATAGGAAACTTGTTGTTTCTTGGCCCTCTTCTTTTATATCTTAAAGTTGGAAACACTGAACTGCAGTAATGTATTAGTGATGTTGTGATTCAGGGTCTAGTACTCCAGTCAAGTCTGTTGGACCGCATGCTCCTACATGAATATTCACATAATTTTGCCTTACCAGTTTTGTACAAATGTGAAGACAACTGATTCATTTGTAGAAAATGTTAGCAGTCTCAAAGCTTTAATAAGTTTCCCTTTTACTTATAACCAGCTAAACTGTGTCAGAAATGAATCTGTATTCCCTGCTCTTGAAAAAATACATCAGATGACTCCCAGCTTCTTAAATGTTTAACTCACATCTCAGCTAAGACTTATTCCCATGAAAATACCAGCACTTGATTGTGTGGGATTGAGTGTAAAAGACTATTGGGGAAAGGATGCCTCAGAGATCCACATCCCCTGAAACCAAGCAGCCACGCATGCACACATACACATAACCCATACTTCTCACAGAACTTCATTTTGTTTGCATTTAATTTATTTTTTTTTACAAATAAACAGAGGTTTACATGCACAGAATTACAATAGCTTTCTTTCTTAAAAAATGAATAAGAACCACTCTTTTTATGTTTGGTGGTGAGTGACAAAATATCTTTACTAAAATACTTAAAAATAAATACTGGAAATAAGAGATTTATTTTTTTTTGTTTGTTTTAAACATCTGCTTTAAAGTGATATGAGGGAGTGAAATTAAATTTAATAATCTCTCTTCCTTCCTCTGCTTTTGAATTCATAAGACAACGTGGTAAGACATGTGTTTCAGATCTAGTGTGGTATTTTCAGATGTAGACAATTCATTATCCATGGTTCTTTTCTGCATAAGCCATGATTTTTCTAAGTATTAAATTGTCTGTTAAATTGTTCCCAGGTTACACAACACAAAACAGCATTTGTGTATAGTAAGGCATTACCTCCACCTGCTATAGACAGTATTTATTCTACACTTTTTTTTTTTTCCTGTTGGATTTTGGCCAGTGAACTCAACAACTAGTTGGAAATTAGAAGACCTTACCTGTCAAATTTTCCAATTTGCTTTACATAAGTTTAATTATTAGTCCTGTTTGGTTGGAGTAGAATGGAGGTTCTTTCATGCTTTTTCATGGATAACTTCTCCACTGGAAAATTCATATTTGCTGTCCTTGTCATAACCTAACTCACATATGTGTGCTTAAATCAGACCACAGAGTGTGAGCAGATTTAGATACTCAGCTACAGGACTTTTGCGTGCAGATTAATTGCTCACTTGAAAATGCTCATCAGTTGTGCCAACCACCTGCTTGTTCTGATTTATGCAATGTTTTCTGAACAACTTTGATAATACGTATGCCCATCTGTATGCCTATAGCTATGCCTCAGAGCACTACCCCTTCCTGGACCAGTAGACCAAACTAATCAGAAAGAGAACTTTACCACGCAGAAGCTAAATCTTTTGACTGACCGTCCATTTAAATCAGTCAGTTTAGTACAAAGCAGCAAGTGACATAACATTTTTGTCTCTCCCATGCACGACAAAACTGTGCTTAATTAGGCATTTAAGAGAGACTGAATTTCTACAGTTCTCACCACAGTTATTTTCAAGCAACTCAATGATCTGAAACACCAATTAGTTTCAATTCACACCTATTACCCTTGTTTAGTTCAGTGTTAATTCAAAGTCTAAATTCCCCTCCTTGACAAAAGTGATACTTCTGTTTTTGTAAGTGTTTCCTTTGAAGGTCTGAAAATGATTATGCCAAATGCTAATACTTAAAGCTTCATATGGATGCCTTCTATTTGTCAAGTTTTCTATCTTCATGTTTTTATGCCCAGCATATTCTCTTTCTTTCCCTCTGTTAATAAATGTATTGTTTCAACTCTCCTATTGTCTCTTCAACATTCTTCTTCCAAAATCACTGTCATGTTTTTATGGGATGCCATAATGCTACCACCAAAGGAGATTGAGATCAGTGCAATCTCATAGAACTTTACCCTTAACTTGATATTTCAAGGTCTTTTGTCTAAATGTCTTTTCTGTAGCTTGAATTAGATCACACTTAGAAGAAGAATGAGGAAAAAAAAAAATCAAGTATCAACAAAAGCACTTTAAAAATACATTTGTTACTACTCTATCCCATTGTTTCCTTTTGAAAACCAATCCTCATAAATTCTGACAACTGATTATCTTAATTGCCCTTATTAGCCTTTAAGTAGTTTATTCTACATAATTATAAAATCGTTCATATTCTCCTTAGTTTGTTAATGCTAATTTTGAATTTTGTGAGAAATATGACATTTCAAATCTCTTGCTCATGAGCTGACAATATAGAATTGCCCATCACTACCAAATAACTTTTCCTCCATATACTCTGTATACATATAACATATAGAAGTTATATATACCCGAGCACCTGCTGATGTGCATTCATACATACTGCTTATACAAATTAGCATGTTAGATACAGTGCTTTAAGGTACTGCAAAACAAAAACAAAAAAGTCAGTCAAACATTAATATTTTTATTATTGCCAATGTTTCTCAAAATATGTTGGATTTCTTTCTCAGTATAACCCATCGTGAAATCTCCACACATTTCAGGTCTATCTGACATTTACACAATTCTCTTTATTTTGGTTACAGACTGTATGAAAATTTATTGTGCTTTGTATTTCAAAAAAATCAGGTTTTCATTCAAAAAGTGGAGAGACAGTTCTACATTTGATGACAGGATTTCTAGAAAAATCTGAGGTAAATCTGCCAGTGTAGCTAGAAATCTGGACATACCCTTGATATGAACCATGGGCATATCATAAGACTTCCTTATTTTGGCACAAATGTATACCTCAGTTTATAAATATGCTGTACAGAACTGCCAAAAAAAACAATCCTGAAGCTGTGTTATAAGTGCCCTGCACACTTGCAGTTCATATGAAAATTACTCAAAGGAAAATTTGAATTTTCCCTCATATCAGAAGCTGAGAGTGCTAGCATATGTGGAAGGGTCAAAGTTTGCAGATAATTATGTTAAAGACCAAAATAATCTCAACATCAGACTAGAATACATCCAAGATGTACTATCTACTTGAGACAAATTTTATTTATAGAACTACCTTCTCACACTTATTTTCCAAAATGGAAATGCAGAGTAACAGCAGAGCAAAGTGTTCGAGTACCCAAAACTGTTAAACAAAATGGTTCTTCTCTATGTGTGAATTTACACAGAATTTCCACAATATTTGAAAACATCAAAACAAGGCAAGGAAATTTACCTACCTACAAATTTAATGAATAAATTTCATATTTGTATAATGGCAGTGAGCAACAATTTTTAAAAATAAAAATAAAAATAAAAATAAAAATAAAAATAAAAATAAAAATAAAAATAAAAATAAAAATAAAAAATAGCAACGCAGATCTAGAAGTTAGAACTGCGTCCCCAGAGCCATGAGGAATACAACTGTGCTTGCTTTGCACAGGGTTAATTTTGGGTATCTCAGCAGCACATTTTCTAGAGATTTTTGTTCCAGATTGAAGTTAAATCTGGCCTATCACCTGGGATTCAGCCTCTCAAAATTGAGGATGTTCAACCTCTAAACACTTAGAAATGCTCTGCTTTTCATCTACAGTTCCTATCAAATTTAGAAACATCTTTCATATGTTTAGTTTTAACACAGATTTCAGTACTCCGCAAACTTATTTTAAACCATTTCATAGCTATCCTTCCTGCCTGTTAAACATATCAAGTGCTTCAGTGCCAGCTGGTGTCAGAAAAAAAGTCTAAAAACAAGAAACATACTGCTGGCTGTCTTCTATCCTTGCTGGCACTCACTGCTTGAAGACAGATTAAAACACTACTTGTAGCTCCTTCAGCTTTTTTCAGACACCAGAATTTTATAGTGGGAGAGGCAATTAACAATACTGCACTTCAGCAAGAAACCTTTTCTGAGTTCCTTTCCTCAGTTTTGTGATGATCTTCTAAACTGATCCCCTCTTGCATGGAAAACAACTTTCCATTTAACAAACAACAAAACAAATGAACAAACAAGAAACTGACAGGGAAAAATAAATAAATAAATAAATAAAGCCTTTATATTATATGCATTAAGTCTTTCAGCGGATTTACACATTCGATCCAGTATTGTTTTCACCTTCTCTTTCAGCTTCCCCACACTCTGTTTCCTCACAACGACCAGTCTCCAAACACCTTATTTCCCTCCATGCTCACAAGAAGTAAGCATTGGAAGAGATGTAGGTATGACTTTTGTACATACAAACACTTCTAAAATGCTCAGAATTACAATTCCTTTGGCTTTAATCAGATCCATTTTGTGGAGCATCTTTAAATGAAGAGTGTGTGTTTTTAAATAAATTCCTACAGGAGTGTTAAGCACCATGAAAAAAATAATGAACATTTATTATCTTCAGTTATTATTTACATAATACAATTGTATTTTTAAAAATACCAACAATTCTAATCTGACTAGAACAAGGTCTGATTCAGTCAATTTTAAAACCAATCCATGAAAAAATATAAATAACAAATTATACGTTACAGTCTGTGAGTTTCCTAATTTTATCTTCTAGAAGTAAAACTGAAAGATCTACATCTAACATAGAAATTATTTTTTGTTAATATAAAACTTTTCTTCAAGTAAAATGTTTACTATCAGAATTAAAATATTTTCATCCCTATTGGTATTCTTTTTAAGCAATACCTGACATTTTTCACTAAATGCACTGCAAATAAGTGTAAATAACACTGATTAAAAAAAAAAAAAAAAAAGTTGGAGCTGAACAAAAATATTGGTTCGTGTAACTGGTGTTTGTGACTACTACTTTTACAAGACACAGAAGTGTTTTTTACCTATAAATATTTCAAATGAAAAATTCAACCCAAGACATTATTAAAACATTAAATCTGATATCTTTGGTCACTATTCATTGTTGGAATAAAAAGAAGTGATAACAAAATGTCCACATGCTATGCTCATTTTGGCAGTTTATGAACCAAACTAATAACTACTTTGCAAGCAGTAAAATTTGGCATTATTCTAGTTGCTCTATTAGAACTATAGTAGATTTCAATCTCAAAAATTCTGTATAGAATGCAATACTTCTATACTTCATGGACTAGCTCCATCTAGAACCAGAAAACTGTAAGTAAAAGATCCAAATTATCAGTGTTAGTATAGTTGCATTATGGAGATACTCCAGCCAGACTAATTTATCCTTCTGAGAAAACAGTTCCAGTATTTCTGTAGGCCAATTTACTGCACTATGTAGACAAAACTAAGAATGAGATACAATCAAGGACACAGGCATCTAAAGCAAAATATATGCCAATACAAGGCCTGTGTACATAATAGCAATTTCATATTGAGCTGCCACTTCACCTTCAGGATAGTTAAATTTATCTGGTCAAGAAAAAGCACACTTAAGTTTCTTTACAGAAACTTAGCCTATTTTGCAGTAAAAATCCTGAATTTCAGTGTATCAGAAAGAGAGCTAAGAAACAGTGGTTCGTATCTTAGAATGAAAGCACTTGAGTGAGACACAGGAGTTCTGCTTCTCAATCAGTGCCTCAGGGAGTCTCCAAGGTACCCTCTAGTCATTGGAAAAAAATGAAAAGTCACTGAAAACCTATAAACTTAAGAAAATATGGTTTAATTTATTTTCTACTATTTCAGCAGTCAGATGTAGACAAGGTCTTTTTAGCAGTAGCTTCTGAACTCTGGATACCAAGCTGATGGATCTTGTGGCTACCTACAACCCAGGGACATGCGATAGAAAAGAAAGAATGTTAGATACATAACTGTACTCAGTATTTTCTAATTGCTAGTTCTGGAAGTCCTCTGCAAAGCCATGCAGGTTATCATAGACTGCCTAAACAACTAAATTGAGAAGTACTCCCAAGTACCAAGCTCCATTACACTCTCCAAGGTGAGCTTTCATGTAGATGAGGTACAGATAAGGGTAGAGATCCCTCTACCCTCCAGCTCCAATTTCCTAATTGCCAGTAATACACATCTTACTGCATAAGCATAGTTATCTTCTTAAGGCACCTATGTCACTCTGTGCTTTATATAATAATCCTAGTTGTTCAGTTTTGGCCTACTAAGTTATCTGGGCACACAAAATGGAATAACTTTAGTGCCTAATCTATATTTGCTTAAGTACTGAACCTAGACCTACAAGCATTTATATCATATACAAAGTTATATATAGTTGCAGCCAACTTCACAGTCTCACTTTATTTAAACGAAATGCTATAAATGTGCCACACTGTGTAAAAATCGGCCTGAATGCCTATTTCCAAACCAATTACAATACAGCAATGGGCTCTCTACAAACACAAAATAAGATAACACCAGTCCTGCAAATACAATTCCAGAGCTTAAATTCCAAATTGTTCTGATCTGATTTCCAAAAGGAAAAAGAAAAAAAAATTAAGAGGGGAGGAGAGGAGAGGAGAGGAGAGGAGAGGAGAGGAGAGGAGAGGAGAGGAGAGGAGAGGAGAGGAGAGGAGAGGAGAGGAGAGGAGAGGAGAGGAGAGGAGAGGAGAGGAGAGGAGAGGAGAGGAGATATTTCATCCCCAAATGTTCAAGCAGCTTATGAATAGGATGCATAGGTGATTGATTACATCTCTGTTATTGTTGTCTACACCATTAGAAACAGTGATTAAAGACTCTAAACACTTTTGAGACTAGCCTGAAAACCCTTCTTTTTTCAAATGTTCAAAATGTTAATCTTATACAGATTCAATGCAAAATACACAGATGTACCCAAATACAGGTTGATGCTTAGCAAAATCACTTTTCTAAAAGTAAAATAATAATAATAATAATAATAATAATAAATAACAACAATAAAATATATGTAAATGCCTATTTTTTCAGCACTCATTTAGAATGATTAGCTTGTTATTTTTGGCACAGAAATTGCTATATTTTGTGAGATTTAAGGAAAAGTCTCTCTGCTATATCTCGCTCAATACTTTTCCACCAGTTTTAAATGCTAATTAAACTACACTTATTCAGAAGATTTTGGGTATGGTTTTAGAAAAAAAAAGTATTGAATGTTATGATCAAGTTCCAGTTTCTTAGAGACTATTAATGTCTAAATTGTATATAAAAATTACATGACCCAGCTGGAGTTTAAAACAAAATAAAACAACTCATAAGTTCTGTGAACCCAACTAATGACTGAGGTCTAGGATGTTTTTGTCCCTGTTTCTAGGTACTACACATTGCCAATAAGAATACAGTTTATGCCAATCTTAATCTAGCCATGGGAAAGAAACAGCCAAAGATATATAGCCAGAACTGTTTATGACATAAACAAACAGTTTACTGCTTCCCACATAGCAGGGAAACAGTTGGATTACACATCAGCATCTGGTTGCTCCAGACAATACTACCAGGAAGTTAATGAAATTGGAACAAGGAAATTACTATGACTCGGCACTCCATAAGAAAGTGTAATTTATCATCGGAAAAAAAAAAAAAAAAAAAAAACTAACAACAAAAAACAATACTTTGCTGATAAACCAACAAAAGAAAGCATAAAGGCTGCATTGCCGTAAAACAATAAATCTTTTTTTTTTTTTTCTGTACAAGTTTTATTCCAAAAGCTGAAGTCACTTAAAATTTTTAAAAATTGAAATCTCACTATTATGAAAACTGGTGATTACAATCAAGACAATGAGGCAGGCACTTATCCATGACTTGCAAGGTATTCACATCATTTTCAAATTAAATCGCTATTAATTTTACTTTATAAGGGTCTGATTTCACCAAGACCAGCAAACTAGAATACTATCTCAGTATTTAGGAGAGTATCCACCTCTCAGAAAAGGCAAAATAAGTGTTTCTGTTTAAAGCTCCCAGGAATTAAACTTGGGTGGTCAATTTCTTGGTCAGGCATGTGAAATATTCTGAAACTCTAGAATTTGTTGCCTGAAACTTAACCACTAAGCAACCTTCACTCAGTCCGCACTGCCTGTAGAGTACAATATGATATCTTACACAAAAATTTCTAAGAAGCAGTTTCCCTTGAAGCTACACATTTCCTCATTCAAGATTGTCCTTTTAGTTCCCTTTTGGCCATTTCCACTGTGGATTTATTCCTGAAAAAGATCTTGGTCGTGGCATCACAAAGGAGCAGATTATTCCCCATACAGGATCTTGGAGCACCTTCAGACCACTACAGACAGAGTGGACCTAGACTGGTACATCCCAAGAAGCAATACTTATCCACTAGTTCTTACCCAGCAAGACTTTCCTATGCTGGTTCCACCCCCATGACTCCATCACAGTGCCAACAATCTGGCATGCCTATGACCTACACAAAATGCCCAGTCTGACTCATATCAGTAACTGCCAGCACTTCCTAACAAAAGGAGGAAACTTAGGCCATGGTCTAGACTCTGTATTCATAAGGCTTATTTGTTCACATGCCAACATAGGAGCAGACAGCAAGGAGACAACCTACAGTTTTGGTCCACTAGCAAATATAGCTTGCTGAAACATTGCTTGCCTGAAGGAAAATAGGACCATAGGATGGTCCTATGCCCTTTACCTTGTCCATTATTTCTCAGGCATGTGTCTTGGGACCCTCCTAGCTGGACATTCCTAGCTGGACCCTCCACTGGATCAGTATGAATATATCACATCCGCATACAGAAACAGAGCTCTGTAGGGAGTAAAGGTTTGCATGGCCTGTATATATTTTGGAGACGGAAAATTTGAGTTCATGAGAACTAGAGAATTCTAGTTCTCTGAGGGTGTCTATTAGAAGATGAATATAACATGAAATACATTATTCCCTTAAAATATATACACACACACACACACATATATATATGGGGAGGGGTGTCTTGTTTTGTTTGTTTGTTTGTTTGTTTTTCTGAGGCAAAGAATTTATCTCCTTATTCTTGTTACCATTAGAGAACAAGCATTCACAGCCAGCACCTGAACTACACCTCAATGTCCCTAGTCATCCTGAAATCATTCAGTATCAGCAGATAGGATATTCTCTTTCTCCAAGCAACCTCTAGTCTAAAACTACGCCCACCTGCAGTCAGGCATAAGTTGCTTTGCCTACAGCCGATTCCAGGAAAGACAGGCAACATCACAAAAAGCCTCCTCTGTAACGACCTTCCAAAATATTCTTTAAATTAATGGTGTAGTACTTAAAATCCTTGGCTCTAACCAGCAGAGAACTGCACAAAAGAAAGACATAACATATGTGCCCTAGGGGCTGACCTTCAAATCAAGACTGAGGCCTCTTTTGCCAATTATCCATCTGTCCTACGTGATTTCATTCTACATGTGAAATTCCAGTGGGAAAATAACACTCCCAAACCATGGGCCTTGCAGATCAGTGTTCGGCCTGTACTTACACACAGCATGTGTTCCACAAAACTGAGCTCATGGGGTGTTTGGGAGAACTTGGCTGTGAGGAAGCTTGCTTCAGAGATGGTGTATGGTTTGTCTGCAAAGTTCTTTTCTCAGACAGTTGTCAGTATGGAAAGTAAGCTGTCATCAGATCCCTTGGCAAGCCAATTCATTTTACTTATCTGGCAGAAGAAAACCTGACTAGCTTCCTGCCAGACTAGTAAAACGAATTGTCATACTGCAAAAGCTGGCTCAAAGGAAGAGGTGGAACCATATGGCTAGAAATAGGTGCAGGGTTACAAATGAGTAAGGAGAAAGGATTGGGACTGCCAGTTTTTGTGGCAATAATTATATTGGCCACTAAGCCACACCCTGGGTACTTGGTTCACAGCAGAGGACTGTAAGGCATGTACAGCTCATGAAAAGCAAAGGGTAGAGGTATGCAACATTTCACTGTGTCACTAAGGTTCTGGGGATCAGTCCTGGCCCTCCTGAAGTCCATGTCAAAACAATGAACTTCGATCTGGTTAGGCCTACTACCTGCCTATCTCATTAGAGACCCATTACATTGTTTCAGAAACAATAGCAAAAGAGTATTCAAAAGAGTACTGGTATATCTGATTAAAAATATACAATTTGAGACAGAGGGGGGAAAAAAAAAAAAAGAGAAACAAAACAAAACAAAACAAAACGGGATAAATGCCTCTACTACTTGAAGCTACAGCTCTCCAGAAAGGTCCTGTCTTATTTTCAAAACTGATGCTTATTGGTAAATTTTTACCAACATTTTGTCATGCCAAATTGATACTCTCTAACTGTTCCCACTGAAATCACAAGAATTTTTTCTACTATATAAAAGGCACGTATAAGTCATTACATGATTTAAACCACAGATACGAACCTCTGCAGCCTGGAAAATACAAACAGCAGCATTGTAACACCCCAGGAACTGTACCAAATGTTAAACAATGCCTTTGGACTTTAAAGATAAGACATAGAATAGGCTAACAAACTACACAGCTGATGAAAACAGTGGTGAATTGAAGACTTGAACAAAAAGCGTGAAAAGGAAGAACATCTGCAATACTGAACTACTAGAGGAAACAGAGGAAAAATAACCCTGTTTCTTTAGCTGTAGTCTATATACCTACAGCAGTTAAAACTGAATGCATCTAGAGGTAGTACAACACAGCAGGAAAGCATGCAGAAACCAATATATAATAATGATATGCAATTCTATAACCCTACAGAGACAAAATATTAATCTTATAGATATATATGGAAGAGCGCAAAACAGGTTTTATTATTATTATTATTACTATCATTATTATTCCAACTTGACAAAAAAATGTGAAATGTAGGGGTTATAATCTTCAGAGAGAAATATAAAATATCCTTATTATTGAGAATACTCTGCTGAGAACCCAGCCATGGCACATATGCTCACACATATTAACACTATGAAGGATTGCGGCATTTATTTAGATTACTTTCGTGCATAAATTATTCTGCTGTTTCTTAATGGGTATCTTTTCAGCAAATTCATATCTTCTGTCTCAACTGTAACGGATCTTTTAGAAAGACATCTATCATACTGTAAATTCTTCAAGGAATGGAGGTATAGTGCTAAATAAAAGAGAACTGAGGAGGAAGCCCAGGCATTAGATATGATTACATATGTTACTTAACTATTATTTTGGTCCCTGGCTATATTTTTAAGTTTTAAAATTTGTCATCTCCAGTACTATACCTCAAAAACATATAGTTTGTAGTGCTACTCAGAATATAGCTTACTCCAGTGACTGCTCAGAAAAGCAAAATGGGTCAAAAATTCAAAAAATGCATGTCAGATCTTTAGTAAATTATTTTTTTCCATCAAAAAGTAATATATATATATATATGTGCAAATATTATTTCAAAACAGCAATTTTAAATGGTAACATTTTGTCGTACTCAAATTTGAAGAACCTGATTCAAAATGTCAGAGGTTCAACATGGCTAAGTGCTGGGTCCTGCACTTTGGTCACAACAACCCCATGCAGTGCTACAGGCTTGGGGGAAAGTGTCTGGAAAGTTGTGCAGAGAAAAAGAACCTGGGGGTACTGGTTGATGCTCACCTGCACATGAGCTGGCAGTGTGCCCAGGTGGCCAAGAAGGCCAACGGCATCCTGGCTTGTATCAGGAATAGTGTACCCAGCAGGACCAGGGAGCTGATCGTCCTCTTGTATTCTGCTCTGGTGAGGCCGCACCTCAAGTACTATGTTTAGTTTTGGGCCCCTCACTACAAGAGGGACATCAGGGCCCTGGAATGCATCCAGAGAAGGGCTACAAAGATGGTGAAAGGCCTAGAACGCAAGTCTTACAAGGAGCAGCTGAGAGAACTGGGGTTGTTTAGTCTGGAGAAGAGAAGGCTTAGGGGAGACCTTATTGCTCTATCTGAAAGGTACCAACTACCTGAAAAGAAAGTGTGGGGAGCTGGAGGGAATGGCCTCACGTTGTGCCAGGGGAGGTTTAGGTTGGAAATGAGGAGACATTTCTTCTCAAAAAGAGTAGTCAGGCATTGGAACGGGTTGCCCAGGTAAGTCACCATCACTGGGGGTGTTCAAGGAAAGGTTGGACATGGTGCTTAGGGACATGGTTGAGTGGGTAATGTTGGTGGTAGGGGGACAGTTGGACCAGATGATCTTGGAGGTCTTTTCCAACCATAGTGATTCTATGATTCTATGACATGCTGGGGAAAAGCTTTGTTTCAAAGACAATTCAACAATGGGCAATTTGCCCGTGGAAGAGACTGAAGAGACTCAAAAGAAAGTGCTGCTGAACACTGTATACCCCATAAAACAATCTTACATCCTAATTAAAGCCACAGGATATGTTCTCCCTATTAAATCAAAAGAAAATGGACTAAAATTAAATGAATAACCAAGCCTCATACTAATGCTATTAAGATCTTTTTTGAGAGACATTTAAAAGAGACATTAGCTATATAAATGTAGTTTTGTAATCAAACTGTTAATTATTAATGGCTGGGGAGTGCCCAAAATACAAGAGAGACTGAAATAAAGGTTAGGCCATTTACATTTAAAATAAAGCAGACCTTCTCTTACACTGGTTCCATTGTCTATATTTATCCAGATGATGTCAAATCTAGCACAGGACACTGTAAATCCTACACATCAATGTTGCCTATTGTACACTCTAAAGTCTCTCTTAAGCTATGGGTTGCAAAGTCTAAGACTGATTCCCAAGTTAGTTAATTTGGCTAAAGCAGTTGTAATAAAGGGCACTGTTTGCTGATCACCATAATGAAATTGCTCCACACAGGAAGTTCAGCAAAGGTAATTAATGAACTTAAGAATTTCTGGACCATGAATGCCAGTGAGACATTTGACTCATAAGCACTTTATTTTTATTTTTTTTTGAAAATGTTTTAAAGGAATGCAGATCTGCAGAGACATTTGAATGGATCTATATACTGTATAGAAGACCAGTGCACCCATGTGGATAATTAAACTGTAATTAGATCAATAAAGCTAAACAGAAGGATAAACCAGGAATGTTATTTGTTCTGTGTTACTTAACCTAGCTATTGTGTTCTTATCTTTATTAAATGCAGGGATTATTGCCATAGATAGCATACAGATATCAGAACAGGAAGAAGAGATTATTTTCCCTGCTGATTATGTGAGAGACTTTGCTAAGGATTTATGAAAGGTTATTTTCATGAAGGCTTAAGGAACAGTTTGGGTTAGTGGTAGTACAAAGTGAATTACACCAAATCTGAAGTAACAAAAAAGGACCTCAAGCAGAAGTCTAATTTAACCAGTGCCATCTGAGTGCAATGAAAGAAAAACAAACAAAAAGCAGCTTTCTGTGAATTTGTTTTTTTTCATTCAATTAATGCTGAACCTCTCACCAACAAAGTATATTGTGACCTGAGACAGAAATACTCATTCTCATAGAATAATGCCATCTGGTTAAGATGAACACCTGTATTCTTGTATGTATATACTAAATCCTGCTCAGGCTCCTGATTTACCTGTACATGCACAGGTGTTTCAGAAGATAGATAGCTGTAAAGTATTTTGTGTTAGCAAGAGGAAAAAGATGTAAAAGATTTGCATTGAACTTAATCCGATTAAAATGGAGAAAATTAAAAATAAAAGGAGCAAAATGGATTTAGAGTCCTAAGAAATATTTTAAAGCCCTCTCTCTCTCTCACTCTGTGCAACATGCAGAAGTTCTTGTGACACCTCTGGTAACATACTCAACTTAGAGAGTTTCTCTCTTTCCACAAGCAGCTACTTTTGTCTAAGCTCTGCAATGAACTGGGAAGCATCTTCCCTTAATGGCAAAAGGCAATTAATTAGGAATAATTTTTCCTCCAAATTTAGGACCTCAGAGACAGAGCAGTTTCCAGTTTCCTTGTCCACAATGGAAAATTACCTAGCAACATTGCTCCTAGAAAGAAAAAAAAAAAAAAATCTGGGAGAACAAAATGTCACAACTATATAATTCTTCTGTTCTTTTGTGTTGTCATTGCAGCACAAAGATTTTATTCCTAATGCTACGAACAAGCACAGTGTGAGAAGTGGTATCTCTAAATTCCAGCATATATTCCACTGATGAGAAATGCATCTCCTGGGCGTATGCAATGATGACCTGCTTTTGTGCAAAAGGTATGGAAGCCTATATGAACTCACAAATTATATATGATTGCATATCTAAATGTAAATGAATTACATAATTACTTTTATGTTTTTAGGAAGATAGATTTCATCTTCAGAACTTAATGTGTTTGCTAATATAGCAAACCTTGAAGTCCTCTGCAGTAAATGCTTTTATGTACAGCAAGAAAGAAATACAAGATACTTCAAATGACAGCCTGAATGCTGCTTTAGTATCAGAGATAATTTAGTGGTATCCCTCTGCTTCGGCTGTTGTTTAGGTCAGCTAAACTTGTGGATCCTTAAAAAGAGAACCATGAACAAATGAAATATAATTCTTTAATAAAACATAAGTTGTTTCAAAGCTGTATTTTATATACTAATTCAACCCAGCAGTTAAAACTCAGCTCCCTGAACAATAAAATCAGATTTGCTGAGCACAGTCCTGGCTTCTCCTTCAGCTGCTCCTTCCCCCACTGTCTTCTATGTAACTAGGCAAATACAAAAGAGAGCAATCAAACACGATTTTTGTTTACCTTTCACTGAGAGATAGAAAGTGGTGAGCCTGCATATGCTCCTTTGTCCACAGAGAACATACACTAGATTTTGTTTGATACACATTTAAAAGTTCCTTTTAAGTTTTCACTTCTTAGAGAATAGTTGTGTTGCTATAGCTTTTGGCCCCTTGCTAACAGCAGCTTTTCCCCCCTCACCAGAATTTGAAGCTTTTGATCTCTTTTATCTTCTGCTTGCTCATAGCCTAAGAATTGCATCTGTGGCAAAGCTTGTCCTCTTAAGAGTCCATTGACTTATTGCTAGAAAGCAAGGAAATAGCTTTCTTTTCATTCTGAGTCCCTGTTGAGATAATACATTCTGAAGGGACACAGTCTGTGTGGAGTAATCAGAGCTATTGTTCACCACTGTTTGAAATGCACAATGAAAATATATTACTGGGGTAAAGGGAAAAATAAATAAATAAATAAATAATAAAAAGAGCTTCTACCTAAGAGAAATGCACAGATAGAAATCCAAAGAAGGCTTTTCTTAAGAATCACAAGTCAAGCAGCACCAAGCTACAACTTGGACAATAGCACATATTGGACATAAATACAGCATGTATGCAAACAAATGCATATATTTTATTTAATGTCTGTGCCATAGGAAAGGCAAGCTATTTGTACCGCTCAACTTTCTGATTCAGAATGTCCCAGCACAGTCCACCAGACTGTCCCATGGTAACTCTAGTCTATGTTTTAGACTGATTTCCTGAGCTCCTTTGACTCTCCTGTAACATCCTTAAAAAAAAAAAAAAAAAAAAAAAGACAGCTATGCTGACCTCTACTGCACTATCACCAGAGTTTAGTGGGTAGCAATGGTGTAGCTTCCACATTAGCTGGGTGAAAGCCTGAACACTTCCAGAAAGGTATTCTTCACTTTCATCTTACATGACTGCAGCAATGTTCAGTAGCAGCCATACTAGACAGCTGTCACAAATGAAGCTATCACAGATGTTTGGTCTCAGTCAAACATCTTCCCAGAATAAAGAATAAAATGTGCTCTAAATATGACAGTGGCTTCTGAGCAGTTTCTCACCATGTAGAAAGATCTGTGGTGGTGCAAAATGGTTCTGACATTGCCAGTCACACCACAATAGTGTAGGGACTGTGGTTTTGCAGTTCTTTTTTTATGTAGCTTTCTCCTAAGGAATTGGTTTGCCTAGAATGATTTAATTATTTCTACTGAAGTGCAAAGGTGATTTAAACTATATTTCTGTAGCTCCTCAGCAATGATGCATGCTCCTCATACACAATTTACACTGTTCAGCAAACAGACAAATTTTCAAGTTATTTGAAGATTGCACTCTATAAAAGTAGATCTCATTATTTATAAACGTTTTTTGGTTTGTTTGTTTTCCTTTCTTGTCACTTGTTTATAATGCTATAGAGACTTGGTACAAATTAAAAAAAAAAATACAAACACCTAATGGGAAGAAATGATTTACATTTAATAGCCAAATTCTTAATTAACAGCAGACCATGAACTCATGTCTTAAAGTTAATAAATAAGAGTCAAAATTACATGTGTTCCTATTTAACATCCCCCCTTTATTCATTTTCTGCAACAACAAATGAAGGAAAACTGTTTTCCTTCAGTGGAACAACAAATTTCAACCTTGGAAGCACAGAAGCCCAATGAAAAAATCTGCCAATGTAAAATTACAAGAAAAAAATGGATGTGAAGGGAAAAAAATGTCTTTTGTTTGTTTCTGAGTGTGATGGCAGAAAAAGGATGCAGAGGCATACTATGTCATGAATTTCATGTTCTCCATACTTTCGAAGTGAATCAGAATCACAGAATTGTAGGGATTGGAAGAGACCTTGAGAAAATTGGGTCCAACCCCCCTACCAAAGCAGTTTCACTTTAAAAGGTTTGCATCCAATGCTGCAAATGTCCTTATTTATTGCATAAATCTCTTGAGATTCTGTTATCATCGACAAGAGGTTGCAACAGGCAACAATCCTTATGCAGCAAAACTGAAAAATGTTCACTTAACTGGTATCATCACAGTTCAGCCAATCTGTTAAAGCTTGCAAAATAGATGATTTCTGCTCCCTCCCCCCAAAACAAAACAAATCGAATCTCAAACCAAATAACAATCAAAATCCTTATATATATATATATATATATATTCATAACAGGAGACCTTTTCTTGCAGAATCAGTCACAAATAAAGAAAAGTCTAAGTGTCCTTGAACTTAGTAACACATCATTGTGGACCTGATTATTAGTAATAAGAACACCACAAGAATCAGTAAGAATTATGCCAGTGAGAAAAGAAATAGCATGTCACAGTTACATGGTCAATCATAAAGCTGTCCCTACCTTCCAGTATTGAAAATCTTCACAATTTCATCGTTATTCATGGGATTATTTAATACATTTAGAACAATCAAAAAACAAGCAAATCTTAGCTCCCAGTATTTGCATTATTATCCTGTTTTCATTTTATAAAGCTTCTATTTTACAAAACTTCTGAGAATCATTTCAAAAATGAGTTCTATGCATTCAGAAACAAATAACCAGAGACAAATACTATTTATTTGTTTGTTTTTAATCTACACTTTTTAAACCAGTTTAAAAGTCCCTGATTTCTGTAAAATTAAAGAGGGATTCACCCCTCAACTGTGGGTCTTGCCCAAGGCAGTCATGAAGAGAACCCACCCCAGGCAAAAGAAAGACAAGCATATGCCAGGGACAATTGTTCCCACATACACTACCACATCTCGTGGGACAGGACCTCAGCATGTTCCTATCTCTTCTATTTTAGGGACTTAATTGACCCCTAGAGATAGCTAAAGTTAGACGAGAAGTCCTACACACCAAGTTCTAAATTAAGAATTAAAAATAAATAGAAACAAACAAATTTTCTCTTCAGAAATATTTGAATTTTAAAGAACATTTTAAGTTATAGTGCGCTTCTCTTTATGAATATATACATTAGGATATATTCCAATAAAAAAAAAAATGCCTAACACAACTGGGGGATCAGGCCCAGTTCATGAAAGGCAAGTCCTGCCTGACCAACCTCATCTCCTTCTATGACTGGATGACCCACCTGGTGGATGAGGTAAAGGCGGATGATGTAGCCTACCTAGACTTCAGCAAGGCCTTTGACACTGTCTCCCACAGTACTCTTCTGGAGAAGCTGGCAGGCTATGGCTTAGACAGGTACACTCTTTGCTGGGTTAAAAACTGGCTGGACAGACAGGAGGCCATTCCCTCTAGTTGTATCGCTAGTTATCTGCAAGAAGAGGCTGACCTCCAGCTCCCCACAACTTCCTTTCAGGTAGTTTTGGAGAGCAATAAGGTCTCCCCTGAGATGGCCCAGAGAGTAGTGGTTAATGAAGTTAAGCCCAGCTGGTGTCCTGTTACAAGTGGTGTTCCCCAGGGGTCAGTGTTGGGGCCCATTTTTTTTTAATGTCTTTATTGATGATTTGGATGAGGCAATTAAGTGCACCCTCACTGTTTGCAAACACCAGGTTGGGCAGAAGTATCAATCTGCCAGAGGGTAGGAAGGCGCTGCAGAGGGACCTGGACAGGATGGGTCAATGGGCAGAGGCCAATGGGATGAGGTTCAACATGGCTAAGTGCCGGGTCCTGCACTTTGGTCACAACAACCCCATGCAGTGCTACAGGCTTGGGGGAAAGTGTCTGGAAAGTTGTGCAGAGAAAAAGAACCTGGGGGTACTGGTTGATGCTCACCTGCACATGAGCTGGCAGTGTGCCCAGGTGGCCAAGAAGGCCAACGGCATCCTGGCTTGTATCGGGAATAGTGTACCCAGCAGGACCAGGGAGCTGATCATCCCCCTGTATTCTGCTCTGGTGAGGCCGCACCTCAAGTACTGTGTTCAGCTTTGGGTCCCTCACTACTGTAGTGGGTTTACGTGGCAATGTTTTGGTAGCAGGGGGCCATAAGGGTGGCTTGTGTGAGAAGGATCTAGAAGCTGCCCCATGTTTGGTAAGGGCCCCATTATTTTCCAGAGCTGAGCCAATAAGTGATGTTGTTTTGCGCCTCTGTGAGAGCATATTTAAGACAGGGAAAAAAAATGCTGCAACACACAGCAGCTGGGAGAGTGAGAGGAGTGAGGAACAGTCTTGCAGGTGCCAAGGTCAGTGAAGAAGGAGGGGGAGAGGTGCTCCAGGCACCGGAGCAGAAGTCCCCTGCAGCCTGTGGTGAGGACCATGGTGAAGCAGGATGTCCCCCTGCAGCCCATGGAGTACCACGGTGGAGCAGGTGGCCCTGCACCAACAGAGGCTGCCGCCTGTGGAAGACCCCTGCCGGAGCAGATTCCGGGCCGGACCTGTAGCCCATGGAGAGGAGCCCACGCAGGAGCAGGTGACCTGGCAGGAGCTGCTGCCTGTAGGGGAGCCAGGTTGGAGCAGTTTTCTCCTGAGGGATGGACCCCGTGGTACGGACCCATATCTGGAGCAGTTCTGGAAGAGCTGCTGCCTGTGGGAAGCCCACGCTGGATCAGTTCATCAAAGACTGTATCCCGTGGGTGGGACCCCACAGCACAGGGGATGAGAGTGACCGAGAAGGAGCAGCAGAGAAGAAGCGCTGTAGACTGACCATAACCCCCATTCCCCCGTACCACTTGGGGGGAGGAGGTGGAAGAGGGTGGATGGGGGGGGGAAGGTGCTTTTGGTTTCTTTCCTTTGTTTCTCACTTCTCTAGCTTGCTAGTAATAAGCAATAAATCTCACTATCTCCCTATGCCGAGTCTGTTTTGCCTGTTACAATAATTACTGCGTGATCTTCTTGTCCTTATCTCAACCTTGGAGCCCTTTTCACCGTATTTTCTCCCTGTTCCTCTTTGAGGAGGGGGAGTGAGAGAGCGGCTGTGGTGGAACTCGGCTGCCCACTCGAGCTGAACCATGACAACTACAAGGACATTAAGGCCCTGGAACGTGTCCAGAGAAGGGCTACAAAGATGGTGAAGGGCCTGGAACACAAGTCCTACAACGAGCAGCTGAGGGAACTGGGGTTGTTTAGTCTGGAGAAGAGAAGGCTCAGGGGAGACCTTCTTGCTCTCTACAACTACCTGAAAGGAAGGTGTGGGGAGCTGGAGATCAGCCTCTTCTCACAGGTAACTAGTGATGGGACTAGAGGGAATGGCCTCAAGTTTTGCCAGGGGTGTTTTAGGTTGGAAATGAGGAGACATTTCTTCTCAGAAAGAGCAGTCAGGCATTGGAACAGGTTGCCCAGGGAGGTGGTGGAGTCACCGTCCCTTGGGGTGTTTAAGGAAAGTTTGGACATGGTGCTTAGGGACATGGTTTAGTGGGTGACATTGGTAGGGAGACAGCTGGACCAGATGATCTTGGAAGTCTTTACCAACCTTAATGATTCTATGACAATTAATTGATCTTTAATTCTAATACAGGACTATGAAATCACTGTAATTTTGTATTATTTCAAAATCAAAATTATTTCAGGAGAAATGCTTAATCATCATCTTTCTGCCGCCTGCTATCCAATAATAGCTACTGAGGCAAGTCAAAGAAAGGTCTAATATCTTGTGCAGCTATCATATTGCAATAAACATTTCTAAAATGGCATCGTTAGAAATTACAAACTCTCTTAATAGATATTACTGCTAAGAACAAAGTTCTGTGTAATGAACTTGCCTACTCTGTGATGTTTTGTATGGTCCTCTTCTTACACAACTTCAGATGAAATTAGCATGGCTCTCTGATACAGACTTTTTTTAAAGTTACATGGTTTACACTATGATTATTATTAAAGGAAACCATTACATAAAATACTGAATCTCTCCAGACACACTGTATTCCTAGAATGTTTTATTTTTTACAATTGAGGTAATTGATACCCTTGAATAATTCTGTTTCCACCAGGGTTTGCCAGTACTGAGGCACTACTGTAAGATTACGTAAGAAAATCTGAAACCCCTGTGGCTTGACACAAGTAACACTTTGCCAGAAAGTCTCTTCCCTCACAGAGCTCTATTATTACATGTATTTGCAGTCCAGCAGGGAAGGATAACAGTGAGTCACCCACAGGCACTGCCCCAGGGAGATGATCGCTTCCTAATGTCAATCACAGTGAAGAGTCTTACCCTTTCATTTGCAGTAAGGCTGCAATGGTCAAGGCAGGAATCATAGTTATCATGAAGCCGGAAGAGGTCCTGCTTAAATGATGCTCATTTAGGGCTCAGATGATTTTACAAAGATGCTACTGAGATCAAGTACAACAAAACCAAACATTTCACTTAAAAGAAGTTTTACTATGCTTTACTAAAGATCAAAGTGACGGGCTTCTAGGATGAGTGGTGCATCTCATTGATACTATATAAAACACAGTTTCTGTGTCTGAATTAGGGAAAACAGCCTCTGAATTTCCTAAATCCAAAATATTCACTTGGCTTCCTTCATACTATGGCAGCCTAACCTAATTGCATATACTGGAGGTTCAGAGAAGGAAACATTGACAGACACAGAATGTAAGACATACACAAGCAACACCTTCTCTGAACTGTACAGCATTACCCAGTCTGAGGCCTGATTTTGAACTCTTCATAATGATGATGATAACAGTAAAAATACATTTGCATTTCTACAGGAACATTCAACCTAACATCTTAAGGAGTAATGCTGGAGTCATCATTAAACATAACACAGTGTTTCCCTGACATTAGATGAGAGCAGAATCATTTCAGATAGATGGTAAACTTTGGTAAACTGTAAGAATCTGCTAAGCGGAGCATTCAAAATAATGCTCTCATAGGTCTTGATAGCTACAGAACCAATTAAAATCAGCTATGAAGTCAGGCTCTCAGTCAGTCATACCTGTCTTTCTGAGGCCTATGCTGTGTTGACGCTCACCAACCGTACAAGGATTTGGGCATATTTAAAAGATATACTATAAAACAGAGTATCAGGCTGCATCGGTTTTCTGAATGCACTTGAGTTCAAATGTTTTTGTAAAGCAAGATATTGTATTTCTATTATAACCCACTATTGTTTTCATTGCCATTATTGCTATCATTATAATTGTTCTTACGAAAATGAAGTACAGAAATCAGATGGGCAACAAAAACACTCTGATCAAGAAAAAAGTCTACTGACTGATATCCACAGACTTGTCTGCCATTACAAATATATTTTTATCTATAAATAAGAATGACTTTATCCTAATTAAGAAGTTATTTCTCCATCAAGGAAGTTAATATACTTTTCAGAGAGTCATGGATTCAAATGTGTGGACAATAAAGGGAAAGGTGCTTATTTCTGTGAATTGTTAACTTTCTGGTTGTTCTTCTCTAATGTTAATGCTGAGGAGGTATTGCTCAAGAGTAGTTTTATCACATAAAGCACCTTGGCCAGCAAGTAGGATAATATTCCATTTTATTTTTTAATTTATAGGTTTTCAATATAATATGTTTTTTTAACCTCATTAATGTTTTAAAATGTTTTGTATTCAACTATGATCAAGTATAAAGCAGACATATTCAAGTATATGCAAGCATGGTATTTTCTACTGAAGAGCATCTGATATTACACCAGTTTTGAATGATAGAAAATGACCATAAAAACATACCAACAACAGAGAGTTCAAGAAATTTAGAGATATGAAAGCAAATTCTATGATGTTCTATCACTTTGAATTACAAGGAAGGGTTTATCTAGAATGAGAAAAATATTCAAGACTAGTTCTGAGTCAGCTCACACATGACCTAACCTCACTTTTTTCCCCTCATGAAGATGCAAGTTAATACTCTTTAGCTTAGCTTAAATATGCAAGTTTAATTGTGATGGGAACTTCAAATGGATGCCAGATAGCTAAATCAAGAGGATAAAAATAAAAAATAAAGATGTTTTGGATTTTAGCTAGGAAAGGGGTCTATGCTAGACAATACCACAATGGTCATCTGGCCTTGGCCTGGCCTGTCTACATTTCCTAGCACAGGCCTAATTGAAGACTTATTCTCAGGCACTTAACACTTAATATAGTCCTTTATTACAGATCGCTGACAGGAGACTGCCAAGCACCCCACAATCAGCAGATGTTTCTGTGAAACAATATCATATGCTAAATAAAATAATGCACACAGTAGCTACCTTCTGATTTAAATAATAATAATAATAATACAAAATACAAAAACACAAAAAGCTCTGTTTAACTGTATGTGTTATTGCAAACTCTTTTCAATGAAGAACTCCTTTTAATGAATTCCTGTACTGTTACGAGAATATAATAAAGCATCCGAAGCCAAAAAAATTTATGATCTCCCATAAAACTTAAGAATGGACAAACTGATTTGTCTCAGCATTTATAGAGAAATAATTGGACTGAGAATTTACAGGCCAAGTTTCCACTTGGAAAGAAATTTTAGGTACTGTTACTATTACAAAACACTGAAAATGAATGTTCATAATGGAAATGCTGATGGACTTTTAACTTCACCAATGCTAGCTAGACATACAAATGCTCACAGACACTCTGTGAAAATCTGAAGCTTACTTTGACAAACTCTGCTTTAGTATATAAAAAGTGAATGACAGCCTTTCCTGGCTTTTCAATTCAGTACAGATGTAAGCACAGAAATCACCATCTCGCAAATCTCCTGACTTACCAGAATAGCTTTGAAGCAGGAATTATTGTAAGTCATAAGTGAAGATGTATTATGAGAAGTGTTAATGAGACATGAGTTACATTTCTTTTTTTTTTTTTTTTTTTTTTTTTGAGACTGTACTTTGGAGAGGTCTCCACAGCCAAAATCTCTTTGCAAAGTTATTTTCTTTTTTCAGGGCAAACTGAAGGCATGTTTCACATTATCTATCTGACACAAGCTTGAAAAATATCAACCTAATCAAATCATGCACGGTTTTTATTACAGTTTAGCAAAAAATACTATCTGACATTACCAAAAATGAATCATATATTTGGCTATAGTAATTTCTATACAGTACTAGGATAAACCCAAATATGACAAAAAAACTCATGGCTACTGTAAAATACCTTTAGTCTACTTTGTTCTTTTTCACTAAATCCTTTCCACAGGGAATTGACCAGCTTACTTCTGGTTCACATTTTTCTTCCCTTTCTGGGAGAGGTTCCCAGTATAATCTTTGCCAATGGGACCAAAACATGGTCTTATGAGGAGTGCTTTCCAGATTTAGTCCCATGATTCAAGACATCATCAGGTTTTAAAGGGGAAAAACCCTCTCTGTGGCAATATTAACCTGACATGTCTCCAGTCTAGACTAATAATTATGTTAAGGACAAAGCGAGTCCATTATCCACATGGAATGGGTGGAGGCTTTGATAAACCAGTAATAATAGAATTCAGACTAGTCACTGAGGAGTTTTCTTACTTATTTGCTTTCATTTAAAAAGGAACTTTAGGCTCATTCAAGAATTCTGCTTCCACTGGGTCTGACAAACAGCTCGTTTATTTCAATCAAAGGCAAAGGACTGCATTTAGTGTGGTGCCCATAAAACAGGAAATTGAATGTTGTTCAACAAAGGTTGACCTGCTCCTGTAGATTATTGTCTACACTGTTTTTGTTCAGAATGGGAAGCAGGGTTCCTTTAATTGTAACATTCTAAATCCTCTCATTGCAGCCTTTTATACATTCAAATGAACACATTCATTTAAAATCACCCATGCTTTCTAAAAATTGTACAAGAAAAACAAGTGTTGAGAACTGTAATGAAGCTGGTGACCTTCAGTAGAAAAAAATGTACAATTCATATTTAGAGGGTAGCAGTTTCCAAATACAAGCAACGTAGAGAAGGGCGACGAAGCTGGTGAGGGGCCTGGAGAACAAGTCCTACGAGGAGCGGCTGAGGGAGCTGGGCTTGTTCAGTCTGGAGAAGAGGAGGCTCAGGGGTGACCTTATCGCTCTTTTTAGGTACCTCAAGGGAGGCTGTAGCGAGGTGGGGGTTGGCCTGTTCTCCCACGTGCCTGGTGACAGGACGAGGGGGAATGGATTTAAGTTGAGCCAGGGGAGTTTTAGGTTAGATGTTAGGAAGAACTTCTTCACTGAAAGGGTTGTGAGGCACTGGAACAGGCTGCCCAGGGAAGTGGTGGAGTCACCATCCCTGGAAGTCTTCAAAAGACGCTTAGATATAGAGCTTAGGGATATGGTTTAGTGGAGGGCTGTTAGCGTTAGGTTGGAGGTTGGACTCGATGACCTTGAGGTCTCTTCCAACCTAGAAAATTCTGTGATTCTGTAGTCCAGCTTTTAGCTGTGCAATTAGAACAAATTTAACTTTCATTAAGAATACCATGCAGATAACTTCGGACAGAAAACAGTCTCAACAACCACAACATGGTTACCCACCCTACAAAACTGGAACTGTAGAACTGGGGAATGAATTCTTGAGTGCCACCTACTGGCATCCTAACCAGTTCACTAGCCATTCACGCATCTGTCTCCGTGTGTACAAAGAAAGAAGCCTGAGCACACATGTAAATACATGCTTATCCAGGCTATTCCTACTTTAGTCATACTCACTTATGAATTCTAGAGTAGTGCAATCCAAGGGTGGCTCGCAGACTGTTTTCAGGAGGGCATACTAATGTAATATTTATACAATCATGTTGGCATTCATCTTTGACACAGACAGGCCAGCATCCAACATCCACAGGCGTGAGTGCAAATCCTTTTGCCAACCTCCATGAGTGTATCTGGAGACCTGAAAATGGTATTTTCAATGCAAAAATGTTCACCAAAGTACCTAGGCAGAGGTAAAACTCTTTATTCCATCTTGAAAGAGGCAAGAAAATAGATTTTCAAGCACACTTTATGGACAAAGGAAAATAAACTATGTATAACACAAAATATTTGAATTATTTGATTGCATTTTCCTTCTACAGATCTTTAAGAATTGTAAAAAGACTGAAAAGCATTGTTATCCTCATTTTCCACAGAGGGAAATCAGAAGAAACTGAAATGTGGCTTTTTTTTTCCTTACTCACAAGACAGTCACTGAAAAGAGAAAGAAAATATTTCAGAAAATATCACTTTTGCATGCTGTTTTTCAGGTCGCTATTTAAAACAGATAGTGTATGTGAACTGATTGCTTTCAGATTAATTCAAGAGGCTGATATTTTTAAATAGCTGCATGCAAAAGTCTAATGGAAGATACATTTCTAAACTCATTGGAAAATACTGCTGACACTATGCGACTTCTCAGAGTTATGGCAGAAAAAGAGCATTTAACTTCATTCATAGCATAAATTCCTGTCATAAATTAACACAGTCTTCACTAGAAAATGAAGCACACAGCTTCATACACGACCACATGAAAGAGTCACTGTACAATTATCACTATCAGTCTTCAGCTAAGACTATCGGTCTATCAAACTAAGTTGATAAACTTAGCTTCAGGTCCATCTTTCTTTCAATTAGGAAAATATTTACTATTAAAATACCTAGGAAGCTAAAGACACAATAAAAAACAGTAGTAGCAGAAATAACTTATGTGGTCTGTGGTTTTTGCTCCTATGCTACAACTAAGATGCTGCTTCTTATTAAAAAAAAAAAAAAAAAAAAAAAAAAAGCGCTCAAGAACTCAGAGGGATGTTTTTCATTCTCTTCTGTTCTCCAGTGTAACTACTCTAACAGGAAGTAGCAATTCTAAAAGACAACAATCATTTATGGCGTACTGATGCCCAGTGTAGATACAAAGGAGATAGAAGAAAAATGCAAAGTTGCAGTAAAAAGAGCAAAGAAGATGCAAATGGAGAAAACAGGAAGACTTTTAAGCTGTTGAAGACCTGCCCAAATGTTAATAGCTAATGTAAAAAACAGACATCGCTGAAACAAAGAAAAAATGAATAATCAGGAAAAATCTAGTCAAATGGCATTGTCTTCCTTCAGATGAAAAGCAGTGTACTACAGCCCATACAGATGGGTGGTTATTTATTGCATTGTGGGGAACATTACATTCCCTTTCTTTCTCTAGCCAAAGGAGGACTGAGCTCACATTACTCAACCTAGTCCTTCCCAACAGGATTAGGATGGCCTCTTATGATGGAGTGCTGCCTCTCCATCACTTTCAACATAGTCTGAGGCTTGAGAAAATGATGCTTGCCATAGCACATTGTCTTCTCTCTGCTGTATGATTTAAACATTTGGTAAGAAGCTGCTGCATTCTCCTGGAGAAACATGAATTGTCAAGTAGGGAAAGGCAGGAAACACTCACCCATGTTTTAGCCTTCCCAGCAAATCCAGGCCTCCATTCTGCACACATACCACACTGCATGCATACAACAAAGAAGGTAACTCGTAGTGCACTAGAAACAAATCATCCCTCAACTCACTCATACTCTGTTAGTAAAGATACCATCACTGGGAATGTAGAACAGCTGTTGTCACTATGACAAAGCTAAGCTAGATGGTGCCCTTCAACGAGGAAGTGCAGGGTTGGAACCGTGATTGCAATGTCATGCAGACTGGAAACACGACCACAGCACTGCAGAGCTTCCTTCTGTCTGGCTCACCACACACCTCTCCATTTGAAATAATAATGCCTGCTACAATCTGGCCTTAGAAGCCTTTATCAGCTTGAATTTAAAATGAAATGCAGCTAGTTTTAAATAACCTTGTTACTTTATGAATGTTTTACTTTTTTTTTTTTCCAAAACTACATGGATCTCTAGAAATTCTTGAAGTCATAATTGAATTTTTGGGAACAGCAGGTTTTTTTGTTTGTTTTCTTCCAATAAATAGCTTTGCTCAAGTTTCTCCTGGCAGATAAACTTCACTGTTCAAGTGAAAAAAAAATCATATATGCCTTCCTAGCATTAATAGTCCATTACAATTTCTGCTACCTCAGAAAGTGAGCAAGAAATAGCTCCTGGTCTGTGTTTTGGAAAGTCCCTCTCCTGCCATAAGCTGTCTGCATGGATGTTAAGCACAGCTCTCCTTCAGGCTCTGTACCTCAGTTGTGAAGTAGAGGTAATAGCAACTCCTTGCTTCACAATAGTGTTGTGAAGTTAAACACAATAAACCCTCAGGAACAATGTGGTCATAAGAGTAAAGTAGCAAAGTCAAAAAGTTAGGGCATATTTATTTTGCTGGCAAAGCACTGCTCTCAGAGCAGTAATGCAAACACATTCTTGGTGTAATGACAGGTAGGGTTGCAAGTGAGATGCATTTGGCCTGTTGCTTTTAACTCGCATTGTTTCTGTTGCTAGCTTTTCAGGACATTGCAATCAAATAATTATTGTTTCCTTGGTTGCCAACTATTTTTCTTTTATTAGTAATACCGACCTTTGTTTATTCTTCTTCCTCCCATGGGAAATTTCAACATGCCTCCAGAAGGGATGTTGTATGACTCTCATTTATAATGGGATCCCTCCCTTTCTTCCCAGGGGAGACTTTTTTTCCTCCCTCCTCCCCACCCCCACCGCATTTGTAGATGTGGACACCAAGTCGAGGCTCTCCTGTGTTCACATTCATGTGGTTTGAACAAGATGAACCAATCAGCAGTTCTCACGCATTTGTCTAAGAGGTGTACTGTTCAAGAGAATTCATCTCAGACACCATTTCATTTAAACTGTTTAACACTCATTCTGGCAACATTAGCAACAGACTATACAGAAAAGTAGTATCAAAAAATACATTTTTAGTGGATTTCCTTTCCTTAATGCAGTGAGTACTTTCTGAGGGTTTTGTATCTTTCATTTCTTTGCTTTTCTGTTCACTTTCTGTCTTCTCACCATGTTCTCTCCTTTCTCTGCAATTCATGCATTTTACTATCTGTCCCTTTCTCATCCACAGTTTGTCTTGGTGTGTTTTTGCCCTCTAATTACCCATCCCCCCCCCACCGTACTCAACCCTTCTCTTTCAGGTGCATAGTTTATTTTGTCTTCTAATCATGAACTGCTACATTCTGCCCTAGGGAAAAAAAAAAAAAAAAAACACACTTCTCTTTCACTAGGTCACTGTGTACTTCTGCTAGTCTAATTTGTAGCCCCCAGTTCCACTACTGGCAACTCCTGCCGATGACAGATGTCTCACAATCAGCTGAATCTTGGCTTCATGCTTGAGGGAAGCTCAGGACTTTTTTTTTTTTTTGCATTTGCTTTTTGCAGCAGCACCTTTATATAGATGCAAAGTCACATCTTCCTGAAGTACAGCTTATTTTAGAGAATTCCAGATCCCTCTGCACCATCAAGATCAAATACCTGTAGAAACAGCTTGAGAAAAATTGCAAACAATGCTATCCAACAGGGTGAGTTAGCATGGATGGCATCTTGCCCTGTGAGTCCTGTTCTGAACAGTCAGAGCATGTCAGTGCATTATTTCATTACTTAATATATACAGCAGGAACTCCAGACTCAAGCATGCAGAGGAACCTTCAACATACCAACCCTAAGCTACATACATCCTCCGCCACCACGTAGCGCAATGCATTCATCTCTTCCCATGCCTCCTGTGTCATTCAACTTCAGTATTACCTTCCCCCACTCATTTCTTCTACCTTCCTTTGGCAGGAAAGAATACATAATTGCCCATTTTAGCAAATGAAGAGAGACTAGAGAGTGCTAACTCATCAACCAACTAGCAGGAAAGTCTACAAATTCAGATTGACTTGATATTCCAATGCTATATACTCAGATTGGCTTGGTGCCTATCTATCAGATGCTGGCAGTCAAATACCAGTCTTCTATCCTGCAGGGGAAAAAAATGGCTTAAGGGGCTATGTCAGTATATATCCAATACACAAAGAAATTGTGTCAACTTCTGGTCTAGTCTTTCTGCAATACCTGTATGCTCCTGAGCAAAGAAGTCAACACTGAAGGACCTGCTAACTCAGCTGTATGTGACTTTAGGGGCTATGTCTGCATCAGCAAGTAACACTGCAATAAGAAGTATGTGAACTAAGATAATGGCTGCTGGGAATCAGATGCCCACACTATATACTTTTAGGAAGTGCTTTATTTCAGACTAGCTCTAGACTACAGTCTACAGAGTCCTGCACACTGTAACTTCAACAGCAGATAGAGATCTACAGTACACCATCTGATTTTACAGAAACACAACAGAATGGTTAAGGCTGGCAGCAACCTCTGGAAGTCATCTGATCCAACCCCCTGGCTCAAGCTGGGTCACCTAAAGCCAGTTGCCCAGGACTGTGTCCAAATGGCTTCTGGACTTCTCCAAGGATGGAGACTCCACAAGCTCTCTGGACAAACTGTGCCAGTGCTCAGTCACCTTCACAGAAAGGAAGCATTTCTTCACTTATGTTCTAACTCCTGTGTTTCAGTTTGGTTTATTTTTTTTTCCCAAAAAGAATTCAGTTTGCCTACTCTGAGATTACTCCACAATTCAAATTGTTGTTCAACAGATTTGTCTCAACAGTAAAAATACCGCTCTTTATTCTAAGCTAAAATGCTAGTGTTGATCCATAGATTGGTGGTTCTACTATAACCATGTTCTGCAAACATCAGCAGTACCTGACTTTAAAAATTGTGTTTAATATCATATTTCTTTAAAAGTTTTAGCTTGCTTCACTTTTTTTCCTCATCTCCAAAAACAGAGCACCAGAAATATAGAACTGTCCAAACAAAGATACCACCACACTATGCTTTGCTGTTATTTAAACCATAAATGGACATCCTTCATTCATTCAAACCTTTTTTTAATAATGCAAATAAAAGAAAGGTTTCCTTTCCGCATATACATTGCTTCCCACACTACTGAGATTACACCCCAAGAATTCATAAATTTGTCATTAGCATCTGTGATAGAAACTTGAACACAACTTTATCAAATTTGTATGCCAACACAAAACACTATCAACGAACACTAACCACATACGCATTGATGTCAGCTACATCTCTACAGAAGTACATGTAGACACTAGATACATGCTTTTGGAAACCTATTCTGCTCTAACACACTGCCATCTTAGACACGGATCCAAATTAAATAGGCCCCGAGCCCACTGGGAAATCAATGCACAGGGTCTGATGGCAGATTACATGCACTATGCACAGATTCTACAGTGTGTATAGGTAAATACAGGTGACTACACTACATAAGCAGTGAGCTAGATGCCACGTATGCTGAGGGTGCCGAGTGTTCAGAGCTTTGCATGAATTCAAGACAATCCTGTCTAGTATTGCTAAAGTCACGGTTATGGCTCTCTGGCAGACTGTGAGGGGACAAAGTTAACCAGATCCCTCATCAAAACGCAGTTCAATTAAACCTGCACAATTGCTATCTTTGTGGTTTAAAAAATATCAAACCATCTACAGATGTGTACTACTGATGCAATTTTGGAATAAAGGACACGAAGAACAACGATAGAACCAAACGACACATACCATACCATTGTTGATGTCTTCATTAAAAAACTGTTCTTTCCGGAAAACTCCCAGAAGGATGGACTTCAAGATGCCTATTTTCTCTCTGGTATTCTGGTTTTCTTCAGATCGTTAAGAAAGACCTCTACGAGTACAGTCTCTCAGCTTTTGCTATTTTAATGATATTTGCACAAAGCAAATTTAAAAGCTTCTGTTAAAACTAAGCTAACTAAAATTGCATTCTGCCTCAATGCTTTATTCATACAACCTTTAGCCTATTTAGCCAGGCAAATGAATTAATGAATCAACTTGCAAAATGGAGAACTACATTTTGGAATACAGAAGAGAGAACCTGGCACTCAGAAGACTTCCTGCTAAACTGGCTTGTCCATATAATACAGTATATGTATCTTATATTTTTTAACAAAAAAAAAAAAAAAAAGAAAGTATTAACTCAAATTTTCTGCCCATTAATGCATGCAAATTTTAGGCAAAGTGATGAATTAATGTTCAGAAAAAAAAGAAAGGTTTTAATCTAACCTTTTTTGATAGAATTTTAACAGCATGGCTGAGGGTTGAACATTCAAAAATGCTTCAGGGTCCATTCCCATTAATTGCTGTAGCATTGACTCAATTTTTAAACATTGACTATTTTTTTTTTTATCCAAACTTTTATTTTTTATAAGAAACAAGTTACTTCTTATCTACTTTTCAAAAAAAAGTCATCACTTCCAATCATTTTCATATTCACACAGAACAAGTAGTACTGCTGTACAGATTAGTGTTAAAAAGTAGTACAAAACAAAACAAAACAAAAAAAAAAAAAAAAAAAACAGGAAAAATCTGGTAACAAATAAAATTTCCATTGCCTGGACTTTATCCAAATAGCTTTTCAAAACTGAAGAAGAATTATGAACTCACAAAATACATACACTAATTAGGAATCACCAAGCCAAGCGGAAACACTGTGCAAGGAGGTGTGGCTGTCTCTGTTAAAGCTAAGGTGTCTGAGTCAGCACCGCAAGGGTGGCATCTTCATCTATTTAAGAGCCAAAACTTGGGAGTCCTCTCCTGAGGGCAGTGCCTACAAACCTTTGAAGAACTGAGCATGGCTCACCCTCTTTAAAATACAGCTGCCGTAGGAGTAGTGTTATGTAATATCCGAGTGTTTGCAGCACTTGCCAAGTTCTGCGTTCCAGCTCTCAAGATTAGTCTTTCTTCCCATGACTATTTAATAAAATTCAGAAACAGTCTTGTGAGTAAGGACCAAAATCCAGGGTGACTCACTTCCCCCTTCCAGAGCACTACAGTCATTACATTACAGCAATATTGCCTCCTGCCTTTTAACCTGCATATTCCATATTTTGTAAAATCTACTTGGCTTCAACTAAGAAGGGACTTTGCACCTAATCCCCTTTTCACCTTCCTCCAGCCTAGACAGGGGCCTGTTGATTAACATACTGTCATGGGAGGGAAGTGATGTTGATATGACTAAGAACACACCTGAATTCAATCTTCACACCTGCCCATCTAGTCTAACTACTATGCTAACCAGTGGATCACGAGCAACCTGTTTTTGAATAAGTGTCTGTTTCTACTCTGTTAAAAAAAAGATAAAAAATACTATCCATGTATTCCTATTGGATCAGTCTCTCATGAGACTTAAAGGAAACCCAAACTCATTTCTGGTTAAGTCCCTAGTCAAACACATCAAATGCCATGAAATCTTTCAGGTAAATCAGAATATGCCTACAGTGCTGAAGTATCTCCACAGTTATGCAGCTGCTGGACAAGGCTGGTTGGATTTTTACTACCATCAGTCGTCAGTAAACCAAGTCTTAGGTCCAGATATAAATACTTCTGCACAATATTAAATCTGCATATTCTATGTAACATTGGTCTTTAAAAATATTCACTGAGAAAAACTGAATATGGATATACATCCTGCAGATCAGTGCCTCAAGTTGTGATCAAAACTTATGTTTACCACTTCTAACAGTGTTCAAGAGCTTTTATTCAGTCAGTAAGTGAACTAAGTAATGTGACCAAAGCAAGCAAATGGACATCCCTTTCCCTTTCCTCCATGCGGTGAGAAATAGCCTAATTTTATTAATAAGTGATAAGTATACTTAAAAAATCATTAACTGTATCAAATTACCATGCTGATCATGATTTGGTAATTTTCTTTTCTAAAACTAAATCTAGTTGGAAATGAAAGTAGATGTTATGTTATATCATACCTCCACGCACTAGTTCAGATTGCTCAAGCTGTGCCTTTTTTTCCCCCATATCCAAATTATAAAATACTTTCAACAGAGTCCTGCAGTTTTCTTTCTAAGGATATGATTACCACCTAAAATTCTCTTTTCTGAAAGTGTAACTATTAACTATGTTTACACAGATGATCCACACAGCATTTCTATACAGGTACAATGTGAAACCCCTGCCTCACAACTGTTTTGCTGCTCTCCCTGATGCTTCATCTCTCTACCTCTGTATTTTAGCAGCTCAGAACTCCATAGTGCTACTGAAGGAGAAACAAAGCAGCTGACAGAAAATGCCTAAGTAAAATAAGCAACTTTGGCATCAGGTGTGAAAAAGTGATTAAGTAATACAATCTCTACACCTGCATAACTTTTGTAATCCACAATGTGGCATGAATCTCAGTGCTGACTCGCACATAAAAAAACAAACCATGCATACCCAGCTCCTGACCTTGTAATAAATTCATGCTGAAATAGCTACTTTGAAAGAATTGACAGTTTAAACCATTTCCCCTTCCAAGAACTAGATCTTCTGTGCTTCTTCTGTCTGTCCTCTTACTACTACTATGACCTGGCAGAGCCACATATGCAAATTACATACTGATCACTTTACCTAACTGTGCTGTTACTTTCTCTCTTACTCTTCAGAATCCTTCCCTTCTAGACCTATTACAGAAATATCCAGCTGTGCTACACTCAACACAAACCAAAGTAATCCACCTTCAATCTCCAAAGATTCCCTTGACCCAGCTACTAACAGAAGTGATGGCAGGAGAGCAGGCATGACCTGCAGATTATCAGGATACAGAATCTAACTGCAGGGCTACCACCAAATACCTACAGGTTGGGAGATTTCATATGATAGTAGCCATATTACAGAGGGGTGAGGTGCTTTAATTATGCCACTATTTGGCTATCAAATAAGGTGCTTTCCAATGCCAAGGCAACTATTTTCAGAAGCAAATTATGCATTTTAATATACCAAACATATTAAAATGCAGAAAAATAATGCAAAACCACAGGAGTTCATAAAAATTAAGTATGGCTAACCAGCCATGAATAAAGGTGTTTACATTTGATGAAAAACTCAAGAATTCTAACAATATAAACCAGAATAAAATCCTAATATTTTATTAAAATATTGAACATTTCAAAAGGGAACTAACCAGGGAAATGACCTTCTTCCTTTTAAATTAATATAGGAAATAAAGATACTTAATGACATTAAGTTCTTAAATTTAGAATTCATAAACACTTCCCTTTTGTTATTGCATATCCATTGTAGCAATACCTAAAAAAAAAAAAAAAAAGTAAAAAGAAATGTATTTTATTTTTATTAAGCTATGCAAAATAAGATGACAGGATGAAGAAAAAAAATCCAAACTTCTAAGAAATTACAGAAATCACAAGATGGAATATTCCTCTAAAAAATTTATCAGCATTGCATAGCTCTCAGGGCTTTTTAATAAGAGTTCTTTTCCAGGGGTACTTTCTCACTTACAAAGACTGGATTCTGGTAAGAGGCCTGTCGTTATCCTAGTACAGGTACTTAAATTGTGCTCCTATTAATTCAGAAGTTTAAACAAGCAGAGATGGAGCAATATAATAATGATTTAGAGCAACTATTTCATTTTATCATTTAATTCTACTACACAAGCTGACCATAAATTGTTCTGATATTGTATACTGCATCTGTATGCTTCTGAAGGAAAAATCAGTGATTTTAAAAAGGAATAGAATTCTGCAGTGCTAATTAATATTTCTTCAAAAAGTTAAATACTCTGCCCTAACAAGGATAAAACTATGCTTACAGTGCTTACTTTTAAAACATATTTATGACCCATAACTGATACTAAAGTAATTACTGGGTCCCATTTTTTCCCCCTATATTCCAAGCCAGGCCCAGCACATCCAATACTGAAGATAAGAAATTTAGAAAGTTTCTGTAATTACACTTGTTGAAAATTCACCAATTTCATCAGAAATAAAGGACAGTATCAGATGCAAATTTTGTTATGACAGAAAACATTAATGACTTCACGGCAGAACAAGGTTAAAACTCATACATGGATGCTCACTGAACCACTAGTTCATACTTTCCACCTGACTTGAACTGGCTTTTGTCAACGTAACTAATTAACAAAAGACAGCAATATATACATGTAGTCACCCCCAAGCAGGTATCAAACCAGACATCCACTGGTGCCAAGCTGGAGATTAGCTGCAGTAAAACAAATCCCAGTAAGTATGCAGTTCACCAGAGAAATGACAAAAATAATTTTCAAAATTTTATTGGGGGGGGGGGAGGGTTAAGGTTTTTTTTTTTTTTTTGTAACTTCTATAATCTGCAGGGGAACAGTACCTCCTATATTGACCCAACGTAAGTTAATTAAAAGAACAATCAGGGCCTGTTAAAGTTTCTGGTAACACAAGCGCAGTAACTCCGCTGCGCAGCACCTCGCCACAGGATGCGGTGGTTGCTGAAGTAAATCCCAACCCCCTGGAGAAGGGGGCGGGGGGGAACACCTGAGGGCGGCTCTGCCACGCTTCCCGCCTGCGGTCGGCACCCAGGACGACGCCCGGGGCCGGGCGGCCCTCCGTGAGGCCGACCGCCCCCCTTATCCCCCTGCCCCCCGACACACGGCCCCACAGGGCGCCGGCCCCACACAACCGCCCCCGAAACGGGTGGCGAGGGCTGCGCAACGGCCGGCAGCCCCGCGCGTGCGCAGAGCGAAACGCTGCCTGCCGGGCTCTCACTCCCGCAGCGCCGCCTCTCATTGGCCACCGAAGGCTGCCGAGCGGCTTCGTGCACCTCCGGAAAGCCGCCGGAGGTGGGGGTGGCGGGGAGGGGGAGCAAACGGCTCGAGCTGCGGCGCCGTGCATTGTGGGGCGGGCGGAGAGTCACCGCTCTGCTAAGGGCCGCCATCTTGTCTGCGCCCGGACTTGCTGCCGCTCTCGGGGCCCGCTCCTCGTCCTCGCCCTCGGCGCGCGGAGTGAGGGGACAGAGAGGGGACGAGGCGCCCGGCCGGGCGGCGCTGATGCGCCCGGAGCCTCCCCGTGCCTTCCACGGGCGCTGCTAGCGAAGGGGGCGGGTAGTCGGGCGGCCGCCGGCGCGGCCTTTTCCTCTCCTCGGCCGGGATGGGCCGGTCCCGCAGCCGCAGCTCGTCCCGCTCCAAGCACACCAAGAGCTCCAAGCACAACAAGAAGAACCGGAGCCGCTCGCGGTCCCGCTCGCGGGAGAAGGAGCGGGCGCGGAAGCGCTCCAAGTCCCGGGAGAGCAAACGCAACCGGCGCCGGGAGTCGCGGTCCCGGTCCCGCTCCAACACGGCCCCCTCCTCCCGCCGCGACCGGGAGCGCGAGCGCGAGCGCGCCTCGTCCCCGCCCGACCGCATCGACATCTTCGGGCGCACGGTGAGCAAGCGCAGCAGCCTGGACGAGAAGCAGAAGCGGGAGGAGGAGGAGAAAAAAGCCGAGTTCGAGCGGCAGCGGAAAATGTGAGTGCTGGGCCTGGGCTGGGGGCATCCCGGGGGGGTTGGGCGAGGAAGGGGGTGCGCTGTGCCGCAGGGCCTGTCTCGCCTCGCCTCCCTCCCCCAGGCTGGAGTCGTTTGCTCGTGGGGAGAAGGCGCCTAGGCCCTCGCTGAGGCCTAGCTTCTGCCTGTTTTCCCGCCATCCTCCCCTCTCCTAAAGGCTCAAGAGTACTAAAGCCGCCCACTCAGAGCGAGAGCCTGCTGCACGTCGCCTCCCTGTCACCCAGACGCGCTGCTCACTTCCTATCTGTCGCTCTCCTGCGCTGCTCTTAAACTTCTTTCTGCCTCTGAGGCCTCCGCGCCCCGCAGGCTTTTGTGCTGCACTGCCACACTTTCTGCCCCTCCCCTTCTGTGCGTGGTACTTATTATGCGTCGAGCAAAGGCATTTGGAGTTGCCCATCTTAGGGTTTCAAGAAGTGCTAAGCAACCATTGTTGTAACCTTGCGTTTTACTTTACTTTTTTCGTTCCTCTTCAAATGGGACAGTGAGATCCAGAGATTTGTTTTATATAAAGCTTTTCCTTTTTCAGTTTTCATTGTGGGGAATATAATAAGTTTCTGAAGTCCATAAAGATACGTAAATCATGTTTAATGTTGGGTGTACGTTTTAAAGTGATTGTTGCTGTACATTAAAGATGTCTAGCAATGTCCTTAAGAAAGGACAGTTAGGAAAGAGACCTTCAGCAGAGGTAACAACAGCTGCAAGAGTTGTGCTAAAGTAATTCTTCTTTGATGCAGCCCTCGCTCCTTAGAGCACCAAGTCTAGAGATAGCACTTGTATGTGTGAAGTCAACTAGTTCTGTTAATTTTTCGGTGGAGGTTGGAGTTTTATTTCAGTTGTGCTACTCTAATGAAATACTATTTGTAGTTCAGAAGGTCTGATCACCCTGAATTGTCACTTTTTTTTTTTTTTGGATAATTTACTTTCCTAACTTCAGAATTTGACAGTGATGTCATAGAAACTTAAATGTAGCAATACAAATGTACACAAAAACATCACATGCTTTTTGAATCATTAGCCCTAATTTTGCAGTTTACATTTTTTTTCAGAACCAAAATTAAAAAAAAAAAAAAATCCACGCACCTTCGGAATGTGCTTAACAATATGTTTAAAATATTTGATCTGTTTTGCTTCAGTGGAGTGCTTTGATTGAAAGTAGCCTGTTCATTCAATGAATTTGATGTAGCAACATACATTTCAAGTCTATTTTCTGCGATGTTTTCTATGCAAGTCAGAAAACTTTGAAATTATACTCATGAAGTCTCTTCTGCAGCATGAGTGTTTGGTTGATATTGGCAACAGAATAGTAAACTATTGAGTGAGAAACAACATTGGAAAAGGTTAGACATAGAATTTTGATGTTTCCAAAATGTATTTCAAATTTCAAAACCAGTATCAAACAATAAATCTTAATGCAGCATACAAGTGTGATATCTGAACTCATTTATAAATTGTGTTACATATACTCAGGAAATAAAATAAGTAATTTCTTGCTGACTAAATTAACTAGCAGACAATTTATATATCGAAAGTGACTTTCTTCTTGTGTCTGTTCAAATCTTAACACACAGCCTAACTCCTGATTTTATTTGTAATTATAGTTTTCTATAGCAAAGTTTTCATAAAAATGATAAATAAGCGTTGTTGTTTTCCTCAGAAATCTGCCAACTGCTAAGCATTTGCTTTTTTTTCAGATTTTCTAAAATTAGTTTTAGGAATTAAATGGAGCATACTAAAAATATTTTTACGTTAATGGCCTCTCTGTTTCTCTGGGGTTATTGCTCAGTAAGTCAGGGTGATAAACTTAAATCTGTGTATAATGTACTATAAGTGATTAAAAAAAAATATAGTTGATATCAACTATTAAATCACTGATGAGATATGTATCTTTGTTTGTAACTTGATTTTCTTGAGACACCCAGTAAATGGTTAGAAGTATATTGTCATTATCCATAAACATATTCATTATAAATGAATTTTGTGAATAGATTTTGATCTTACTCTGTTTCACTTCTTTTTGTTTCCAGTGCTCCAAGAAATGTAGTCCTGTATATTGAACAGTTATATTTATAAAACTGTCATTGCCTATGCTTGCGAAAAGATGTATTTGCTCAGTTTAGTGGAATACAAATGGAATTTGTGGAGGCGAGAAGAATGAAATTTGTGCAACGCACAGTGCTTGATTTGAATGCATCATTGATTGCTGAGGATATTTGAAAAGTTACTTTAGGCCTGAGCGTTAGGGTTTTTTTATAACTTTGTACTATCATTATTCAATTAGCTAACTTTTATTCTCATTTTCCTTAATATTAAAGGAAAGCTAAAATAATTGAATAAACATTTGATTGTGAGCTTTCTGAAAAACAGATTTCTAGAAAAGACTTATGTATCATTTCAGGACTGTAAAAGTACTTGTGACTGAATAAATAATGCTAAGAGGGAATATTTTTTTCTAAAAAAAGAAAGTTATTTGGTATATAAAGGGTATTAACCGATATATATATGTGTGTATATAAATAAAAAAAACTTTTGACCGTTATCCAACTTCCATCCAAAAAAGGCCTACAAGTTACTGACTTGGCAAAGACATGTCTGATGTATTTTTCTGGATACTGATGGGGACCTTTTTTCCCTTCAGAAAATTACCTCAGGATACTTTGTCACTTTAGAAAAAGTGAGCGCTGGCCCAATGTGTCATTGGAAAAATTTGCTATCTACTGAGAAATGGAAGAATAAATTTAGTCTTCTGGGGTTGAATGTCTAAGTTGGGATTTCCAAAACTTTTCAATAAAGGAGAGGGACTATGCGTTTGGTTGAAAAGATGTGTGAACAATTTCTGAGCCTTTCACCTTGGTATTTCAGCTGACTATCTAGATTTGCAGTCTATACTTCATAATCTCCTATATATAAAGTTCTTTTTACGTGTCTCGGTATAAATAGAAATATGCAAGAATTATGAAAATTACAGGATATTAGGATACTAACAATGATTGATGTCATTCTAAATTGTGGCTTTCTGGTGCTGACAGGCCACAAGATAGGTTTATAAGATTGTTTTGTATTTTATAGAATATTTAAAATGAAGGTTCAGTTTCAAGGTTTAAAAAGAGCAACATTCTCCCCCAAAGCCTGTAATAATCCTAAATGAATAGTGCCATCTTAAACATAGCTATACAGTATTCACTCTGTAAAAAGAACATAGTTAATATTTGGATATCTAATTGCCGTACTGTACTAGTGATTACTACCTGGAAGATATTCTTTCTTCATTTCATAATAAACCTGGGAATTGACCTAATCATTTTGTATCCTTTTTAATGAAAACTTAAACAGTGATCAAACTAAGTAATAATGTTGTTGCTAAACATATGTAAAGTAAAGTTGACATTTAAAAATGCTTCAAAATTTCAGGACATGAAAGACCGTAAAGGTTGCAAGTATTTTTTTAGTGCTTGGTGTTGGTATATTGTGTTTTGGATAATTACAGTGGAAACAGAGTGCTGCAGTAGACAAGTTAGAGGAGAGCTGAAGTATTTGAAATTTGATGAGATATTGGATAAGTAGATTGCAGAAACAACACCTAGAATTCTTAATAAATACTCAAATTACAAAATGTATCACTTCCGATTAGCTTGGTGCCACTGAGATGTTTGTTTTAAGACAAGATTTTGCAATATATTATGACTACATTTGAAACCATTTAAATTCCTAAAGGGTGAAGGATGACCAAACTTGGTGGAGAGGTGTTCTTTCCCTAAAAACTATGGGTTTTCGTCTAAAGAAGTAGTATGATAAGCTGTCTTCTTAAGCTTAACAGTCTAGAGATAAGGAGAGATGCTAAATATGGTATGATCTTAATGGTCCCTGTGGTTGAAACACAGGTTGCCTGAACGTTCACTACAATATGTTCTTCAGTGTAGGGAAAAACATTGAAATATCCAACGTATGTGAGAAAAGCATAAAACCATTAGAAGTTGATTCAGTAGTGTGGTTGGTGCTTTGCATTTGCAGGAGTTCATTTTACTGCAACCCTTTTTATTGATTAAAAAGGTAATCTTCATGTTTGCATTTTCTAGCCGTCAACAAGAAATTGAAGAGAAACTAATAGAGGAAGAAACTGCTCGAAGAGTGGAAGAGCTTGTGGCTAAACGCGTAGAAGAAGAGTTGGAGAAACGGAAGGATGAGATTGAGCGAGAGGTTCTCCGCAGGGTGGAAGAGGCTAAGCGCATCATGGAAAAACAGTTGCTCGAAGAACTCGAGCGACAGCGACAAGCTGAACTTGCAGCACAAAAAGCCAGAGAGGTAACGCTCGGTCGTTTGGAAAGTAGAGACAGTCCATGGCAAAACTTTCAGTGTCGGTTTGTGCCTCCTGTTCGGTTCAGAAAGAGATGGAATACTGCAAATCTAATTCCCTTCTCGTACAAACTTGCATTGCTGCGAAACTTAATTTTTAGCCTATTCAGAGGAGCTCACTGATACTTAAACAGTTACTCTCCTAAAACCTGAACAAGGATACTTGATTTTTAATGGAACTGACCTACATATTTCAGAATTGTTTGAAACTTTTGCCATGGCTGCAGGATTTATCAACGGTCCTTTCTTTTTTGGGGAAGGGTATTAAAAATCTGTAATTATGTATCCTTCATTTGTTTCATTTTGTTTACCTAGACTGTAAGAGGCTTTTGCCTTCAGTCAGGCAAAGAGCAGGGTCCAGCACTGAGCTGCAGTACCTGTCTTTAACAAATAGGTTTCTTACTCTCCATTCAAAACAAACATTTTCCTTGAGCATACATTGGACTAATTCTGGGACTTCGAGCATAAGCCCATCCACGTCTTCACGAAGGATCTATGTCCAAATCATTATTTCCATTTTTAATATCTACTAACAATTCCTTTTTTCCCTAGAAGTTATAAAAGAGCAGGTTGCCCATGTCTGAAGTCAAGCTGAACATGTGACTTGGGTTGTGTTTTTTTTAATCAGCAGCTGGAGCAGAAGCTGAAAATGTCTTTCTGTGAGACAGTAATTTGCTACTAAAGGCTTTGCCTGCCTGCCTGCACCAGTCATTCCAGGATCCAGAAATGTCAAGACAAACTTTAAATTGTGTGAAGAAAATTAGCAGTAAACAGTCATGTGTCAAGCACTTTTTTTACTCTGCACTTCATGTACAGTTTATTTTAAATGAATATATTGATTGGCTTACAAAAGGAGAGAGAGTAGCAATGAAGTTTTGCCCTTCATACTAAATGTGACCTGTCTGTCACAGAGTCTTTGAAATTAAAAAAAAAAAAATTACAACAAATATTAGGGATATTAAATAACATCTGTTTTTTTAAGTTCAAACCTTGACTATAAAAGAATTGAAGTTGAATTTAGATATTTAGATGTGTATATTCAGCAAATGCTTTATATATACAGGTTTTTGTTTTATCAGATTGATTTTTTTTTTTTAAGTGTTTTTGCTATAGTCAATATGATGTGGAGACGCCCCATCAGTTCTTTGCAATGCAGAATAAACTTCCATGCCTGGAGTGAAGTGTGCTAGCTAGTAGCTGGTTACTAGTCATAGTAAGAAGTTTTCTCTTCGTTTGCTTGCTTTGTTCATATTAACTTTTTTTTCTTACACAGACACAAACCTCTGGCTAACTTTAAATCTTCCAAATATTCAAATAATTTGGATATATATTATGTGAACTGAAACACCTCAAAATCTTTCACGCAGTCTTCATATTTATGGGTTGCATAAAAGAGTTCCATAAAATTCACCAAGAAAACAACAATTACAAGGCGTTATTTCCTGATCTTGCCTTTCCTGGATTCCAGAATTCCAAGTTCAGACTGCAAATGACAGTTTCATCTGTCTTAAAATTGTCAAAATATTGAATGTTAAGTCCATTCTCCCCATGAAGGAAGCCCATAGCTCCATGAAGTATGGATTACCATTTGTATTTTTCACTAACAGTAAATGTATTTTTCTTATTAATTGTTTGCCTTAGGAATGATTTACATATTTTTGTTCCTTCCTATCATAAACATCTGCATTCCTCAGCTCAGCCTTCCTTGTATGTTGTTTCTTTATAAATGGTTGAGCTGCTGATGCAGGTATTGCCAAGCTAACAGTACAAATCATTTTAAAGAGGAAGCTGGCGCGTATGGCAGCCGAGGAGCACACTCTGCAGGACACTGGACAAGACAGTAAATATTCAACTTTTAATGCTGATTAAAGGAGTATAGGTAAAGAATACGTAGGTATACTTAATTGGTGAGACAAACTATTCACTTTATTTATATTTTATATATTACTTTTTAATTTGGTAAATACTATCGAGTTTTTGTAGTTGTCCTTGTTGATTTGTGTGATATTAAAATTGTAGTAATAAACTGTCAGGATTCTGTGCTTAGGGAGGGTTTAGTTGGTTGCTGTTTGGACTGGGCGGGGATGATTTAAATTTAGTATGAGAGATGAGACCAGTTTTAGTGGCTGCACAATGTACCGTTGTGAGACGAGATTGGTGGCTGTAAAGCTGCCACTTTAAGTCAGTTCACGAAAGAATTCTGAGAAAGATTAGTGAACAAACGGAGTTGAATGTTATACTTTACTAACATCTTGCCCTGTCCTCCCGTTTAGGAAGAAGAGCGTGCAAAGCGTGAGGAACTAGAACGAATACTAGAAGAGAATAATCGAAAAATTGCAGAAGCACAAGCTAAACTGGTATGTAAAGACATAGTTAACAGTTTTATAGAGGAATACAGGTCTCTCTGCCTGATTTGCAACGTAATTAAAATAAGCAAATCAAAGCTTTCTAGAGTTTAACTTCTCTGTTGCCGGTTATGCTAGTAGCATTGCTGTTTCCCTTGAGAATAAGAAACCAGACACTTAGAATAACATTAATTGAAAAAATACTTCTAGCCGTTTATTAATTTGGAGGAAGATTGCTGCCTTCAGTATTTAAAAAATATGTTTTTAACTGTATTTCATGGGGAAGGGTGAAATAAGTTTGCAAACTTACTCAGCTTCTAGAACAGAAGTAACTTACTCTACCTTGTTGAGCAGGACAAGTATAAACTGGATTTGAGACTAGTATGTTGATAATGCAAAGTGCTGAAAGAGAATTTCAACGTGTGCTTAAAACTTCTAAGTTACAGAAGTCCGTTTTATGTTGATCTCCAAAATTATTTAAGCAGCTTGCTTCTTCATGCAGATATTCAGTATCATTTAGCTGATTCTAATCAATTAAACCAAACTCATTAATCAAATTAATCAAACATTAATCAAATAAACCAAACTAAGCTTTTTTTATCCTGTTTGAATGTTATCAGTGTGAATTGCTGAAGTGTTTATAACCTTCTTGAGTAAATATGATGTTTCTTAAAACTGCTTGAGCTATGTCTCGTTCAGATCACACTCTCCACTTTTTGTGCTTTATCCTTTTCCCAACCTTATATGGGGGAAACAGGATAATAAGGAAATCTGTTAAATGGTGTAATTAACAAAGTAAGAATCAGAAGACCATTGGAATAGCTCTAAGAATCTTAAGTCAGTATAAAGACTGACCGTGTTATAAATCAAATAGAAATTGCTTTGAATTAGGAGGGTCTTACAGATAGATCTTGGAGGTGGAGACCTTTGTTTGAAGGTCTGTTACTTTGTTATATTATGACTTCATCTGACATGACAGGTGTCAGGAAGATTTCTCTATTTATACACGGATTTTCATATTTCAAATGTAATGCATTGTTTGCATAGCAATGCTGAAAAACATTGTAAATAAGCATTCAAGATTTTGATAATGTTAGCTATGAATGTTAAAACTTTGAGTGTTTCTTCTAAACTCACTTTGTCACCATTTTATAAATAGTTCCATTGAACCAGCTATGGCATCTAGCTCAAATATGCTTGCAGTATGCAGGATTGGATATTGGATACAGACTTGTAAATTGCTGTTATGACTACAAAATATGTTGGCCTAAATTCTACCATTTTCATATGTAGGCTGAAGAACAATTGAAAATTGTTGAAGAACAAAGAAAGATTCATGAGGAGAGGATGAAACTAGAACAAGAGAGGCAACGTCAGCAAAAGGAAGAGCAAAAAATTATCTTGGGCAAAGGAAAGTCTAGGCCAAAACTGTCCTTCTCACTAAAGAGCCAGGATTAAATTGTAACTCTGAACTCTTACAAGGAAAAAAAAAAAAAAAGGAAACAAAAAACAACAACAACAAAAACTTTGTATGGTAGCTTCATGTTGAAGTGTTTTTTTTTTCTCTCAATTTTTTTTTTTGTCTTTTTTTGAAAGTCTGGAAAGTTAGCTTGTTCTAATAGGGGCTGTGCTCTGCAATTCTTAATTTTTTTTTTTTTTAATTCCATTAAGTTAAACCCTTATCAGATCATTGTTGCCTTTTAGAGGGAAATCTGTTCTCACATGTTTTGTTTCTGTATTAGTGGTCTGAAAGATCAGGTCACTATGAATTGTGGATGATCTGATAAGGTTTTAATTGACCTACTCATCAGAGTTTGACTCTGATAATTGACAGAACTTTATACTGGGTATTGCTGACTCTTTTTTTTCTTTTTTTTAAGTCAGTAAATACATGAGTAAATTGCCATGGTATTACTGGACCTCTGTGGCTTATTGTTAAATCAGTGTCCTATGATACTGTCCCATTGTTGCGCTTGATGTTCCTGATACAGGTAAGGAAATAGTTTGTCATTTCTGCTATGAATACATAGAGAGAGTTCAGTATTGTCTCTGTTAGATTTGTTTTTATTACATTGACAGCGTTCAACCAGCGTTCCCCATTGTGTAAATAAACCAATTTGCTGAATAAAGTGAAAGTCTTAAATTCATATGTTTAAGTAAATTTTTTTAGTACACTTCTATAAACAGCTGTAAGTGACAATTCACATTATTAAATTCAAGACTATAGTGGTATTTTTTTAATTTTGCTTTAAACTATTGTGGCTTCTCCTACTTAAAATGCAAAATTACACACAGTAAAAAATCCCTGCAGTTGTGAATGTTTTTAATGGCTGCTGCTGTTTTCATGAATGTTGTTTTTTTCTTCTGACAGAGACTTATTTCAGCTGTAGTATCATGTTTAAACAGCTGTATGGCTTACTGCACCCACACCAATACTTCAGTATCTAATCCCCTTCAGTTTGCCTCATAATATAGTATATTGTTATAAGTGAAGATCATTACCATATAATGAATCTGATGGATCCTAAAGGATTTAAAAATTAAATTCCCCCCCCCCAAATGAAAGCAGGAAGTAAGACTTTGTTTAAATGTATTGTTTTAGCCAGAAAGCAACTGTAATGCATATACAAGGTCTTGAATGTTATTCGCTTGTATGTACAGGTTTTATTTTGAAAAATTAAACTACAGATTGAAAACTATATATAAAATCCCCTTTATGTTTACAGTTTTACCAAAACCTGGAATGGTATGTCTTGTCCAGTTTAAAAACTTTTTTTCCTGTTGGTATGGAACATCTGTAGTAAACATAGGATGAAAAATATCAGTAGTTGCCTGAGCATTGGAATGTTGCTGGACAAAGATGGAAATAATTCCTGATATTCCCTACAGATCTGTTTCTGTAGATTTGGCAAATTAAATGTGAGAGCAAGTTGACTGTGTCACTGACAGCAGTATATTCAACATGCTTTGTGTGAAACCTGGGCTTCGGGGCAGATTGATGTGTATCTCTTTGTCCAGTATGTCAAGAAAAAAATGCAAAGACAGTAAAATACCTACACTATTACTGTATTTAAATTTGTTTCTATATATTGTATTTCAAGAGAAGGTTGAAGGTTGCTTAATGCATAAAAACAAAAAATGAAGCCAAATAAATTGTGTACATGACCTGTTGGTAGGAGCAGGTTTTATTTAAAGCTCAACTGATACCTGTATTTCTAAAACAGAAAACAACCCCTGTTCCCTTAAGAGAAACAAGCTATTAAAAGTCAATACTCAAACAGATCTACGCATTTTTTGTTTCCTCTCCTCTTCTAAAATTGAGAAGCTACATTCTCATACATGCAGCTGGGGTATTAGGCCTTTATGTCCTACGTCACCAACTTGCTGTCAAATAGTAGTAGTTGTTCTTTATACTTAACCTCTCCAAGCTTAAGTCACAATTTTATTTCTGTTCACACTTCTAGGACTACTCCATGGACAAAGTCCACAGTCAGAATTAGCCCCTTCCACAATTCCACAGCTTCTTACCTGTGATTCGTTCTCCCTTCTCTCAAAAAATAAAAACAGCTACATTTTTTTTTTGGTGTGGGGGGAGGTGGGCAGAAATATGTCAGTAAAAACCACTGTCTTTAATGTCTTAAAACACTCTTTAGTTGTTAGCATTTTACAGACCTGGAATGGGTGGATCTTGTATTTGCATTGTTCCAGGGTTTTCTTTCTTTTTTAAATTACTCTGGGACCTCAGGGATATTGTTGATTTCTAGGGAAATAACTCACACTTTGGAAGGAGGGTAAACTGACATTTGATGGTAAGAACTTCAGATGTTCTTGTTTTCCCCTGATACTCATCTAATGCAAAGTATGTTAGAATGTGGACGTGTATTTACGTAATGATTAAACAGTGTAAGCTTGTGTGTGTGTGTGTCAGTTTCTGTGAAGATATTAGTTTACCCAGAAAACATACTAAAACTGCTGTTACAGTATGTGTCAGGTGCTTGGTTTTTATATAATTTGTTTTATCTTACAGTTTGAACTTTAAATTTACAATTGTTGGTTACTCTAGCAGGTTTGTTGTACCATTTTTTTAATTTTTTTTCCCACTCTCCACAGTAAGCGCTTTTTTGTTGCCACCTGCCTTGAGCAGTAGTCAGTTTCCGTACCTGATAACAGAGGAGAGCTTAGTTTTTCTTAACCCTGTTCATAAATGTCCTGGAGAATTATTTTAATACCAGACAATGCTGCCATCCGGCAGATGCAGGAAAAAGTAGAAGACATGACAGCATTATCCTAGCATATCTGTATTTCATAATGGAAAGTTACTTTGGAGATTGAACTTCCCATGTGCGTTATCACTGTTATTTTTCCAAGTACATGTGGAAGGCTGACTGCTGTGAAATATATTGGAGAGTTGGTGTCCTTGACGCTGCTCAAAGCATTTTGGTTGGTGAGATGTCTTAAGCTGCCAAGCAGTGGCACACCTACATATAGAAAAAGATTCCAGTATTAACTTACTAAAGTATCAATACTTAATTTATCATCTTGCTTTCTAAAAGTGTATGTCTTCATCATCTCTCCTTTTCTCTTAATCTTTGTGCTAGCTCATGAACCTTGACCTTTCTGTTGCCCTTACTGGCTTGAGAATCATAAACCCATCTTCCTGATGCTATTAACGCACCCTCTTAAGATATTTGAGTGTTTCTCTGCTGTTCTAAAAGTGTACCCCAACCATGTAGAGTCTCTTAGAATTGTTTGTGATTTGCTTTTAACGGCATGAAATGTTGTGTTAAACGTTTTCAGAGTATTTGGGATGTGTACTTTGGCAAGTGGAAGGAAAATGATTAGCTGTGCTCTTGTAAGGTCTCAAGTGCAAGTTCAGATGAAATTCAAGTTGATGAATACGTTTCAGTTTGCACTGCAGAGGTGATTTATTTCAGAAGGAGAATTGTAAAGTTGTCTGTGTGCCTAAGGCTCTTTCCAGTAAGGGAAAGAGTAGAAGTGCCCAGGCTCAAACAGTTTGGGACTAACAGTCCTGGCCGAGTGGAACAGAACCATGACTTTTTCATGCATCTCTGTTTCATTTTCATGCTAGTACCACCAAATGCATGCATGTCAAGGTTATCCACTTCTTCCAGTGCCGGCTGAGGAGGGCTCAGTCTATGTTGACATTTCCATACAAAACAAGCTTATTTTTGATATCACCTTTCCCAGACAGACATGTAGAACCAAGGGCTATGCTGGCTCAGTGGTCAGCAATGTAGAAAGAAACAAACCTTTTATAAAAAGACTGATAAGGTAGCAGAAGTGTGGTCCCTGGTCTTGTTTCCTACCATATACATCTCACTCCAGACCGCAAATAAATAAGAACTTTTGTTGTCACTGAACGTTAGCAAGAATCAGTATAAAAATGCATTAAACAGGACTGAAATGCACTTTTAGGATGTACCAAGTTCTCTGACTTTTATTTCAAGGGTGTTTGAATTCTATGGCTATATTTAGGAGCAGCCAGGCTCATTTTCTAAAAAGCTATGGTTAACCAAAATTGTGGTTATAAAACAGACACCAAGAAGAGAAAACACATCTAGATACACATTAATTCTACCGCAAATACAGAAGATACATTGTAATGGTGTTAATGATATTTTAGGAGCTTATTCAAGTATCTAGCATGTTTGGCCTTTTGTACAGACAATAAAAACTCTATTTAAATCACTTTTTAAAAGTGTCAATAACCCACTTTTGTCATTAGATTTAGCAATGCTATTAAGTTATATCTTTTCCACTTTGACATTGGTGAATTTTCACGTAATGACGAATGAAGGTGGGATTTTCCTCTTAAAAATTTACACTTATAAGAACCTGTCCACGTATCCTCATCCCCGACGCTTAGACTGATGTTTAAAAAAGAATCGAGGATCGCGACCCCAGTCCCGCTCCCGTTCCAATTAGCTGTCTTTTTGTCGCGAATTTCTTAGGATCAGGGCAAATACGTGTATTTAGTAGTGCCCGCATCGCTGCCGGAAAGAAGCCAAAACGAATTATCCCGGGATAAACCCGACTTTTTGCCGTAAGGCTGGCGGAAGTAAAGGAAATAAAGGTTTGCGGAGTGCAAGTGGCAGAGTCCTGATTTATTTTTCTTCCCCTTGAAGGTAACGCTCACCCGGCAGCTCCGTCCGTCCGTCCATCCATCCTTGTCCGCGGACCGCTCCCGCCGGCAAGGGCAGGCCGGGCGCAGGGGGACCTCGGGGTCGCTCCCCACGGCGCCAGCGGGATTTGTTCCCCCCTGCAGCCCGGCCCTCGCCACTCGGTCTGGCAGCAAACCTTCCCCGCGAATCCCGAAATCCCTCGCCGTGCACCTTCCCCGTCAAACAGCCCCCGCAGAAGCCGCCTCTGCGGCCGCAGCTCTACTGCTAACTTCGTGATTTGCCTTTTTTTTTTTTTTTTTTCACGGATTATTTCATCTCATTCCCCCTCCCGCCCCAGCCCGCAGTCTCTCCATCCCTCCTTGTCTGCGCCCCGCTCCTGCGAGATGCTCGGCGGCTGGGCACGGCTCCCTCGACCCCCTCTGGCAAAAGGGGGGACCCAATAAGAGCAACGGCTCTTTCTCTGGGTTTCTTAGCTGCTTCTGGGGTCAGCTCAGGAATAACTTTTGCTCCGCTTCCCTACTTCGCGGTGATTTTATTCACGCGGGTTTTTATAGCGAGCATCGTGGGGATGCTGAAGAGTAGATTACAACAGCTGTATTTACGTAAAATGATTAGCCGCTGGACAATAGAAGTCAGGGGATATATTTAGCCCCGGGAGGATATTTTCAGACAATACCAGGGCTCTTCATTTCCTCTGGTTTACTTAAAGCAAGGATACGGCGAGTTAGAGGTCACAGTTTACTCACAGCTTTTACAAAACACCGCCCGTAATCTTTCACTTCAAAACAAACAGAAGCAGCAGCGTTACCAAAAAAAAAAAAAAAAAAAAAAAAAAAAAAAAAGTAAAGCTGTTTTACACCTCTCTGTTGCTAGAAGCGTTTATCAGGCTCCCTGTTTGCCTTGGCTCCCGCCTGGCCGCACACCACCCGTTTGTTTAAAAGTTGAATAATTAAGTTCTTCTCTCTCTCCCTCGCTGACGAAGGTATCCTTTGATGCCCCTCGATGTGCATAGATACGCAAGCCCTGTCTCCCACATGAGTGCTAAGTCTCCCGCCTGGGAATCAGATCCTTTTCCACCAAATTGCGTCGCCGGATCTGCAATTCCTTCCCCGCCGCAAATTAAATTGAATTAGGCAGTTTGCTTAAAACGTATTCGATGTTTTGCGCGAAAAGGAAACTGCTTGCCTTGTTTGCTTGAGTGGTAGATTGCATTAGGGAGCCACCAAACGCAATTAGTACAAAAGCTATGGGGCATCGAGCGCGCCTCAGAAAACCCTTTTCCTTCTGTTGCGGGCGAGGGGAGCGGTTCCTGCCAGCGGTGCTTTGGGGAATAGAAAGTGGGGAGCGATCGTTTTCTTCCAAATTGATCGGGGAAAGAAAGGATTTGGGCAGCCGTTTCCCTCCTACGGTCTGCTTCACGTTCGCCCCAATGCCGGAGGAGCACCGCCGCTAACCCGGTTTTTAAATAAATGCCAGTGGTACTCCGGGAATTAAATTAGACCAAATTGGCTCTTTATTAGAGTCTTTTGCTGCACGTTCTTTGCCTGCTTGAAATAAAAGGCTGGGAAATGACCGAAAGAGCGCCGTAATTTCCTGGGATTTAACTTTTAATCCTTTCTGCAGATACTGTTTTGGCAAGAAATCCCTGCTGGAAGAAATTCGCTAAGCCCCTCCGTTCTTACGGGAGCGGCCGTGACATTACACACCCAGGATTTACCCGGGGTACGGCTCTGGGCGCGGACCGTTCCCCAGTCCCACAGCCCGGGGGGGCGTTGTGCATCCTTTATCCCCAATTACCGGGCAATTTTTTTTGGGGGGGGGCATGAAGGGGACAGCGTGGGCGCCGGCTGAGGACGGGACGCGAGGGCTCCGCGGGCGGGGGCCGGCAGAGGGGACCCCCCGGCCCCCTCCGAGGGCTGCCACCGGCCGCTAGTGGGAGCTGTGGCCCCGTGGAAGTGCCGCGGGAGCCGCAGGGCGCCGGGCACCGAGCGCGGCGGCGGCGGGGGCGCGGCGCCCCCTCCCCGGCTCCCTCCGCACCCCCCTTGGGACCTCCGGGGGAGCACCTCCAGCGCTGTCCGGGACTAAGAACAAATAAAATAATACTGAAATAAAAAATGATGCCGGCGAGAAGTAAAAGGTCCAGGTGCCGGGGAGGTGTGAAAAGAAGCCGGATCCTAAAATTCCGTCCCCCGTAAGCGTGGCGGGGAGGAAAGCGGCGCTGAGCGGCGGCCGGGGGACGGGAGGGAAGCCGGTGCCGAGCCGGGAGGCTGAGCCGGGGCCAAGTCCTGCGGGCTCCGGGGCGGCCTGGGGCCGATCGCCCCGCACGGCCAAACTTTGCGGACCCGCAGACGGCGGGGGCAGGGCCGGCGGGGCACCGGAGGGGCACGGCAGGGTGAGACCCGCAGCCCCGCTCCCCACGGAGCGCCTGGCCCTTAGACGGAAGCGTGCTCAATTTTAGCAAAGACTTTGCTTTTTTCTTTTTTTTTTTTCCTCCCCAGTCTCTCGTTTTCCTCATTCTCGCCCCACGCAGCTAAAAAGCGACACGAAGCGCGCGGGCTTCTCCCTCTCTCCGCCTGCCGCCCCCAGACCGGGGAGGGGGGTGTGTGTGTGTGTGTATGTTACGGGGCCGGGGGGGGGGGGTGGCTCAGCCGGGGTGGGTGTTACAGCCGGGGGGTGTTACCTGCCGGCTCGGCCCGGCTCGGCACGGCTCAGCACGGCTCGGCTCGGCCCCGCCCGCCGCGGCGGCAGCGGTAAGTGACACGCGCGGCGCCCAACCAGCGCGGCGGCCCGGCGGCGGCCCTATGAGCGGCGGCGGCGGGGCGGCGGGGCCGCGCTTATATGGCTACGGCGGCGCGCTGCCGCCGGCCGCGCTCCTGCGCCGGGGACTCGCGGCAGCGGCGGCGGTGGTGGTGGTGGTAGCGGAGCGGTGACGGCAGCAGCGGGGGCTCGGGTGAAGGAAGGCGGCGGGGGAACGGCGGCGGTGGCGGCGGCTGGAGCCGCGTCTGCTCCGCGTTGAGCCCCGCGCCCGGCGCTCTCCTGCTCCTGCCGCCGCGGCGCGCACTGCGGATCTCGTAAGGGAGAGGTTTTGACGCTGCGACCCCCCCCCTCCGCTCTCTGCTTTATTTTTAATTAATTTTATTTCTCGCCCTGCGCCGGCGGCAAGGACAGCGGCGGTGCCCCCCGGGGGAGCCGGAGCCCTGCGGATGCGCCTCCCCGGGACCAGGGGAGGTGACTCTCGGAGTGGATTTATTGACTCGCGGTTGCGCCCGAGCTCCCCGAAACAGCCCGGGCTGGTGCCTGTGTGGATTGCAAACTGCGGGCAGCGCTGAGAGACACGTAGCAGGAGCCTCCTGCCGGGGCTGTGCCCCCTTTGCCCAGCCCTTTTTATTTCTCCCACCACCGTTTGCTGTGTTTTTTTTTTTGTTTTTTTTTTTTTCTACTCCTTTTCACGCGAGCCTTAGACACTGTGAATGTGTATGGCGCACTGGATCCAAATGGGAGTTGGCAGTTTGAGTGGCATCCTCCAAGGCAGCCGGCAGACCCCGAGTGAGAGGAAGGACTGAGGCGTTTGCTTTTTTTTTTTTCTCCTTATCGCCGTCGTTACTTCGGAGGTGGCTGGGATCTTACCTCGCAGGAGAATCGATGCCCTACGTGCGGCTGGCATACATGACTCAGTAGATCTGTCGCGGCTCTCGCCAAGTGCATCGTCGACCCGCCGCCGTCTCGTGTGATATCTTTTTTAAAAATTATTTTGTTATTATTGTATTCTATTTTTTTTTTTCCCACCCGTCCCGGCCTTGGGGATACCGGGCGCCCGCCCAGGTGCGGCGGAGTTGGCGAGGCGCCGGGCACGGGCTCGGTGCCGCCCGCGACCATGGCAGCGCGGAGGCGCGACGGCTCCGCCTGGAAGTACTGCTGGGGAGTCGCGATGGTTTTATGCAGAACTGCACTGGCCAGGTCCATCGTTTTAGACCCCATCTATTGGAATTCCTCCAACCCCAAGTAAGTCGTCGCCACCGCCACCCTCCTCTACCTCCTCCTCCTCCCTCCGCGGGGGGACGCTGCCGCGGCCCTCAGGAGACGGGACAGGGCGGAGTGGGGAGGGGGGGGTCCCGGCAGGATCCGGCCCTCTCGGGGCCGTGTGGCGGTGGCACCCCGCTGATTGCCCCCACCGGGACGGAGCGGGGCCGGGGGGAGTCGGGCCGGGCCGGGGAGGGGCGGTAGCACCGGGCTGGAGGCTGCGGGAGGGGTGCAGGGCCCCGCGGGGGAGCCGCCGCCATCCCGCGGTGGGAGCGGCGGAGGCCGCGGGGCCGGAGGCACCGGGCGGCGCTGCCGGGAAGGGGCTGTGTGGGTGTGTGGGTGCTCCTCAACTTCTCCGCCCGCAGATGCAAACTCATCCCGCTTGACTCCGGCGGGGTTGCATCTGCGTAGAGCAGGGCTAAATTTGGTGGTGGAGTTGATGGTATCAAGGCACATGTCAGTGAGTAATGAAGTGAGCGCTACCCATCACGCAACCATTTAGTGTCATTCTTCATTAGCAAACCCCGGCAAAAAACTGCATGGGCTCCCAGGGCTTCGCTATCAAAGCCACGTCTTAAAATAGCACATCCTTTAAAAACTTAAACAGAAGGAACTTGTACTTTGGGAAAGAAGAGTACTTCGGAAAGTGGGCCGTCTTTCCAAATAAAAGTCTATCTGAGGAAAACTTTTCTGTCCCTTTCTTTTTTTTTTTTTTTTTGACATATGCAAAATAAAAGTTGGCTTCGTCCGGCTGTGAAACCCTTTGAACTTTTGTGATTAAAAACACCGTAGCAATTTTTTTTTCCTTGGCTAGGAAGGGATAGTCTGTAATAAGTTAAGGAAGTTTTAAACCAGAAATGGATTAAAATAATTTATTCGAACTTATATTACATCTTTAATATATATTTAAAAGCAAACTGTATGCATTGTATTAATTGAATTTAAAATTTCCAATTAAATCCAGGGAGTATCTGTCTCGTTTTCCCAGGGGACTTTTTAGAGGAAATGTTAGGTTGCAATGAAATTAGAAGAATGGAGTATTTCCTGGACTGGGGCTTAATTCTGTGCGGGTGGCAGGATCTCCAAAAAATTGGGGAAGGCTTAAAAATTTGAATTAAAAGTGGCAACTCAAGTTTATCAAGTCTTGTCTTACTGTCATCATTCCCTACCATTTTCCCTACCATTGTTCCTGCTGAGGAAAAACTTGAAGGTTTTATGCCAGCAGTTTTCAATAACGAAACTATTTGCTGTATCTCTGTGTGACTTCTTTACAGAGAAGTTTCCTAATCTTTAATTTTAAAAAATGAAAACTGATAGGAAGGCCGTGGAATAGCCATTTCTGTGTTTTTATTCTTAATATTGCGGCAAATGTTCATTTTATTTACACATACACTAGGTGGGAAGCCAGTTAGGATAACAAAGTTTAGCTCCAGTCTCTGGCTCCACACTTCTATGATGTGTGCAGTTTAAAGCCCTTTCTTTGGTTTAAGAAAGGTGGTATGGCATGACACCTGAGAATAAAGAGAAGTAGGTGATAATAAAGTGGGCTTTGCGGTGCTGTGTGAGTTCTTGAAAGTCACAGGCTGCGAGGTGGGGCTGCATTGCATTAGTGGGCCTACTGTGCGTGTGGAAAACAGGCTTGGCTCAGCCCTGGAGGTTTGCATCGCCAGCCCTATGCTCAGCGTTTTCCTACAGAGGTCACTCTTCCAATGCAGAACAGCTTGCTGCTCTGGCCTCTCCTCTGCTGCTCCTTCAGTTCCAACCTGTTTTGCTTTTTTTTTTTTTTTTTTTTTTTTTTAAACTTACCTTGTAGCTTTTATTAGCCATCAGTGAAATTAAAGTATCCAAGCAGCAGAATTCAACCCATCTTATAGTGCCTGGGGATATGCTACCTTTATCAAATACAAGTTGTTTCCATTTGGGTAATTCTAAACTATTTGATTACAAAAAAAAAGGTTTCAATGTTGTTAATGGTAGATCTAATGATAATATCTAATTACTTTTTCAACTTAAATGCATGCTTAAAAATAGGTTCTGCTGTTGATGTAATTGAGTTTTCTTGAGTGATTCATTGGGGCTTAATCACCACAGTGAAGAAGTACACTATTAAAATTAGTCTTTTCAATTGCTGGGGATAGTGATTTATAGGCCACTTGGAGGCCCATACTTTGAGGAAGCTTACAAATGCATTACCAATATTGCTGTTGGTGAGACAGCTCCACTTCTCGGAGCAGGATTTCTTACTAATTCTTGTCACAATTGTTTGCCCAAAGGATACTGAATAATTTCTCCTTAGACAAGGTTGTCCTCGCTTGGGATTCAACACGCTTGAGAAGTAAGCTGCTGAAAGGATCTCAGCGTAGTATAATAAAACTCCTTTCTAGGTTTGAAATAATAACTATCTTTGGTACTGGTTAATTTATTCAGGGAAGCTATTCATTTAACTCCATTGAAAGCCTCAACACATAAATCTGCTGAACAGGTAGGCAATTAAATGCTGGGAGAAGTTATTAGTCAGGTTAATATAAAGTAAGAAATAATAAATTCTAGGTTAAGGTGAACATATAAACTGAATTGGTTTTGCACTGAAGTTTAGAGGTTGTAATTTTTAGCAGGTGGCTGGGATTGAGAGTACACAGTAGCTGTCTGAACACAGACTTCTCTGCCCTGCTCAGCTCCTTTCTCCCTTCCTTGAGCTCTACTTTCATTGCCTCCACCGAGTCACAAGAGGTGTATTTTAAGTGACATAAGATAATTATACCTCTGACTTTATAGCTTGGGAGGTTAAATGTCATCATTGCAGATGTTTTTGTAGATGTTACAGACTTCTTATTTGAAGAAAGTTAGTTATCATGATCTTGAAAATGCAGTGAGAAATTATTCTGTAGACTTAACTCCTGTTGACGCTTTTTAATCAGGGACTTTCTGCCTGTGCTGTTTCTGCCAAGATAAACAATATATATAGATATCATGGATTACCTCAGTTTCACCTCCCAAGCACTCAACACTGCCTCTGAAATGTATGACAGAGCATAGTGTCGTGGAGTGCATTTCAGTCAAACCTTCGCAAAATCTCATTCAAAACCCATTGTTTCTGTCTGAGCGTCTCTATGCCTTGCGTGCTATAGGCTGGTGAGCAAGGCAGTTCTCCTTGGTAACATGTGGAAGCGTATCCTCAAAACTGCTGCATTTGACACTGATTAAGTTAGATTACATAGCTGTTTCTCTCTATCTCTTATAACCAATTATATATGGGATATTTCACAGCCCATCTCTGAATGAATGCTCACATGTCAGAAACTGATAAAATAAACTACAATTGATGACCCTGTTAAATGGGCTATTCAGTGGCATATAGACTAGTCTGCTTCTCATTATTTCTGAAATTCTTATTTTTGTAGGTAAACAAATGCACATTCACTACCGATTGAATAGCCCCTTGAACTATGCTCTGCAGTTTGCATTTGGGTTAATCTTGTCGGTTTTAATATAGAGAGAAAAAAGGGGAAAGCACCAGGGGTGGAATTGTTAGTGCTTTCACATCCACATTCCTCACATTTTGTCAGGATGATAAACTGTAGGTAATGGACAGTCCTTGTTTCACAGGACAAGTGAGCCTGCCGAAGCACAAAGAGCTTGCTAAAACGATACCTCACAACATGTTTGGTAGCCTCTTGCTAGACAAGAATTTATATAGGAGTCCGGTGTCATGGGAGCGCACTTTCTAACCTCAACAATTGCAGCTTCAAGCTGAAGAAACAGGAGTGGAAGGTTAAAATGATTTAAACACATGCTTCTAAATTGTACCCAAAACATAGCTGTTGACACTTGGCATGCTTATACAAGAAGTGAGTGGTGTCTTCCAGTCCATTTCCAAACATCTCTGGTGTTTATAGCCAGGTCTTAACACAAGTGAATTAGCAAAATGAATTCAGAATGAAGTAATGTCCAGATTTTTCAGTTGGTTATTTTCCCCTAGCCTTTTACAGGGGGAGTATAACTGATATATTATTTATCGTAATTATCATAAAGCATGTTATCTGTAAGCTGTGCCATGTTGTTTCACTTTGTTTAACGAAGTAATTGCTTTTAGAAAAGCAGTGACTAAAAGTCAAGCTAAAATCAGTATGTCCCCCCCCTCTTTCCACACACAAGAATTCCTCCCTCCCTCTCTTTTTTTCTTCCTTTTTCCTGTTTTGTTGTAAGGCAATTGCATTGCTTGAGGTGTGACAATTAAGATTGTTGCAAATTTGGTGAAGGTTCTTGTAATGGAAAGGCAGCAAAGGGCCTGAGGTGACTGCAGTGGCATGCCAGCCAGGACAGGCCTTGGAGACTTGCACAGCAGCCAGAACCAAGGCCTTTTTGAGGATCTGGTCTTCATGTGTCGTGCAACCTGCGGTACTAGAAATTGCTTGTTGCAAATGAGAAGAAAGTGTTCTTCTGAGAAAAAAGTAGTGATTAAAATGTTATTCATGTGTGCCTAATGTCTGCCTTCCTTGACTGCTGACATAAAGAAACCTGTTTTTCAGGTCATTTATCATACATCTACATGGATTTGCTTATGAGCTCATTCTTTGTGAGGCGTTGTGGAAACTTAAATAGGAATGTTACACTGCTTGAAATATTTTGATTAAAATATGCAGTGCCATAGAACTATAAACTTTTAACCAGAGCACTCTTCTCTCGAGTGAGGCTTTTTCTAGGGTGGAGGGGGAAGGGAGCGGCAAGGGAGAAGAGTTTGGGAGGGAGTTGCCTGAAAAGCAGAGGAAGGGAGGATGGCAAATAGACAGTGTTAGAAGAGCTTGGAAAAACTCCTGTGGCTTCATTGTCTCTTTAAAGCTGGAGAACACAAAGACAAATGCAGTTCAGCCTTTCTCCCATGATGGAAAATGTAAACCGTTGACACAGCTCCCATGTTTAACTTGTTTAATTCTCATTTTAAATTCAGTACTATACCAGCCGTGTGAACTCTGAAGATTTCTTTAGTAATCCATTTTGTAGTTCCGAATCAAAAACAAAGTGAAAAGGTCTGACACAATTTGCTTTTATTTTTAGGCAAATCAACCCTGGTCATAGTTAATAAGGGGATTACAACCCAGACTAGGTCTTTACAGATGTAATGTAAATCAAGGGCAGAGTATAAAGAAACTGATCCCTTTTGATTGAAGTATGGTAAAAAGGCATAGAGAAACTAGCAGCAGTAATCTGATTGTATGGCAATAAAACCACCATTTTCTGTCTTTCAGATAAAAATAATGTGGTAAATCCATGCAGTTCATAAGATGTAAAGGCAGATAAAGGGTGATGCCATGGCAACATATAGATTAGCTTGATGTTAGAAATGACACGTCTCTGAAAGGGGTGCTGGAGACTAAGGGCCTTGCTCCGGGCTGCAAGGCATTATGTGAGAGCTGCACAAAACTCGGGGCCGGGATTAGGCTGTATGAAAGGCCTACTTGTGGCTCAGGCTGGTTAAAGCAGCGAAGAAAAGCTGCTCAGTTCTTGCTCATTGGTGGTGTATAATATGGTAAAGATAGATTTCATTTGCTGCTCCGTCTGGAGCAAGGGCCGGCTGAAGCTTGAGGCTGTGGTGAGGCAGGGATGGCTCTCCTTGTCCAGGCCTGGCCCTGCAGCAGCTGTGCTGTTGGGTGGGCTGCTTGCAGGCCTGGCTGTCTTTCACGGGGGGCAGGGGGGGACAGGTGGGGCTGGGGTTGTGTGGAAGTAGAACAGGGACCAGGAGAACAGATTTTGGTTCTGTTTCGGGCCAAGGTCTCGATCCCTCACTCCACGGGAGCAGCACTGACAAACATACTGCATTGTCCGCACCCCAGCCAGGTGTTTCAGCGTTTCTTGTTTCCCACTCTGCAGAAATATAAAAGAAGGGGAAAAACAACAACAACAACCCAAACCAGCATTAATTCCTATTTGCCAGTAAAACTGCAGATAATCAAATTGATTGGCTTAGTCTCTAGGTGGTATTTATTTCTGAGTGGCTGGCTGAAATCTAGAAATGAACGAGATAAGCATCTGCCTCTTCCCCCCCACCCCATCATTGGGATGAGTTTGCTGTCAGCCTCTTGCGTTCAGCCAGCCGAGATTGTAGCCATTGCTGTGTCATTTATTTTAAGCGATCTGCAGCTGTAAAGGTAGTAAAATACCTCTCCCAGTGCAGCTGCCTGTTTTTTTTTCCCCTGCCTTTTCTCTTAAAGAGCTTTCCAAGTAGTTACGGCTTGCTTTTCTACCCAAATGACAACCATAAACACCCAGAGCTTAAAGTCAGCATTACGTTGCAAATCGGGGTACCATTCAAATGAGAAATATTTACTTTATTGCCTGCTCATTTGACTGCTGAGGGAAAAAGAAAGCATTCTGCATTTGTTAGGCAGAGTCTAGACATAAGGGAAAAAAACCACCGAAGTCTACAATAACAGTTGTGTCTTTCTTTAGTGGGAACGAGCCTCGGATGAGCTCGGCAAAATGGGATTCATGCTGTTTTTTTGGCAGTGGCTTGGACACTTTTTAAGGTTCTTTCCCCCCCCCCCCCCCCCTTTTCTATTTTTTTATGAAGATGTTAATTACATGCTTAAATTTATCATTCTTATCCTACCCCATAGTAGGCTGGAAAGCTTCACAATCTGACTGAAAAGGCAACTCCAGAACCCAAACTGTCAAGCTGCTGATGCGATTTAACAAACGAAAAATAAACAAGTGCATATAGGGAGCCGAACAGATTGGTGAAAGTCTGAAGTACTCAGATATGTTTCCTCTCTTGCAGCTTAACCTTCAGAAATCTATATTCAAAAGATCCAATTCATTTGCTGAAATTCTCCAAAGCACAGGGGCACCCTCATCTAATTTACAGGCCGGTCACATCCAAGCACCTTGCATTCTGCATTTGACAATGATTGCTAATGGGCCATTCAACTAAAGTATTTGCTTGTTAACAGGGAACAGAGCATGATAAATGTCCAGCAAGCTTGCGGCCTCCTTCAGCTTTTCAAATGCAGACTGGTGCATATTTATGGCAGGCAAATGACAAAGGGAGAAGCTGAATTACTCTGGCCTTATGCTTTCTGTTCGAACAAGGGTTAAAGTAATTAAAGAAATAATGCAAAAACCGATGTCCTTTGTTTGCCAACCATTATCCAACATTTAGCTTTCGAACCTGCCTGTCATGTCACATTTCAGAAATGTGCGAGATAAGACTCGGTGCGTTTGGCAAGGCACAGAAAGGAATAGGTGGTGCTGCTGTATGGAGGGGGCTCCCTGTGCTGCGGGTGCCAGGGCTGTGTGCTCCCACACAAAATCATTTGCAGGTGCCACTTCCCTGAAATAGTATTTATTCGCAGAGGTTGATTCAGAGATGGACTTAACACGGGGCTTGTGCAGTCTGCACTGAGTTTCCCTAAAGGGGGAGAGCGAGGGGGCACGATTTAAGAAAACAAGCACATTTTCAGTGAGTCTGTTTCTGAACGCCAAGTATGAAAACAAAATGGCAGAACGAAAAACAGTTCTGCCGTTGCTCCTCTGCCCTCGAGGACAGCTCCATCTTCAAAAATGAAATGACAAAGCACACACAGACATTCCTTAAACTGGTGCTTAGACTTGTAGTGTCTTCAGTGTCGTTCTGAATTAGTTGTTAGTTTTGTTATTTTTTGTGCTTATAAATTAATGTTTAAGGTTAGCCAGATTTTCAGAAGTCTTCAAGAAGTCTTAAGTACAGGTTTGCAAATATATAATTTTAAATTCCATATTTGAAAATGTCCTTAAGTATTTTGTATTTTCAGCTGCAAGTAGGTAAACATGTTTAAGGCTTCCATCTAGGTCCTGTTCAACTCCATGAAAATACTTCCAGTGCCTTTAGTGAGTATTACATTAGCCTTCAAGGGCTCTACATTGTAATTGTTTTTCTCCTTATAGGCAAAACTTTTATTGTAATGAACAAAAATCTATCATTTACTCAAGGAAAGAGAACATCCAGATCTTTTTTTTCTGCTAACTGTGATGGAGAGAACTTTCCTTTGATGTGATTATATACACTGTCAAAGACAGTGAATAAGGGCAGGACCTCTATCTTTTTTGGCAATCCTGGCCAGCCAACACCCAGTGTTTATTGCGGTATCAGCACGATAATTATAATGCAGCTGATTTAAACTTTGATGTAATAGTCTATGCTTTCTTCTGGTTTTAAAAGCAGGTCCCAGGCCAAAAAAGATAAAGGCTGGTAGAGGATTATGTTGCTAGGTGAATCATTCCTGATGCATAGCATATACATAACTATAAGATGGTTTTTCAACCTACAGCATTCTTTTTAAATGTCTTGTGATTAATGGCTAAAATAGAATTTGCAAAACTTTATTTAGTAGCATTTGGAACTGTGTACACTTCAAAGGATAAAGAATGCACAGGAGGATAGGCTAAATGCTGTAATGATACATTAGCCTGAAAAATCTGTGATGCTGTCAATTGCTTCTGACTGTTTTGTTAGTGTTTATTTGAATAGTGTATTTGCTTAGGTACCCAAACCAAAGAACAGTGGTGGGAAAGGTGAACAATGCGCTGTAAAGGGAAGTGCATGTTAAAGCTAATAAGAGGGATTTAAAATTTATTATTATTATTATTAGTTAAAGCCTAGTTGCAATTGAATGCTATTTTATTTTGGATTGGGAGGTCTGCCAGACTCCAGCCTGTCAGAGCTGAGAAGACTCAAATCAAGTCCAGGCCTATTTCTGCAGCAAACGGGAATCCTGGCTCCTTGCCTGTGGATTCATTCAGGAAGGCCCATCTGGCTTTTGATGTTCTGCAAGTTTGAAGCAGTTTGTTTAAGGAACCTATGCAGTGAGCACTGGTGAAAGCACACATAACTACAGTTCTAACTCTTCAAGTGGTGCATCACTTTGCATTTTCATTTTTTTGGTGCTTGCCATCTGCTTACTTACCTTCTGAGCAGCAGTTGGTTTCTATACCTGACAGGATGAAAGTGCAAGTTTGGAATTAGGCATATCTTGACTCCTTTTGAGGTTTTGCAGTCCCATAGCATTCACTGTCCACACTTCAGTTGCTTTCTTCATGTTTAATTAATTTCTGTTTAGTTCAGAAGCAGTCTAGCTTAATCACTGCACAACACTTGACCTTTATTTTTTTTGGTTCTTTTTTTCTTTTTTCTTTTTTTCCAAGGTATTTCCAGGCTACATGGATTAGCTGAACAAGGAAGGTCACACTGGCAGGCAAGATTACTGGTCTGTGTGATAAATATTCTAAAATCCATGATTTTTGGTGGTAATTGTTGTTCCTTCTAATTTTATTGGACATTTTAGACAGTTTTTGAAGAGAAAAGCTAAATTTTCATAAATGTATTTCTTATTGTAATCTTTTCAGTTCTGTGGATCAGTGTGTGACAGCAAGATGAGCACGACTGAACTCTGCTCCGCGAGCCTGACTCAGGAAACTATCCTCATTCAGAAGAGCTCATGTTGAGCTCTTCTGCTTATGTTGAGCATGTGCTGAATGCTGAATATTTTTGCTGAAGCGGGACGAATTTAAGCATGAGCTGTCTTGAACCAAGGCCAGAGTGAAAAGGTTTTTTGGGGTTGGACAAATACACGTCTCTCTGAAGCTTCATTACATTTCTTTCTATCAGAAAATGATGTCAGAAGCTACAGCCCTGTCTGCACTTGGAGTGAGTCTTAATTTCCACTTAGCTTGCCAGCTACCAGCACAGCCGTGCTGGTGGTGATCCCTCATGCTGGCTGGGACAGTTCGAGCAGGTCCATCACCTTTGTTCCTAGACTTCTGTCTGCACTGGTAGCTCTGCCTGTACCCAATTTTCTGTGCTTTTGTTTGCAGTTCAGTGTGATGCCAATGCATTTCCACAGATGACTGGTTGATATGAGCAGTTCAGTTGATCCCCAGAGCAGATCAGGTTAACCCCTGAAGGATAATCTGGTTTGTGACTAACTGACCATGCTGAGCCTCCCTGTGGTAGAGGCTGAGACACAGGCACAGGGCAGCAAGCAGATCAAAATGGAGTGGCTGAGGCTCCTGCGGTCTCCAGCCTCTTGGTGAAACCTTCTGATGGACTTTTCCACCTGGGTAGGGATGTCCAATCTAGTGATGAGTACACCTCTGGGCATTTTTAAACTACTCCACTGGCAGCTTATCTTAATTCGAGAGGCTCAGCACTGCAGTAGGGCAAGAGCTGTTTTTTGGTAGTTCAGATATTACTGCTGTCTTGGAGGTAGCAGAGGCGGTCATGCTTGATTCTGCTTCTGCAAGTCAGTCAGACTTTGGAAAAGTTGGTAATTAACATAGGATCTCCACGCTTACCAGTGGCTGCATCTTGGGTTTAATGTGAGATGCAACTGCAGACCAATTGTAGGTGTCTCATCTGGGTTTTTGCTCATTTGTTGTTTTTGGTTTTTGTTTTTTTCCCTTTTCCATCTGAAAACTGTCCTTTTTATATAAAGAGAAAAAGGATGCAGTATAGGTAGGAGTGAAAGTGAGTTGCAGCTGGATTCTGAAAATCTTTGCATAACAAAGGTTTGCCAAAATACGTTTGGTTTGTCTTATGATGACACCATCATAGTTGATTTGGCATAACTTTTCCTGAAAGTTGTGAGTTAACAACTTGTTCAGCTTCCAAATGTTTCCTTATGCAGGCAAATGGTATGCAGTAATATCTTTTCTAACAACTGCAAAGCAGCTGAATTTTTTTCTTTGAATTTGAGATATCATCACTGATTATTAATGTCTCATTGAGTAAGAAGACAGACCCCGCCCTCTTTTATAGACTTTGCTTGGAGCATGTCTTGGAACAAGACTGTACAGGTGTGAACAAATTGTAGTTAAGGAAGACTGAAAACTTTGGTTTGTATCCTTGCGTTGTGGCTGACATGAGATTTGTTTCTGTAATAGAAATGGAGAAGAGCACGGAACAGCACAGCAATAGAACAATCTGTTTTCATTGTTTCTTTCTTCCATCCATAGCTTGTGATTTACAGTGCCCTTTTTGAAAAGTAGTTCTTTTGCAAATGACAGCTGGTCTCTGTTAGCTTTCTAACAGCAAAGACTTCAGTGACTTGTGTAAGAAGCACACGTGGTTTGGTTTGACTTTCCGTTCCATGCTAACTACTGCTCTGCATCTTTTCAACAAAGCGCCATGTTTCTTGGTTTTGGCACACCCTGCCTCTGCGAGCGCAAGTAGAGTGGTGGTTTTGTGTTTCACTGAATCCATGGCACAGACTTTCTTTATTTTTTCAAAAACCCAAACCATATAAATACCTGATTATCTTTGCTGCGAGAGCAAAGAACTACTTTAATATTCCCAGTAGCATATTTTGAACAACAATTCTTTAATTAAAACAACATTGGTCTCTTCCTGTATTTCATGGGTAGCAAATGAGAGAAAACACCAGTGTTAATATCAAAGGGAGTCAGTTTTCATTACAGTAATGGTTCAATTGTGCAATGCTGTAGGCTGTGAAATTTAATATTATTGTGACTTGTATTGTAATTGTAGGATGACAGAGGAAAATGGATTAAGTTTAAATATAAGTGTACACAGCAGCACATGGACTTTGTCAAATGGAAGCTGAGGGCAGGGGCAGGACGAGTCCCCCTCTGGCTCTGTCATAATGAATTAGTATTTTGTAAATAACTGGCCACTAGACTGTAGATTTATTACCTTTTGTAGATATATATGGACACACACAGACACACATGAATTCTGCAGTGACTGTAATTGCAATGCGGAGTTGCAGAACGGGTTTATGCCTGTAGGCTTGCAGGGTATTTGAATGTCTAGGCTTCTTGTCTTCACCTTTCATGAAAATATCCTTGCCTGCCAGTTTGTGAAGTTTTCTTCTGAAGGCTACACCCATCCTTTCAGTTAGGAGATTGCTAACACATGAATGGCCTCAGACTGGAAAGCCCTTTGTCATTCTTTTCTTCCTGTTGAATAAAACCAAATTCAAGTTGCAGATGATCTTTGCTTTAGAAAATTGTGATAGACAACTAGCGTTAATGAGCAGTACCCCTTTCTTTCTCCATTGCCCATATACATGCAGATTAAAATGGAAAATGGTCATTTAAACCATCCATTGCTGATCTCTTCCATGGAAAATTAAGGGCAATGAAAGCTAGATGTTTCATTTGTTTACAGCTTAGGTAAGTGGAATATGTCTCCAGAGCAGTGCCTGGTAGTTTCTTAGTGTGTAAACTCAATGTTCTGTCTTTTTAGCCCATTTCTTAGCAGTGTTTCACAGAAGTATACTCATGTTGAAACCTGTTCTAATGTTAAAGTGCAAAAGGGGGCAGTAAAGTGCTATCCAAAAAAATGTTTATTTTTAAGGTTATTTTTTTTGGTGGTAAAACTTGTATTTCTCTATCTCTTGTATTTAAAATAGTGATCACATGAATGTCTTATGTTTGAAAGGCTTGCAAATGTTGTAAATGTGTATCTTTAAGCATTGTGGGAACAGTGCTGAGAGTGAGTTTCCATGTTCTCTCCTTTAACCCAGTCCTGAAACATGCTACATATTTGGAATGAATTGAAGGCGGAAAGCTGTCCTCAGATATATTTAGGGCACAGCTATATGAAGCATTTCCGAAAGAATTCCAATGTTGCTAATCATGTCTAGTTCTCATTTTGTGCATTACCAATGCTGCCTTTCTGGAAAAAGAAAATTAAATTAAAAGAGTGCTGAGGTTAGGGGGTTCTGCTTGAAGTACTGAAGTGTGTAGTGGTGGCATGGGTCAAGAGTTGGGCTCTCATCCAGACCCGCATGCATCATTTGTCAAGAGGTAAGTAGAAAGAGCAACTAATTACAATGTACCTACTGAGTGTTTTCTCTTTCAGAAATTCCCCAGAATAAGCTATTTATACAGATTGGCTTCTGCTTTCCACTGCAGCCACTTGCAGTTTTTAAACTCTAGGTAGAAAGCATGTTTCTGTTGAAATGCAGTAAAAAAGAGAGCGTGCTTATGTGTGCTCGCAGGCTTGTGTGTGAGAGATAGCAAGTGATGATTGGAGGAGTAATTCCCTCATTGTTAAAACTAAGTAAGTCCAGCCCTGTTGTGATGGTTCATATTTCTGTAAATGCTGATGAAATTATAATACAATACACTTAAAATAGAATGTTGGTCATATCCATCCTTTTTTCTTAGTTAGCGGACCATCCTAAGCACATTAGTGGTTCTTTTGTGGTAACCAGCATTGATTTAGTAAGTGGATCAGAATTGTCTAGTGCTCTGTGTGCTTCTTGCAAAGCAGTAATTGCTTTCTGCACAATAAAACAAAAAGTTAATTGCTGATAATAATGCTTTATGTGGAGGTCATGTATAAAAACCAAATATCAAATCTAAAATTGTTTTTGAAAATAATCCTTTGCTATCCTTGTTAAAAAAAAAAAAAAATCATACGTATTTTCAGCATTTTGAGCCTTATCTGTGCAGTAAATATTTTAAGCCAGGCTACACTGCCTTGTGCAAAACACTCAGAGCTTGTTTCCCATCCTACAGAAAAAAGGAAAAAAAAGATAGGTGTTTGCTCTCAGGGGAATTTTTAAGGCAGAAGAAAATGTGCTTTCCTTTTACGGGAGGAAAACTGCACATTCATTTCACACCCTGGATTCATGTTGAGGGCTGAGGGGTAAAGCACAACTTAGTCTGAAGATTTTAGTTATATAACTGGGTGGTAGGTTGTGTTTTTCTCTCTTTTTTTTTTTTTTTCTCTGCTTTATTTTGTGAACAAGAACCAAGCAGTGAGGGAAGGGCAGCTTTCCAGCAAAGTGAACGCATCTCTGGGAAGGAGGAATGGCACCCAGTTGAAACAGCCACTCTGTCATACAGCAAAGCCCCTATGGCAGCTGTGGTCCAGCAGCCCAAAGGCCGGCGCTGCTGCTGCTCAGTGGGGTAAGGTGGGAGCAGGGTCCCATGCCTCTGGTCACCCTGAGGGCAGGAGCTATGCAGTCAGCTGCCTCTGCCCAAGCCCAGAATTGGGGTGGCCCCTCAGGGGTATGCTACATCTCCTTTGACTTACCCACATTTTCCCTGGAACGAGGTCTGGAATCTCGTGACAGTTTTTAAGGGACCGGATTTTATTTTGAAGAGAGTGTCTCCAACAAAATGTATCTGATTCCAGGTGACCTCCTTCCATATACACAAAGGGTTAAAGGGGTACGGTTCTCACCAAACATCATGCCACAGCTACATGTTTGGGGCTCTCTCAATGCAGGGCTGCTTGAGGCTTGCAGCCATCTTCAACGGAATGGAAAGAAGTGAGTGTACATATCTCTGCAACAGCACTAGTCATAAGAGTTGTTTGGTGAAGGAAACTTATGACAAATCTTTCTAGGAGGCTGGACAGGGCACTTCTTGATGTGTTTGAAGAGCCCTGGTGTCTGAGGGTGTCCCTCCACACACTGCATGCTCTGTGCCTTCAGGAAGTTTCGCAACTGATTTCGGTAAGGATAGGCTCAGGAAGAGGTACCAAGAATGGGGTTCATTTGCATGGCTACTTGAGACATATAAAATGGTGGCACTTTTTGCCCTATTTGTGGCCAGCGTAGTGATAAAAAACAAAATAAACCCTTGACCATTGCCATTTTGAGTGCATTGTGAGCTTTTTCCCTCCAGCAGTCCAAAAGATGATGACTTTCTGGGAAGGTAAGAAAGAGGGGGAAGACAAGGAGGTACCACAAAACCAAGGGTGGAGATGGGTTATGGTTTCAGGGGACTGTTTCGATGCATTTATGGGCCTTCTGCAGGTTTTATTATAGGAGAGCCCAAGCCCTCCAATGAGGATGTTCTTCTCTTCCAATGGAAGTGAGAAACACGAGAGCTGTAGCTTTAGAAACCTCTGTTATGGCATTTAATGATCTGTGTTTGTATAATGTGGTGCTTACCATTAAAGATCCTGAAGGATGTGAATGAGAATATATTTGCTTATGTATTTCTTTGAATTCCATTTAGTTTCCATTCTGCAATTCCTATAAAAGCAAGTACCCATTGCTTACATGAATAATTTCATTAACTGCCTGGAAAAATGTTACATATAAATAAAGGTTAGCAGATTAAACTTCTTAAATTTTATTGAAATTCAAAAAGATACCTGTTTAACATATTTTGTAAAACCTTGTTATAGTATTAAAATAATTTAATAATACCGTGCTGGCAAAGAAAAGTAGCTTCCAAAACTCGCTTAAAAGAATGTTAATAACATTAAATGCTGAGCCTCTGTTGTTTTCAAAGTTTCATTTGGTAGTCTGTGCATAATGCCAGTTCTGTCATCTTGCTGTGTCAAAACTATGGTAATTTTTCTTGCAGAAAGCTCATGTAAGAGTACTGCCTTTCTTTTTAACCAAATTCCTTACTCATTTTGAGACAGAGACTCCACATTAATCTTTTTTGATGAAGCTTGTTTTTCTGTCTGTTCCATAGCAGTTACTGATCCTGTTTTCATTGAATTCCTGTTCACTTAATCCATTTAAACTGGCGTGAGATCAGTCCTATACAATCACTGCTTTTGGAAAAAAGCATTTGGGGTTTAGAGCTATGTGTATACCTCATATCCACATGGCATATCTTTGTGTGTGATATTGAATATGACAGAAACTAATGTAAAAGCTCTGTAAGGAGCAAAGGACTCTTTTTATAGAGAGTTTTAGTCTATGTTTCTGGATTTTTTAATTTTTTTTTCAGTTCAAAGTCTTTGGGAGTCAGTAAACTGATTTTCATCTCATTCAGCAGGCTATGATTAGGCCCCTGCTACTTCAGTGAAATCAGTAGGACCTTTGCCTGTAACTTTTATGAGCTTTGCATCAGGGTATTAGGACTTTTGCCTTGCTTAAATATTTCTACCAAGGACAAAATAATACTCAAAATATTGTTTCTTTTCCTAAAAAGCCAGTTGATGAATACATATACTATTTAATAACCATTCTTTTTAAACAAGAAGGAGTTGTGTGTGGCATGCTGTTCTGTATTCTGTTTGCATTTGTGCAAGTAACGGGCTAACGTACTGTGTTATTAGTATTCATGACAGGTCCTTAATAAAACTTTTTCAATGAATAACTTTATAGTCAGGCTGGTAGTTAAACTTCATAAAGTTAAGTGGGTAGGATTCCCCAACAGAAGGTTTCAGGCTGTATTTTAAGAAACATCTTGATTGTTCGCATTTTTAGGGTTATTTTTGTTACATTAATTTAAAACTAAGTGCCTACACCAATTAGTTCAGGTAAGGTATTAAAGCACAGAAATTTGGCACTGTTTCCCCAGTTAAATATATAAGATTCTCAACAAGTAGTAACATGCTCTAAAATTGCATTTATTTTATAATTACTAGGGTATAGTTAAAAGATTAGTGTTTGTGTGCATATATAGAGAGAGTGAGTGAGTTTTGCAAGTTGGTAGGAGTGTGACAACATGTTTTTTACATCAGTGTTGATTAATAAAATCTTTTCAAGAATTTATTTCCCTAAGATTTTTTTCTGTTGATATTTTTACAGTTTAAGAAATGGCTGTGTGCAATAGTAGAATATTAGGAATAGTAGAATACTCTTCATGAAAAAATCTGCTGGTATATAAAGCTTTGATTTGTTGTTTTTTTTTTTTTCGTGAATTTAATATTGTGCAGTTAGGTAAGTTTGAGTGGTCATCATTAACGAAAACTCCTTTATAATTTAGTATGTGTGAATGTGCTAAGTTTCTGTAAAACAAAAGTTATATTCTTAAGAAATTACTTCGGAATTGTATGTAGATAGATAGGTATTAATGGCAAAATCACATTTAAATTCTCTAGGACTTTGACAAGTTAGTGTACATTAAAACCTGGAACTGTGGGACCTCAGAATAAGTGTAGTACTGAAAATTACTGTAACATTGGTGGGAGTGGGGAAGAGATTTTTTTTTTCTATTCCTGTGACGTGAATTTTTGATCTAATTTAAAACTGTTTTAAAAAATAAAAAACTTTGGGAACTCTGCATGTTGCTGTTACTTGCTCTAAGCTGCATGGCTAGTTAGACGTGTGGGAGGGATTCACATCCATGGGCTTTGCACAGATGTCAAATGTCACCCACAACACACCAATTTGGGGCTGCCAGCAAAAATGCCCTCTGTATCCTAAAGTGGTTTCATTTCATCGTACAGCTTGTACTACACTTCATGTACCTTTCTGTGCTTTCTCACAGAAAACACTGTGATTATTAATTATGAGTAAAATTCTTCAAATGCCCTTGTCTCACTTTATCGGAGTTCTGGAAGAAATGAGTCAGGAAACTGGCTAAGCTTTTCTCCTATGTTTCTGTTCGGTTACAGGGACCTATATTGTTACGTAAGTTTCCCAGTAAAGAACATTTATATCTGAAAAGCATAAAATTAGGAAGTCAGCTTTTTTATGTAAAGCAATGGCTCCAGTCCTGTCACTGCCCCGACTTCTCAAAGAGCCGGGTTAGTATCCTAAACAACCATTGATGTAACACAGCCTCCCTCAATATCATGCATAGGACTCTTGAAACCTCTTGATCTATCCTTATTGTATTTCTGTTTGGGGGGAAAAAAAAGTTTTCAATTAATTAAAGGCACATTCCCTTCAGGCTTAAAACCAGGTTATTGGCTTCTTTTTTACAGATGCAATCTTACAAACGTTTCATAAGTTTTGCTGCTATCCCAAAATGCTTAAAACTACATAAGCACTTGCAGAAATAAAGATTCAAGATACATTCAGCCGTGCTGAAATTTTTGTTAGCCTCTACCAAGTATTTTTTTTTTTTTAGATCTAAAGTTTGCAGAAATAAGGTCATAAAACAATAGTCTTAATCCCCTTCATTGACATTAAATAGTTTCAGAAAGTACTTATTGCCCAGCAAGTGATTTATTTAAAGTCTCTGTGAAAATGCAGTAGCAGAAATATTACACAAATGGGAGAATAAAGATCCTGCCTAGTTCTGGGTCACTAAGTTATTGTGGTTGAACTGAAATGCATGAGTGGAACTGAAACTTTTGTATTCTCTCCATCCATATTTATGCTTTATAGTTGTAAGAAAATAAGGAAAGTAAACTGCAAAAATATCTTTCTTGCAAAGGTCACAGAAAAAAGAAATCAATACAATCTAGTTCTCAGATTAATCCTTTCATCCTTTTTTCTTTCCTAATCCCATCAGCATTAGATCCTAAAAGTTCAGAAACTGAAGTGGAAGCAGATTTACCGAGTTTAATGCTCAAACTGTACAGACTGCAGACACAGAGCAAGAGTATTCCCCTGCCATAAAGCCTAACGAGTGCCTGGGTTAAAGCTCTTGTAAAATGTGCTTTAGCTGTCTGTTGGGGGTGGTTCTGTCCTTTGCTTTTTATGGGACAATTCCTGGCTGCTTAATCAAGGCACACAAATATGCTTTCTGTCTGGTCACTGTTTCCGAGAAACAGCCGGCTGTCCCTGAACCTGTCTTGTTTGTACTCAGAATTTGCATGGAGAAACATATACCACTCCTACTTAATTACACACATGTATACATGAAATCCAAAGTTAGATTCAGTGTTTTTGTTTTTTCAGGCTAGCTTTAGGGTTGTACAATTGATAATAACAGGTGCATGTTTCTAATATTATGAATTTTGATTTTATTAAGCATGCACACTTAAATTGATCTAAATGATCTAAATTTGAAAACAAAGATCCTCTCCTGAGGGAAGTCCTGTGTCTTCTTACACATTCCCATGATGTGAAGAAGAGCTGCAGCAGCAGGATCATGGCCTTTGTCCTGGGACACGAGTAACATTCATCTCCTGATACAACGCTGCTGCACAGAAGCAATGCAGGCTGGGGCTATGGCCAGACAAGACGATACAGTTAGTTGCAAGTGACCTGGGTTGGCCCAGAGATGCTGTCACTTTGCCTTTGCGTTTGTCTGGTCAGAATTTTTCCCAGAGGAGGGGCTGAGTCAGGATCCGTGCTGTTCTCTTGGAAACATATGCCGGCTGCGGTATTTCTTTCCGCATTTCCTATGCACTCTTGCAGGGTTGGCCACTCCCTAGGTAGCTTCTCACGAGGCTGGCAGCTCCAAGGAGTATGTATTTCCACCTTTGCACTTGGATTACCGTTCTGGCTTCATGGACGCGGTAGTCACTGCATTCCTATGGTGTGTCTGAGAACTGGAGGAGGAGGCGCAGCTTCGCCCCGTCTCCAGTGCACCTCTATTTGCACAGCCGTGGCCAAGCCTAGTTTCTATAGTCTAGAAATTACACTGCGTGACACAAAGGAGCGCAGTGATTTATGCATCAACAGTCGCTTTTCTTGCCACAACATTTCATTGTTCTTTTTCCCTAAATCTGTAATTACATGTCTTTGTCCTGCTACGTGCTGCTTCACAACAAATATAATTCTTACACAGGCTTTGTGAGTGAAAATAATCCCACTCAATTAGCACAGATCATAAACTTACATTGTGCAGGAGCAGTTGCAAATGATGGATTCAAAATTTGGGGCATCGCATCTTCCTTTTTTTTCCCCCATTCCTTAAGTTCTCATCCAGTTCTGCTCCTGGCTGGTGGGCTCCTTTAGCAAAGGAAAAGGCTGGGGGTGATCTACGCCTACAGCTTTGTTCCTGGGCCTTAATATTCTAATAAGCTTCCAGGAAGGCTGCCTGTGAATAAGCTAGATTTACTACATGTGCTGTTTAGCACTAGCGCTTGCAGAAGGGTGTTCATTAGGCAGCAATTGTTTCAGTCAGTTTTTCAGGCCGATTCTCCATTAAAGAAGCTCTTTCGAAAAGGCTGGCAGGCAGGAGAAAGAGGAAAGAAAGTCGGGCTTTTAGGTTGGTGCATTAGACGACATTGTATCGTTGGCTGTAGTTCTAAAACTGCACTCTTAGCTTTAAATGAAACAAATATATCTTAAGGAGAATGGAAACAAACAAACAAACCTGCTGTAGCTTTTGTCCTTGTAAGAATAAGGCTCCTCATTTTGTGGATAAATCAATGCTCTAAGTAATTATTTATATTTTCCTTTCATGAAGAAGTGCTGATGTTTGACTGGTAATTAATACCAACGGGAATGATACAATAAGATTAAGTCTGACCCCAAACACTAAAGCTCACTGCCAGTCTAAGAAGTCTCCCATCTATCTCCATCTATACAAAGACAAAAGCACACCTGTGTTTCATTTGTAGCACCGGGGGGGGGGGGGGGGAAGATAAAATAACGATGTAATATTGGAGTTTACAAAGAAATCACTGTGGTGTGGTGATCATCGTGTCTTGGAAGAGTGTTTTATCAGAAGCATGTGCATCCTTGGGTTGAGTAGATCTCCAGTTGATCCTAGGTCTGTAAGCATCATCCTGACGAGTGACTGATGTTCCTTTGTGCTATACTAGTAACATTAATCAACGTCGCAATATGTTGTTAAGTCTGAAAGTCTAAGTTGTTTCCTTTCCCACATTTGTGCTCCAAATGAACAATCATTCTTGTCATTCTCCCATGTCCAAAATTAGCAAAATATGTGCAAGAATAGTAGAAATATTACCAACATGTAAAAACAGTATTGTAGCCCCTCATACGTTGCACTGGCTCCTGTGAATGGCCAAATGTGGAACAAACCGCAGTTCCTGCCAAAGACATAAAACGTTCCAGAGTTCCCAAAACTGGGATGAAGACTGTAAAACTCAATCCATCTGTAATTTCCAAGATCTAAACAAACATCTTGTTGATATTAAATTGAGTCAGGCCTAAACTATTAAGATCTGGTTTGTTCACTCTGTCATTTTGGTTTTGGAAACCGTGTGTTTTTTCCTTTCTGTCCATTGCAATTGCTACTTTTCTGAATGAGATTTTATCAAGTGTTTCACATTTACCTTTTTTTTTTTTTTTTCTTTCTTTTTAGATTCCTTCCTGGACAAGGATTGGTACTATATCCACAGATAGGAGACAAACTGGATATTATATGCCCAAAGGTGGACTCTAAAACTGTTGGCCAGTATGAATATTATAAGGTCTACATGGTTGATAAAGACCAAGCAGATAGCTGTGCTATTAGAAAGGACAATACACCTCTACTCAACTGTGCCAAGCCAGATCAAGATGTTAAGTTTACCATCAAGTTTCAAGAGTTCAGCCCTAATCTCTGGGGCCTGGAATTTCAGAAGAACAAAGATTATTACGTCATATGTAAGTGCAAAATAACAGTTGTTCATTCTTTTAAATATAGTTGTTTGTTTCTTTGTATTTTGTGTCATACATGATAAGCAAACCAAGAAGACTCTGAATGGGTTTGTATTTCTTTTTCCTCCAACAATATTTTCTCAACAGCACATTTTTGACATTATTGCTGATTTCTGTAGGGCCTTTGTATCTTTTTTTCCTTGATTCATGTACACCAAAATAGATTGTACTACTGTGCCTGCACGGAGCTTCTCCTTTTGTGCACGATTTTTTGTTCTATATTCATATTGAAAGGCTGTGCACAGCTAAAGCATGGTGTGTTTCCTGCTTGCAGCTCTGCTAATGCACCATGCTGTTGGCCTTGCCCATGGGTACCCTTAACGCCAGGAGTAGGGCTAGAGTGGTCCAGCTGAGGTAACCTGTTGGTTGGCCTTTGTTCCAAGTGATCCAGGGGTTCTTTCAGGAAACATGTTCTTGGGCAAATCCCAGATGCAGCATGATCTTGATTTTTTCATGGTCTTGGACTTGCTGAATGGATGTGCATGACACAGGGCCTGTGTCCAGCAATTTAAGCTCTGTGAGCTTCAGGCTGATCAGGAATCTATACCTGAAAGCTAATCTGGAGGTAACCTGAGTTTCGTGATTCAAATTACTTATGATTTGTAAAGTTAATGTTGTACATCAGGGGTTAGCATAAGCTGAGATTTCAGCAGTGCAACAACAATTTGCATTAGTTTAGGTTTTGTCATTTTAATACTGTGGCCTGCAGATCTCATTTAGCCCCATGGGGATTTCTGAAGTCTTGAGCAATGATCACCTTTTAGTCGGAGCTAGACAAAGTCTATGCATTGGTTTATCTGCAGTTACAATGAAGTTACATACTGGTGTGTCTTATTTCTCCCATCTCCTTGAAATTACAGTGTTCAAAGGGCCTGGTAACTATGTAATGTCTGCCACAGTAAATATTTCTTAATTTCTTAGTTTAAAATATTGCTAATTTTACATGTTCTCTAAGCAAGTACTTTTAAAATGGGAACAGAAATTACATTTAATATGAATTAATGATCACTACCCAGTTATAACCATAACGGTACACACTGTATCGTTATGTATAAAACAGATTGTATATCACAGAAATTAAGTAAGAATTAGCAGTAATAAATATATATAGAAATGACATATTTTTCTAAATAACAGTCTGAGAAGACATAAAACACTATTTATTGTTTTTAAAGTCTGACAAAAACATCACTTAGTACAAGTACTTTCTCACTTCAGTCAGTGAGTATATAAAAACCTGATCCCACTCACAGAACATTTAACTTTGTCAGAGTTCCCACTGAAATACGGTGAGATTTACTGGGGTGAAAGCTGCAAGGTTAGATGCTGAGAGATAGTTGTCTGTAACAACAAGGAGGATGTAGAACATAAAAACAACCATGCTCAAATAGTTGGCTTTAATGACATTCATTATTTAGTGCTGCTTAAAAAAAAAAAAAATCAACAGCAGAGCAGCTATAATGGAGCAAATGGCATTGTTACTATTACTTGAAAAACATGGGCACAAATGGAGCTTACTGATACGCTGTCAGTTCTGTCGTATCCACGTCATGGATTTACCTGGAGAATTTTTAAGTCCAGCTCATTTTCATTAGTTTTGTATAATTATTTCATTACAACAATAAGACATAACAGATGTTGCATTTCCTGGAAGATTACAGGGTAGTTTCATTGATAGAACTTGCTCAGCCTTCAGCCTAATGCCTCAAAAATGACACTGGCCTTGCAGTAATACTGGAGTGCACGGATATTACTTTCCATGCTCGTTCTTGCATGAACAAATGGCTGATTTATCACTGTATTGCTAGCGTATTAACCCAGCTGCAGCAGCTTATATATTTTAATAGGCTGGACAAAAAAAACACCCTGATAACCCGGCCATCCTGAAGCTAAAACGCTCGTTTTTGTGTCATTCATGAAGAAGACAATGCAGTCAGTGATGCTGGCCTCAGAAACACCAAGAGGGGCAGGAAACTAGGCCAAGGCTCAGCTAGGACACCATTTTACAGAGACACTGGAGCTAGATAGCATTTTAACAGTTTGCGTTCAAAAGCATAAGACGTCATGCAGCCTTGTCAGACACAAGTTCTGGTAGTCAGGATGTTTACTGTCATTTCTGAATGTAATACAATACATCTTAATCATGTACGCAAATTGGACCATAAGTCATTTGCATAAATCCCTGTTCCTAGGCCTGTAATTTAACAGGTGTGCTGAGGCCTGAATGAGTATACTGGGTCTCTCTCCCACTGTCTCAGACACGCAAACATTGCTCCTTTTTTCTTTCTTTCCTTTCAGTTTGCTTGGGAAATGTGTGTGTTTTTTTTGGTGGTGGTGGTGGTGTTTTTTGAGTCGTGTGTGTGTGCTTTGAAGTGAATGTACCCACGTACTTTATATGTCAGCTTTTAAATTTGAGATATTTTAAATTTGCGATATATTCCCTCGAGTGAGGGGCATCAAACAACCTGAGACAAGAGTTCACTGAGCCCAGCGTTTCTGCAGTGCTGTCTGTGGCTGGATCTACAGACTAAGCTCGTGCTGCTTATTCAGACAGGTTGCTGTCAGCCCTTAACAATGTTTTCTGTATCGTCATGTACCCTTATTGTCTTGCCATTATTTGAAAACATCATATGTTTTTCTAAGGTAATAACATGTGGTTTGTGGAGCTGTATTAAACAGTAAAATCTTTATTTACATTTGGGGGTTAGTCATTTTAGGAGCCTTTGAGTAATAGAGTTAGTTGAGGAGTTATAACACAGGATGAAGAAGCTTCCTGAGCCCTGTGTACCTTTAGGAAATGTGATTGTACATGAATTCTTCAAGCCATAATTTTTATATCATTCAGATGTATTCATGATAGATACAGCAGATCTTTTCTATTCACTCCTTCCCTGGCTATAAGCAGATAAAAACATAACTTTTCCCATTCCTTAATTCACTTTTTTTTTTTAAAGTAGAAATGTTGAGGAGTTTCTGATATACCCCCTTTCATATTTAATGGTACTATAATCCAACAATAATCTAAATCTAATCCATTTTTTGGAAAAACAGCAGCACAAGATATTCCTCAATGTACAAGTATCAGGATTCAATTCTGTGAAGGGCAGTACTTGGAAAGATGATACTGAATGGTGTCATGAAAGTGAATAAATGATGTAACAATGTCCTTGCTTTTCTGTTCTTGGCCATCATCAATTTTTGGTTCCTCGAAAACTAATAGATTCATTTCCTATAGCTACCTGATTTCTTTTCAGCAGAACTGGGGAAGGTCAAATGTACTTGAGATCACAGACATATTAAGGTTAAATTATCCTAAAATATGCAACCATTTAGCTAACATATCATAAGTCTCTAAGGAAATCCTTAATCAAATGCATGAAGATACATCATGCCCAACAACATAAATACCTGTGTGAAGGGCAAAGTTAAGGAGAAGAAGGGTGTGTAAATTTGCAACTCTAATGTTTGCATCAAAAAGTCCTTTTATGTCTTTGCGTGCTTTGGGAATGAAGTATAATTTTCTGCTGTTGTGGATGGCTTAGAATGAATGGGAATCTCCTTGACTGTAAGAGAAAGATCTGCAAGTGCTTGGGTTATCATGTATCTTGTAGCTTCTGTAGCTTCAGTATCTCTCTCAGATGCAGCATTTCTTGTACAGGAGGGAGACGTGGTAGTATAGTATAGGCATATATACTATGCTAAAAATGTTTACTTTTGGTGAATGGGAGTTGTCCTGAACCCTTCCCAGCAAACTTGGCCTTTAGTCACAGGGCATAGAGAGTGCTGGAGTACATTGAGTTTGCACTGAAGGAGTGCCTAAGGGAAGCCAGTAGGAAGCTACCTTGCCAGAGGGAAGGGAGCAGTGCTGCTAGTTTTCAAACCACCATCACACTCCTGAGATAGTTTGGCTAAGTAAATCCATACTCTGCTCGCTTCATCTCTTCTTTTGCATAAAAAAGAGGCTTATACACAGACATCATCAGTGTAAAAGAATACATCACCTACGATGAAATTTTACCTGCTTGAAATGTGTAAATAATATTTATATGGTTTTTGTTTTGTTTTGTGGGTGTGTGTTTTTTTGCCTTTTTTTTTTTTTTTCAAGTGAAAAATACTTCGGACTTGGGGAGGGGCTGCAGAATGGTCCTGGAAAAGGTTCCTCTAAAGTGCTTTCTCTGCCTGTGACCTCATTAGCTGAGCAAGCTTGCCTAATGATGCTCATTGGCTTTGACATTGGCAAAATGCAATATGCAGCTTTCCTTAAACGTTTTTTGTCAACTTTTTTCAAGTGACCCACATACATAATTGGCCTCTGGCTTAAATTAAAAAATGTATGTATTTAATCTCTGTCTGATTTAAAGGGTTATACTGGCTAGCAGTGCTGCATTTTAGATAAATGCTAGTAATAGTCTGGTGGCTTTTAAAATGGAAACAGTTGTTCTGAAACTTTAGCATTAGCTGGGTTTAAAAAAAAAATCCCAAGGCTTTTATGTTTTCACTTTGTCATCCTGCTACAATTAAAGGGCAATAACTGTCTGAGGAAGAACACATTAAAGGACAATATAGATTGTGCCCTGAAATACGGCCCAATTGGGAAGAATAAATTTATTTGCTTGGCCAAATAGATTTACATTAAAATGCTATTTTAGTATTCTGACCAAACACTAGCTAATCTGCCTGGCTGGACATTCTGACACATCTTTGACACAGGATTCAGTCTGCAGTACCCTGCAAACACCTAGCAAGCGCACCCAAAAGAAAACTAGATTTTTCTTTGTTTTGAGGTTAATTCTGAACTAGCCAAAACCAGGAGAAAACTGTATCAAAATTTCAGTGCCATTTCTTTGCAACATAGATATTATTGATGCTTTTTAATAAAGACTGCACAGCTCAGCAATCTAGTGTTATTTATTTTTGGTGGTGTTAATGAAAGCCTATGTGATAATAGCCACCCTGATTCCTCTTGCACAAAGATCCTATTTTTTTCTTTCCTTTCTCCTCCTCCTCCTTCAGAAAATTAAACGATTTCTTCTTAGTGTAAAATGATACCCAGAGGTCAATCTTTGACATTGCTGAGAGTCTTTTAAGGGATATATCAGCAATACCACTTAGCTCTTGTTGAATTAAATATAAATACTGCTCATACAAATAATATTATTGGAGAAAAAAAAAATCAGTGTCTGTGCAGCTTCAGATTTCTAACAGAGTCTAAGACCTACAGGATTAATGGAGTCATCGTCCTTTGGGGTTTTGTCCCAGACCACACAGGTCTTGTAAGGCTACTTTAGATTGATGGACTTTGTTCATATTCAGTGCCATTACCTAGGCAATACTGACCGTTTATCTCCTTTAAAGCAGACAGAGATAGTTCAGCAGGAAATCTGTTATTATTTCTCAATTCCTAAGGGAAGGAAATGAAAGATAGGAATGCTCAGATTGTTAATTGATGGCATCTTGTGAAAAAAACACATTTACCCTCCCTCACACTCCCCACATATTCCAAATAGATATGGAATCAGGTGAAAATGAAGTCAAATTGTTCACTTAGAATTATTTAGGAAATGCTCAGGAATTAAACAGGATTTAAAATTTCATAGGAGACTGTTTAATATTTTTAGTCACTTCTCTCACTTTGTTATTTTTATTAGTTCTTAATTTATACATACTGAAAATACAGTACATTCACAAAGGAGAATACAGTATTCTCACTTAAAAGTCTTTTTATATATATATGTATTACACATATCAAGTACTTTGCAAAAAACAGTTTGTCTTGATCTTCTGCAAGTTGTATATATTCCTGCATTTACATATACACATTTTTAATAGGACTACGTGCAGAAGAGGGTTGGGTTGAGCAAGTACTTTTTATGCTTTATACATGGGTTATGAGTAACTTTAAATAGAGGAGGTTTATACTGGGGAGATGCATTACACTATATGAGGAAAGTAGTCTGAACTAAAACTTAGAATGACACCAGCATGTTGAAACACATTTAACTTTCATTTTGTACATAAGTTTGATGATGAGCATATACCTGTCAAAGTGTGATGACTGGTCTTTATTTTATGCAGTTGCTTATATCTGCTATATACTATAGCATTTTAATTCCTGAAATAAAAGACCAAGAACTGTATAAGCATTTATAAAAGCTTTAATGAAACTGTTTTTGAATATTTGAAATTGTTTTTCACATTAAAGTCTTTACATAGTTGAATTGGTGGGAAATGTACTTTTGTCTAAGAACTGCATTAGTTAGCTAAAGCACAGGATTGAAATGTCTGGAAAACAGGGTTAAATGTCAGTTTATACGTTATTTCCTGATTTTAGTCAATCCTGGAAACTTTGGAGGAAGAATATTTCACAATTTTTTTCTGATAAATCTAACTATAAGACTAAGCCCTAATGGCAATATCCAGTTGCTTTTTTGCAGTTCCAAGGAAATCACAGAAATATTTTTGTGAGTAAAAGCAGGATTAGGCTTAAGGTAGTTATAGTAGTTCTCAGAGAAGAGTTCCTGCTAAGCTGATAAGGCTGGTTTTAAAAAGCATGTTCAGGCCTTTGTTAGCATGATTTGTTGATTTTTTATTCTGTAGATGAAGACAGCAAAAATAACTAAACTGCAACAGCAGACTTTTTCTCATATGCTCAGAGAGCTTCTGTGAGAGAAACAACTCTGAATCCAAACCCTGCCAGGGAAGCTGAGAAGGAATTGTTCTTCGAGTATTACACATTAGCATATAAATGTATTAGACCACAATAGTGTAGCTGTTCACAGAATCACAGGAAGGTTACTCAGCCATTTGGATTGCACCTCTGGAGCTGGCCTAGTCCCATGCTCAAACAGGATCGGCTACAGCGGGTTAACTGTCCAGGACCATGTCCAGCCAGGTTTTGAGTTTCTCCAACTATGGAGACTTCATCATCTTCATGGGCATTTGCTGGGTTTGCTCTGGTATGTCCAATCTCTTTCACAGTGGGGAGCCCAGACCTGGACACAGCTCTCCAGATGTGTCTCACCAGTGCTGAGTGGTGGAGAGGGATCACCTCCCTCAACCCATCGCTGGCTTGTGGTCAACTTGGGGTCCACCAGGACCCCCACAGCCTTTTCTGCAAAGATGCTTTCCAGGCAGTTGCCTCAGCCTGTGCTGCAATTCTGATTCCACCTGCGTTCCAGAGTCTGCCATAGCAGGTTTCGTAGCAGAATCATGATACTATTAAATAATTTGTGTTGTCAAACAAATATCTCTGCTTTATAATGTTATCCTATTACGATAGTTCTGAAATATTAAAATCTCTATGAACACCATTATTAGAAGTAAAAGTATCCATTCTCCCGTCTAGTTACGACTTTTCAACATTCTAAATGCTGGAGGATTAACATACGCATCCCATTTGAGTTTCTTCAGATGAACCAAGATAGGCTTATGTGATAACTTCCAAAGAAGTTGAATCCCTTAATTTCTTATGTCAAGTAGTAGGACTAAAGGTCCTGTAACACCTTGGAAATTCAGATTGCTTTCTTTTAGCAGTGTTTCCTCATTAAGTTTTTACTCTGTGGGCATTTTAAAGTTCTAAACACAAACATAAGCGTGCAGAAATCAAAACAGTGCTTAACTTCTGATTATCTTCGGCAAGTGCATAGTCATCCAATAGCATCATAACTGATCTTAGAACTAAGGTGCCAAACTCTGTGTTGCTGAAGGATAGTTAAATGATGTAAATAGCTTTTGTGTTTTGCAATAAAGCACACTTTTGTTGTGCTTGATGTAAAAGCAGGAGATGAAGGTATTCTTTTATTGAGGCAAACATGTGGAAAATTGCTCTAGATTGTTATAGTACAGAGCATCTCCCCTGAAAGGAATGAGGTTCATCTATAGGGCAAACTGTGACTGTGGCAGTTTATTGGGGTTACTCCTGGACTCTCTGTGGTCAAAGCAAATAATGTCATGTCCATCTAAACTGTTATAACCAACAGACTGGCACATTTTCTCATCTACAGTGTTATATTCTGAACTGTCACTCGGCATTAACTCAGTCAGTAGTGAAGTCCTACCACCTAGAGATGAACTCTGCCTCAGAATGATGTTTTCCACTTCAGTGCTACTCGTATAGCAATTACTGGGTCATTAATATCATTGCATGCAATTAGTGACAGTAGAATGAGCAAGAGGTTTGTTATTTATTTAATATGAACTTTCACTATAACCCTTTATTTTCCAAGTGCTACAGACAGAAACCAGAGAGATTTTCAAGACAGATGAATATCTTTGAAAAGTGATGTTGAGTTCCTGTGATACAGGTCCTCATTCATTTAATGTTAAAGCTTCTGCTTTTGTTTCCAGCAAGGCCACTTGTCATTAGCGACAATCAGTGTAACTTGAATGCTAACTAATTGTATTAGTTCTGTTCAGCTGAACTGTTAAGCAAAGCTCACTGTTGTAGGAGGAAGTTATTTCTTCTCATCCATGAGAGGCTTTTGCCAGTAGTATGCCAGGAGAAAGGATAAACTATGTAAAATATCTGCTTATGGCTGGTGAAATTAACTAGCTAGTAATCTGTTTTAGATGCATACATTCTGATATACACTGAATACATCATAATTAGTGGGCTTACATCTGCCACAGTTACTTCAGCACTCACAAATATATAATTTGTTTATGTAAACTAGAAGCAACCATGTGTGCAGTAGATCATTATCTGAAAACATTTCTCAGAGTATGTGAAATACAGAACTGAAATACTTTTAGAAAAGCTTAACTGTAATGAAAGAGATAAATTGTCATTCACAGTGGTGCAACATTGAGATGTGGTTGTTTTTTTTTATCATCGCTAAATCTTTCTAAAAGAATTTTAGAAAAGGGACACAGTAACAGTGAAACAAGTAGGCTTTTGACACAGTAGGTGGATATTATGACCTTATGTTTTGGATAATAATGCAGCAAATAATGTACTGTTTAGTACACTTAAGCTGTGGCATTCCTTAACCAAGAGATAAAGTGGTGCTGTTTTTAAAATGATAGGCAGAAGAAACCAGTTCGAACTCACAGCCTGTTTGGTACATCCCAGCTCCATGTTGCTTACTGTGTCTCTTTACCTTAATTGAAAGTCTTTTGTTTAAAAAATAAAATAAATAAAGGGCATGTATTTTACCACATTTACTCTTGTTGTGTGATGTCATGTCTCCTTGGAATTAATAGAATCATTCTGAATATACAAAAAGGGGAAAACTCTACAAGTACTCTCTCCCTATTTTGTGCTTAACGCTTTGGTGATCCTTCTTTGGCCAGGTGATATGAGACACAGGAAGGAGAATCTATGGATTTCCAGAGGTATCCCTGGAATTAAAAAGTTGATATTTGCAAGGTATATACCAAGGCATTTTACAGTACGGAACTGATTGGCTCTGTCTTGGTTGTGTCCTCCATGTTGCACTCCTCCAGAAATTAAACAGTAGAAAAAAATGTCCCTCTTTTGACATACGAATATAAGTAGAGAATTTTATAGGGAATTTTATAAAGACCCCTATTACCATAAGTCTGTTTTAAGTACCACAAGTCACACCATTCACATTTGGACAAGAGTACACATTTCAGAGTAGTGGTTAAAAAAGTGAATCACAAAATTCCACTGCAGAGCCTTTGCCTTCTTCCAGAGGCCTGCTTTTTATTTTACTTCAATTTGTTCTGGTTTTAGCTTGACTGGGGAGGGCATTGCTGCTTACTTGCTGTGCAGAATATAATTTGTGGATCCTGTTTAGATATAAATCCTGAGACATATAGCATAGGATATAATTTAAGAAATGACAAGGATGAGAACTGAAAAAGAATGGAGTCTTTTTGTCCTTTCCTTCAGTCGCATAGGAGTTCCCCTTGTATGGATACAGGAAAAAAAAAAAAGCTGGCTATAAGAGTATTTAAAAATACTATAAACTTCAGTTTAAGAGAAGTTCTATGTTAATTTGAATAAATTATGAAATAAGATTGAGTCAGCAGGAGTTTCTGAATGGTTTTCAGTTCATGGAGCTCAAGACATTAATTCTGCTGCCACCTTGACTTTGCAAATAGGACAAACAAACAAAACGTTAGAAAAATACAAAATGATTGGTAAAGCGTGTTTTGTTTATACATGTTTAATGACTGTTTTTCTTTGTTTCTATAAGATCAGTAGAAAAGGTAGGATGGGATTATATTGTTCAAGCACAAATTGGAGAGGAAATCTCCAGCCTTCAGACAGGAACAAAAACAACATGTCGACTGTACTCGGTGCAACTATTCATAATGCATTTAAGTATTAGCACCTGCAGTCCAGGTTTGGGACTGCTGAGTTACATTTTTGAAGACAGTTTCATGCTAAAATAAAATAATGAAGGTTTTGGTATCAATCTGAATTTTTGTAACTACAAACAAGCATAAATGGTTAGTTATTAGTAGTTGAAATTTGTATCTTTGTCTTCTCTCAAAACTTTCTGCAGCTCACCCAACACCAAGTGTTTGCCAAGCTACCTGCTCTTTGGTGAGTGGCCTGAGCAATTTTTTTTGGTTGTTTCAGATCTCCATGCAGATCTAGCATTGCTAGTAAGTTGAGGGGGGATGTTGAGGAGGGGGAATTTAATTGCATTTAATTAAAACACTCTTCCTATTACCTCAGCTGCCTTGTTCTTCATCCTGGCTGGTCTAGAAACAACCACCATGTTGTGATCTGTGATTTGTGGTTTCTCAGTGTGTGATTTCTGGTGTTCTTAAACCTGTCACATAAATTTAGATAATTTATGGGAAAGAAGAATTTTTTATTTGGTGCTTTACTAAGAAAGTCATTAAAAAGACCAAAAGCAGATGAAAGCAGTCAGAGCATAAACACATGATGCCTGGCCAAAATAGTGTACTGTTACTTAATAAAATTCAAAAAAAAAAAAAAAAAAACTCAAAAGCTTTACATGTGCTTACTAATCCTTGACTGCATATTAGATCAAGAGCAGCTTTGTATTAAGAATAACTTACTACTGTTGGATCTAAAGCTTTTGTGGATTTTTGCTGCTGCATTGTGTAGGCTTTTCCATTCTGTTTCTAAGCACAGAAACAGCACAGCTGTGGAAAAGTAGAGATGGATAGGGTTATTTGATTTTATTTAGCTCTGCTTTTGAGCAACCTGTTTTCTGATGCTGACTTCAAGGAGTGTTTAAGAAAAAAAGATGTTGAACTTCACTACTCTTGGACAGTACTGATCTGCCCCAAAGAAACCTGTAGTTCTCTTCTTCCTTCTTAATGGATCCACACCAGCAGCAATTAATTCTTGATGTGTCTTGTGTGTAATTCTTTGATTGTCCACACATGCAAAGCCAATTTTGCCCTCGCCCATTAGTTGAGATCACTCACTCATTCTTGTAATCTGCGTCTTAAAGTCTGTATAGTTTTCAGAGGAAAACCAAGAATGATGTTCATAATTTCCCTCTTCAGGCATGTAGTCCATTTCATATTCAGGGTCCAGAAATGCATGTGTAATAAAATTATGTTAGTTCAAAGGATGTGACATTTAATTTGGCAAGTAGGTAATGTTTCTCAAAATCTCTAAACATAAACGTATGGGTAATAATTGCAACAGAATTAAGAGGTTGAGATTTTAGTCTACTTGTGTTTCCTTTTAAGTAATTGTGATGGTGTTTTTTAATTTTGTAATATGTATTTTTAAGAGTGAGGGAAGCTGAATTTTTGTGACTGTGCCTTCATTTCTAATCTCTTTGTGAATGAAAAGCTATATACAGGCACAAATCCAGCAGCTTAATTCTCTTTCTGATTAGAGCAGTGTTACCAACCTGATAGGTTGAAAACAGCCAAGATCCATGCAGTGGCTTAGCCTCCTGGGAGGCAGGGTAATAACAATCAAATGAAGACATATTAAAATGTAATATTACTTCCTCTCCATGGGGACTGTATAAGAATCATAGCCAGAAACTATTCTTGTCAGCTGATTCTGTTTCGTTCACTGATTCCCTGCCTCTGCATTTATGACTAATGCATTTCGTACAATAAACAGATCTTGTGAAGTTTTAAAAGCAAATAAATGTAAAGCATCATACATTGATTTAGTTCCTTTTTTTTTTTTTTTTTTTCCTAGGAAAAACCAACCAACCAACCAATTCCATATATGTATCTTAAAGAAGGGAAGGCAAGAGCTAGCATGAAATTCTTTGGTCTGAATAATTTAATTTTTGCTTGTGTAAATGAGATGGTATGTTAAGAGAGTGTTTCATGAAACTGAAAATGTATACTATCTTCTCCAAAGTAAGGATGTATCAGCAGACTTTTAACCATAATTTCTTAAGAATTCATTTTTAGTGAAAGTTAAAAACCCAAACTTGTACTCCTTATAAAATGACAGCTGCTGTTGCATTCAAGGAATGCAGGCACATGATGCTTATATAGAGCTCAAGCAGCAGTTTTGACTTACTGCTGACAAACTTTGGCTATAAATTATTATGATTTTGTCCGAAAGTCTTAAAACTAATAGAGATTTTAGGTTAATTATATGCATTTATTTGTAGGTGTGGATAAACTCTAAGCTGAATAATCTAATCTGCTTTTGACTGTAAGTTTCATTTTTGTAAATGTTACTTTTCACCAGTGGAACAGGACAGATCTCAGAAAATCAGAGGCATCTATCCATCAAAGAATTTAAAAGCATTTCCTTAGCTGTTTAGCAGCATTATACTTTTAGTTTCCTATGGGTTGCTGTATTAACATAAAGTGTGAGATCCTGAGAACATTTAATACTTCTGAGAAACTTTATAGTTATCATTAGTTACATTTATTAATATTAATAAATGTTAATATTTAAGTAGTTTCTAGTCTTAGCGCAGGGTCATATATGATAGTTTATGTGTGAGTAAATTCCTCTCAAGTATATCCATATTTAGACCTAAAATGTAAAAGAATGCTCTTATATATAAATATATATATGTATATAAAATAAACTAAATGGAGGTTCTAAAATATGACCATATAAACAACCAGAGAGTAGTGTTTCCCTTTCCATAGCACAAGGAATTTGTGTTATGTTTCTCTGTTTATACCCAAAGCCATATTACAGATACTTTTTTTTTTTTTTTTTTTTTTTTTTAATATCACATCAATATAAGCACAGGTCCAGGTCCAGGGTTACTTTTCTGCAGAAATGTCAGTGTAACGGAGGAGCTTGGATGGATTATACTGGGTATAATTTTCAGTTGGAGATCAATATAAAAAGACAGCAGTGAGTGTTTGAGGAATATTTTGTACTTACTCCCTTGTTTGACTTCTGCACACTAAACCGTCAAGGGGTATTAGCTGTATGAAACTGTTTTCTCTGATGTCCCAGATTACTTCTCTCTCTCTGTGCTGATTTTCAAAGCTTAAAACTATGTGTTTAAACTTCGTACTTTCTCCCTGGTACGCTGGGGATATGTGAGGTTATATTTCGATAGTCTTAATGAATTTTGAGAAATAATTTCCTCCAATGGCCTTGGGTAATTGTCGGTTTAATTACAGAGAGAAGCTGAAATTGAAACTTTGCTTTGTCACAGAAATGCTCCTCTTTGAAAATTCTCCGTTCCTCAGGATGTAGCACTCTACTCTGAGCTATATAACGTAGGCTTTCAGAAAACCCTTGAAGAACTGTGGAAAAAGTGAATACTTCTGCAAATTCATTCATCTGACATCAAAGCTATGAAAGCATTCTTTTAGCAAGCAAGCGAGGCAGATTGAACTCGCACAGGCACACAACCAGACTCATTGTACGTTTGGTCCCCCTCATTTGGAGACTGTATTTGAAGTAATTTTACATTCTTTTTGCCGTCTTACTTTCTTATTCTGTACTGAGGTCAGACTGCATCCTCTGCATCTTATTGAGGTCTCCTGCTCTGTAGGTTAAATGGATAGGCCTTTAAAGAATAAAAAGGCATTGATGTTCAGAAGAAGCAACACTATTCAATTAAAATTAAGTAGAAGGTGCTTAAAGAGCTGTGAACCCCCATAGCCTAGATTAAAAAGCAAAGGAAGAATAACAAAAAAGCAAGACAAAGTCAGTGTTTATTAGTTGCACTTTCAGTTGATGCTCAGCTTTGGTATTTCTATTTACTGCTTTTTTCCCTTGTCCTTGTGCTCTGGTACATTGGCAAATAGGTCATAAAAAACACTTTCAGCAAAGACACATTTGATTTATGTCCAGAACTGGTTCTTAGTATTGATTTTTTTTCCCTCTGGAAAAAAAAAAAAAAAAAAAAAAAAAAGAAAACAAAACTATATGTCTCCATTATTTTCTGAGCCTGGCAATGCAGTGGCACATTTCAGATCTGCTTTTATCTTAAATTACTCATTGTGCTCTTTTATATTTTAAAAAGTCTTTTCGCAAGTCCGAAAAAAGCAGTAGTTTCACATACTTCCATTGCCATGTTTTTACAGCGGGGAGAGAACAAGAGGAGGAACTGGGAGGGCCTGTGTACAGGGAAACGGGAATTTTAGGAAAAGAAAGCACAGTTTGGGAAGTTCGTACGGTGGCTGCAATTTGAGTTAGTCACAAAAGAGGCAGGAGTGGAACAAAAACAAGAAGTAGATCAAAGGCTAGGAAGCAGGGTTCAGCGGTATGGGGTTTATATCTTTACAGCTAGAGAGAAGATTAGAGCAAGAAAAATACTGCCATGGGGCTAGGAAGACATTGTGAAGGAATAAGGAAATATACATTGCTCGCATTTGAAAGAAAATCCCCAAGGAAGCAGAAAGAGAAGGAGTGAGAATTAAAAACAAAGATCTGAGCAGTGTGAAGCCCTTGTTGAATGAGATCCCTAGCCTGAAAAGGGGGAGGCACACGTAGAAAAGTGCTGCTTAAGCAGTTTGCCAGAACCGCGGCAAGCTCTGCACTGCCTCATTTTCTGTTTGTTTTCTCTAGTCAGTGGCCCGGTATCGGCGCTTAAGCATGCATCTGCTTGTCTGTGCTTTTGGGGCCTTGGATACATAGACCCAATAAACACCCAGGGTGCGAGACCACGTGCATTGGTGGGGGCTACCGAGGCAGCGTTCCCCTGCCTGTTTCATTTGCAGTGTCCCAGTTGTGTGACTGGGCCTGGTCTTTGGGAAGCCATGGCTCCAGGACCTGCTGCGCCACGGCCAGGGCCCGGTGTGGTGCACAGGGTGGCAGAGGTGTCCCACGCCCAAGAGCAGCCGAAGGGTTTTTACCAGCAGCCGTCGGGGTGTGTAGCCCTTGTGGAGGTGACTCAAGGCTTTTGGACTCTTCCCCTGGAGCTGTGCTTCACACACACACGTTGACTTGTGGTGGCGGGATTTTGTGGGGGTGTGCAGTCCCAGCAAGCGTGGAGAGATAAGCGAGAACAATATAAACACAGGGGAAAGCACCCGTTTGTTTGCATGAGCTGGAAGGTTTCTGTGAGAAGAGAGCATGTCCCCCCCACCAGCCCGCCCCCGCAGAGGCTCCTCAATGCTGAGAAAAGTGAGATTGTACTTTCAAATATTAAATGGTTTTCCAATCAGTGCAGAATCTCAGCTTTCACCTGGGTCTTTTGTATGCCTTTGCTTCTTCCAGCAGGAGATTTGTAATAGAGGAAGCAGATGTAATGTGGTGATTATAAAGATATTGTTGGGAAAAAAAAAAAAAAAAAAAAAAAAGGTAAATTTCCAGTGCTTTGCTCCTTTGAGGCTTCCCTTTCAGCTGACTCCATCACCTTTTAGCAAGGTGCCGTGTTTTCGTCCCAGTCAGTCAGTCAGTCAATTGTGTGTAGAAAAAAAGCTGCTGGGTAAATTTGAAACTTTGATAACACATTCCTCCATTTGTATGTATTGTACAGCTTACCGATGTATTCATTCCTTTGGCTTTCAACATTTCACAACTTTCCATAGGTCAGCCTGAGCAACAAGGACAGGTCCTGGTAGATGAAAGATTTCTGCTTTCAGACACTCATGTCACATCACTTTGCCTGTTGATTTCCTGATTTTATTTTTATTTTTATTTATTTTATTTTTTTTTTAATCAGCAACATCAAATGGGTCTTTGGAGGGCCTGGATAACCAGGAGGGAGGGGTGTGCCAGACAAAAACCATGAAGATCCTCATGAAAGTTGGACAAGGTAAAGACCATCTGCTGTTTCATGAAATCACTTTGATCAGTCTCAGTGTCCTTTTAGTTTTCAGGCTTCTTTTGCTAGCATAGCGCAGAGAGCCAGCCGAATCTAGTGTGGTTGTTCCTCCCTAACAGTCTGAAAGTAAAGCCTGTTTTCTGCTCCTCAGCTACTGACAGATTTCTCCAGGAGGAGGGTTGGTGTAATAAGATCTCTTCATTGGAGAGCTCCCTAGAACGAAAGGTCACCTGGGAGTTACGTGTTTCAGTCATTTTTATTTTCATTTTAAAAACAAAAGCCACAACTACATTGTTCAAAATTATTTTAAATACATGAAAGGAGGGAAGCTAATATTTCTATAGTTTACTTGTTATGAATTGTGGTTACAGAGAGGTTTTTGTTCATTGTCTCTTTTCATATATAGATAACCTATTGTGCAGAAAGAAAGAATTATTCTTCTAAGTAGAAGTTGGTTTAGTAGTCAATCAACTTCCTCAGTTAAACTGAAATGTCATCTGCAAAGCTTTTCTTGCCAATTACAGGAGTCCCTATAGTTTCTGCAGATGGCCTCACAATTTAAACCTCTGAAATAACTAATATAACCATTTTGCTTTAAAAGGAAAATTACAGTCTTGTATCTCCTAGTCCTTTGCATAAAGATTCTTCTGTTCAAAGCTATCCGTGTTTCACAAGATACCTATAGCCGGCCTATAAGGCTTAATATCATCAGATGCCTAAGCTACAGTGAGTCATTTTTCTCTTCCACAGATCCCAATTCTGCAGGGTTACCTCGGAGCACAGACCCGACCAAGCGCCCTGAGCAGGAAGCTGGTACCAACGGGAAGAGCTCCACCACCAGTCCCTTTGTGAAGGACCACTCAGGTAGGTATTATGGAGTTTCACATGAGAAGTGAAGGGCTCTGGCAGACCATCCTTTGTCCCCAGACACATTTCTATTTTAGCATTAAAACGTCAGAAAATCAAATGTTTTCATACTGAGATGATGCAAAAGCCAGTTCTGATGCTCCATTGGATAGGATTTTGGAGCTCTGAGTTTTGGCAACAGCTGCTCTTTCCCCTCTTTTACATTGCAGTAGAAGTTAATTACATCTTGTAAGAATATCACTCATTTACAGGAAAGTTTTTGGATAGAACATTCTGTAAGCAGCTTTACGATGGTAAATGCTCCTTACATTTAGTACTCTGGCAGATGAACGAGTCTTTCTGTCTTTCTCTTCCCGTATAATACATTATCAAGTGGTTCTCGACAGCCATTTATAAAGTTCATTTCAAGGCATCTATAATTAATGTCCTGATCTTTTAACTGACCATGCGAAGTCTATACATGATTGGCTGGTCTTTTACTAAATTTAAATTTGTTTAAAAAATATTTATCTAAATAAGATGAAGAGATCTGATGGTTCCAAACAAAAATCTTGAGGATGCATTTCAAACACAGTAAGCAAGAAAAAAGTTAACTTCTAAAACACAAGTTCTCTGGAGGAAAACTCAATAAAGTGGGAGTGTAACAAAGCAAAGCTTGCTGACTGTTGATGTTGAGGTTCCCAAAAATGGCTGCACATTTTCTGTGCTAGTTGTGTAATTTGGTACCTTCAATATGACAGTCACAGGGCAGGCTTCAGCCATTTCCTGCTAAGGTTCCAGTAGTTCACAGTTATGTGGACGTAACATCTGAAGCATTGTTCTGCATGTAAGGGAGCATCAAGAGAGGAAGTCAGCTCAAATTCTGAAATGAGAAAAGTGTCAAGTGAACATTAATTTAATTTTTGTGACAAATAATGTGACAATATTCAACAGGCTATTCAGCATGTGAGCTTTCTATGACTACCTGATATGTGTAGTTGTTTTCTTTTAAATAAGTGACAGTTATATAATGCAAACAGATACACTCCATAATCATTTTGCCCATCTCCCACACTGCCTCAAGCTCTTTTGTTTCATTCGTAAGCATGAGGAGTCCACATAAAGAGACACTAAGGACAGTTTCACTTAAATCAATATCTGATGGATAAAATAGAAGAAGAACTATGTGACATTAAATAGTACCAGTTGTTCTGAGAATTGTCATTTCCCTGTGTTATTTTCCCCGTGCAGTCCTATCCCACCCCTCTCTGCTGCTCTGAGCTGGTCAGCATCTGTTAAAAGATGCAGTGTGCATCAAAGGCTGCCTTGTCAGTGCCAGTCCTTGCTGCTGATGGATGATGATGTATGAAACAGGGTGATTTGGGAGCAGCACAAAAGTGAGACCAACAGACACAAAGTCTTGTTTAATATTGATTGCTGACTTCGGCTGTTTGCATTTAGCTATCTAACAGGGTAATTGGTTTGTCAAAGTTTAGCTGTCAGTTAATTCTTCCAGTCTTGCTTACTCTACACATTTTTAAGCAGTGTAAACGGGTCACAGGACGGCAATAACTTTTGTCTGTTGTATTTCCATTCTTTCCAGGATCTAGCACAGATGGCAGTAAGGCTGGGCATTCCAGTATACTGGGTTCAGAGGTGGCCTTATTTGCAGGGATTGCATCAGGGTGCATCATTTTCATCGTCATCATCATCACTTTGGTGGTTCTATTATTGAAGTACCGGAGAAGACACAGGAAGCATTCCCCGCAACACACTACAACTCTCTCACTTAGTACATTAGCCACCCCAAAACGCAGTGGCAACAACAATGGTTCCGAGCCCAGTGACATTATCATTCCTCTAAGGACTGCAGACAGTGTCTTTTGCCCCCACTATGAAAAGGTCAGCGGCGACTATGGACATCCGGTGTACATAGTTCAAGAGATGCCTCCTCAGAGTCCAGCAAACATTTACTACAAGGTTTGAGAAACACACAACCAATTCTGTGGTACAGTTGAGGCGTAGAGGACACTCACTGGTCAAATGCTTTCTGTTGGGGTTTGTGATGACGCCTTGTGCGCTAGGATTGACTCAAGCACAGGGGAGAGAAGGCGACAGCTCTTTCTCCGAGAGCCGACTCGAGCTGGACAGCTTACCTAGTCTGTAGAATTCCTCTCTCGGTGAATCAGTATTCACTAAAAGCTGGAAGACTTTTATGTAGAAGATGCCCATTCTGATTGCTGTACTCTTGTTACATTCATCATCCTCAAAGCCATGTGCTGCAGGCGTTCAGGCATGTACAAAAGCCAAGGGAAGATGGAGTGATCCGTGGATGTTAATAGCTCTAGGCATCCTGGGAAGGTGCTCTAGGATATCAAGCTTGAAATGCAATCTTCTGACTTTTGTGTGTCTCTCTCAGTGCATACTGGATTTGTCACACAGACCTTGATGTCTAAGACTTGTTAAAGTTCTCTTGCTTTAGTCCGTCACTGTTCCATTTATTTCTGTTATCCAGGGCTCTGCCATCCTTCACATAAGATTTCCTTTCACTCCACCTCCTGAATCACTAATGGAACATTAATGTTTGGAGATCTGTGCTCCATCCATCTGCTACAGCAGCCTCACTCGAATGGGTAATGCATTTATAGAAATTGTGTTTGATAGTAAGGAGCCTTCCAGCCAAAAAGTTAGGCTGTCAACAAGTCAAGAGCAGGACTGGGTGGTGGAGGGAAGGGCTGGCTGCAGTTGAAATTAAATACTGCTGCCTCAAAAATAGAAGCTGGGAAGAAAAAAACATTTAGGTAGCACAGCACTTTGGTATGCTAAGTTTAAGAGGCAAATAGGAGACACAATAACAAGTGCAGTGGCTTAGGGCTGCATTTGAAGGAATTCACGGTTATCAAATACCAGTGTGCAGAAAAAATAGTACCTTCAATACAGTAGAACAAAGGGGTATTGTCAGGAAGTGAACAAGCTTGGAGCGGACAAGACAATAGCAGGCCGCTGAGGATATATTAGGGCAGGGCTATTGCGGTACTGGCAATAAAATGTACAGCTTTGAAGCTGTAGCAAAAACGCAGTCTGCTTCGGAAGACTTTTAAGCAGACTCAGCTGCTATACTGTCACATTATACTAAACACAGGGAAAGCATTTAAGAAAATAGCGGAGAGCCAAATCTGACCAAGATGATTATAAGCCAACAGGTCAAATGAGCTGTAATTCTATCACTGGTAAAGTTGGAAAAAAAAAATTAAAAAGAAAAAAAAAAAAGGAAAGAAAAAAAGCCTTTCTCATCTCTACAAGTAAAACAGAATTTTTTTCTGACTGAGCCTTTTGACGCTTTGGTTTATCTTAGTGCTGTACCTGCACAGTACATGTAAGTACTGTAATGGGCACAGCAGTTCATTGGTGCTCTGTTGCAAAGTTAAAGCACATACGGCAAACCTGCAGTCCATAAGAATAAAATAAATTATGACACTGAGATGGAGAAGGAAGATATGTCTTATTTATAATAGGTGTATAGAACACAAGGGATATAAAATGATAGCTTTTCTTTTTCTTTCTTTCTTTTTTGTTTTGTTGTTTTTGTTTTGTTTTTTACTAATATATATTTTGAGATTGCACAGAATCTACACCAGAAGATGTGAAATTCATTTGCGGCAATTAAATAGTCTTAACTTGTCATCGTTCTACATATATATGTGTGTGTGTGTGTACACATATATATGTATTTATGTATGCATATATATGCATACATTAAGAAATGCAGAAACTGCTTCTGGGAAAAACAACAACCATCCAAAAATAATGGTAATGAGAGCATATACAAACAGAATCCAAATCCCTTTAAAAGTATCTCATCAGAGAAAATGAGGAAATAAGCCCAAAGAATCAGGAAATCGATGTTACTGCATCACATATTTAACAATGACAAGGTGTGCCGGCATTTATTTTCTGTGTTGTATTTTCCCTTGCCTTACGAGCTGAAGTGTTCTGTAGATTTCATGGAGATTTTTAGAGAGGGGGTTCAGGTTAAAGTTTTCTCTTTAGCGTGGCTATTCCCCTGAAGCTCCCACCCTGGAGAGGAAATAAGAAAACTCTACTTTTATATGTGCTATGCAAATAGACATTTCTAACATAGTCATGTTACTATGGTAACACTTTCCTTTCTGATTTGGAAGGAAAATGTAGCAACAGCATTTTGGGGTTCTCAGACCTCCAGTGAGTACCTGCAAGAAAAGGAAAAAAAAAATCTGTCACAGAAATTATCACTCTCTCTGTTTCCTGAACCTGAAAATGACATTGGGATGTTGGTCCAAATGAGAGAAACAAAACAAAAAATCCCAACCCATGGTTCTGTGGAAGGTTACCATGGTGACTAACTACAGTACATATGTAATTCTTTTCAACAACCCTTCCTTTCTGTGAATCCATCCATACAAGGTTCTCTTGTAAGTCATTAAGATTTTATTTTGGGGGAGGGGAAGGAAGGGAAAAGATGGGTTTGCTGATCCTGATTTTTATCAAATCAAACCTATGCTTCATCACTTGGCTACATTCTAGTTATGTACTAAACTGTGAAAAAAATCAGATGAATTACTTAAGAGCAACCTGCAACCAATCAGAAAAATAAAATAAAATGTACTGTGCGTCTGTTTTGTGTCTGGTGCAGAATTATGACAATCTACCAACTGTTCCTTTATTTGACGTTGGTTCAGCTTTGAAAAGTTACTGTAAATGCCTTGCTTGTATGATCATCCCTAGTCACCTGACTTGGAATTTGCACCATCATGTCTAAGTGAAGATGCTGTAAATAGGTTCAGATTTACTGTATATGGATTTGGGGTGTTACAGTAGCCTTATTCACCTTTTTAAGTAAAAAAAGAAAAAAGAAAAAAAAAAAAAACAAAAAAAAAAAACATGTGAAAACAAGACAAAAATGGCTTTTCTTAACCAGATTGTGTATATAGAGCAATGTTGGTTTTTTATAAAGTCCGAGCAAGATGTTTTGTATAAAATTTGAATTTTGCAATGTATTTAGCTACAGCTTGTTTAAAGGCAGTGTCATTCCCCTTTGCACTGTATTAAGGAAAAAATGGTATAAAGGTTGCCAAATTGCCGCATATTTGTGCTGAAATTGTGTACCATGAATATTTATTTAAGAATTTCTTTGTCCAGTTTGTAACACAGTATTATGCTTGAGTTATAAATAATTTCTTTTTTGTTTTGTTTTGTTTTGTTTTGTTTGTTTGTTTTGTTCTGTTTTTAAACTAGCCGGTAATAAGTTTGAAATCTGCTTTAGTTCCACATTGCAATTAGCTCCCAGAAAATGAAAATTATGAAAATCACATTCCACGTCTGTTTCAAACTGAATTTGTTCTTAAAAAAATAAAATATTTTTTTCCTATGGAAACCTTGCCTTCTAAGTATTTTCTTTTTTTTTTTTTTTTTTTTTTTTGTCATTTTTTTCTTTTTATTTTTTAAAAGAAATAATAAATAAGAAAGCCACCAAGTCTGCCTCTATCTGCCCCTCCCTCCTTCCCTTTCTGTCTCCCTGTTCCCATGTCTCCCCCTATCTCTCCACCCAGATTGCTTCTGGTTCATAAGCAAAGCAAGCTCCTTGTAACACACTGACTTCTGTTAACCTAATTTCCCAGAGAGGAAATCATACAGATAGGGCACATCAGCAGATTCGGGGAGAAAAAAAAATAAAATAAAGTGGGTATCTTACGCCCTTGGAGGTCAGTGAGTTGTAGCAGCTGCAAGTTGCCTGGATCATCTAGGAGGTGAGATTTTAACCACGTGGATAATTCCCAGCAATTATGGGGTGATTTTTGTACTGAGTAGAGCCAGAGAAAAAGTTATACCTGAAGCCTTTTGGGCACTGTTGCTGTTGCTGCTGCTTCTGAGGAGGAGGAGCAAGCTTGGGGCAGCAGGGCTGAGCAAGAAGGGGCAGGAGATGAAAGAAACTGAAGAATGGTAAAGCATTTGAAGGACCACCATGTCAAAGCATCTCAGCATGCCTCTTTTCAGTGAGGCCATGCAATGTCCTGTCCTGGCTTTACTGCTATGAATAAGGCACTCTGAAATCACCTGTTGTGAAAGCCATGTTAAAGAAGACCAGTGCCAATGTGTGCAGGTGACACAAGCAGTAACAAGGTCTGTGCTTGTGTCGCTTTGATTTTCACTTGGTTAACTGATTCTCACATTTAACAAATACTTTCATTTTTGAGAAAGTCCAGCCACCTTGAAAGCAAAGCATCTATCAGCCTGTTAGCAGTGCATAAACGTCAGGGTCATCCACGGACTAGCAGGTGGGAAAGGTCTACAAAGGGGAAAGATGCATTCATCACTGTAATAACTGATGCCAATTTGTCACAGTTTTCACCGAAGAAAGGCAGCTAGTTTATTATAGTATTGGTCATGCAATTCCCATTTGTCAAGAGGGATTTTTGTTTTGTTTTTATGACTAGTCAAGGCAAAAATGAGTGACAGGTGAAGGTAAACTTTGAGATACTGTATGTGTTGCTGTGGTACAGGTATTGTGAAGGTGGATTTATTTAAAGAAACCTTAGACTATCGAACCATTGAGCTAGCATGGCTTCTTGCTGGTGGAGCTCATTTAATCAGCGCAGCTTACAGAATCAGCTGTGGGGGTTGGCCTTAGAAGGCAGTTCACTCAGGTTTCCCTCTTGCCTCTGCTACAGATATCCTTGGGACAGTTCAGTGGTCCAGCAGAACATGTGGGTGCCCAAGGTGGAGCGTGTGAGCATACACCGACTGCCTGAGTAACTCACTTGGCCCTAATCCTGCATTTACTGCTCTGAGTTGCTTCAAAGGAAGTACTCCTGCGCACTCAGAGGCACATACACACTTGGCTGGATTGAGACTTTACTCCCTGCTCTGTGACTTGCACATGTGGGATTTCACTTGCTTGTCTTGGTGGGTTGTGATGAGGGCCGCCACACTGTTAATGTCTGTGAGGTGCTCATTAACACTGTGGTCTGCTCTAAAAGCTTTTCTGATGCAGCTGCCTGTTAGAATTGTGGCTCTTTAGCTTTGTTAAGGCTTTAATTTATTGCTTTATTTTAGGCTGTGGTAAACACCGGAGAATAGAGATAAAAGTAATTTGACAGAGTCAAGCTTATGTGGCATTTTCATTTCTGTGCCTCTTTTGCCCATCCATGATAAACATTATTATATAATTATTATATTTATAGATGGCATGTTTACAGACAGCCACCACATACCAATTTTTGTCACAGTTTAAGCAATAAGGCAAAGCAGTGTTGCTATAAATGGTGTCTCCATGGGGGGGTGTGGGGAAAAGAATGGTTGGTGGTGTAACTGTATAGGTGCGTTTGGGGAAAAGGATGCTAGATTAATGGGAGGGCCTTGCACACTCATTCACACACATAACTGAACCTTCACAGAGTCTGTTAAACTCATCCTAGTAAATAATATGTGCCTTAGACACTCGGCATCAAGCTGTTAACTTATAACCCATCTTTTATAACTTGCAGAGGAAAAAAAAATCATACTTGCATTTTGCACTGCTGCTGACACTGCACTATTAATTATCAAACAAGCACAAAATCAGAATTTACTGCCTTTATTGTGAAACTGGTTCCCTGGTAAGAACTAGTCCAAGTCAATAGGCTCTGCTAAGTGGAAAATAAAATTATAATTCACAGTTGTTATCCACCTAGATTGGAATAAGAATCTATTACATAAAATAGTGCCTCACAGAGTAAGCATAACAATGCTACTACCTATATTTAAAACGTTGTACCTCTTTCTTTAGCTTTTCTGTGATGCATTGATCAAATGCTTACTCACTCAGCAGCATGCTCATTTTGTTCTGTAGGCACTGTAAATTCCCTTTTTGCAGAAAAGTTTAAAATTGTGTAGTAGTTAGCAAAATAAAAGAAAATGAAACTTAGTCTTTGGAAGAGATGTTCTCCATCTTTGTAGCCATAATAGAAATTTTAGTGGGAAAAAGCACAGGGCTTAAAAAACACCAAATATACTCATTATACAGTTGGCATGTCATCACATGAAGCATCGGATCAGAAATCAAGTAATATTTGTTTTGGAAAAAGAAGAAGGTTGGAGAATATACCACAGTGTATTCATAGTTGTGCCATTCATAATCCATATTATGAATGCTGGATTCAGCTGACTGAGCCATAATCTCTTAAAAAAACAATATCTCTCTTTCATATGACTCACAGAAATACTTTGATGCTTAATTAAGGCATAATGCAATCCATAGGAATCACCCTAAAGATAAAATCATGGGGCTGACGGTAGAACTGGAGTTACAATTGGAAATGTAGTGTGCAGATGAGATCCTTGCTTATGCTTGGATCTGGCAATAAGAGGTGAGGTGCTGGCAAAGCGGGACTGGCAAGCCTTATAAAATATGGGCAGGAGTCTGCCCACACCTCTCCAGGTGAGGATGCAGAATAGAAGCTACAGGTGGTTCTTCCTGGAGAAAGGCTTCATGTGGAGAAGAGGGAGGAGGAAAGGAGGGGGAAGGCCAGTGACAGGGCAGTGACTGCCCATGGAGGAGGCTTGGGGAAATCTGTAATGATGTCCTGGGCAAAAATCAGATTGAGAAGACAAGCCCAGCTGTGGAGGGAGTTAGAGGGACACACAGGTAAAGGCTTCAGTGGAAAACAGGTAACAGCAAGTAGAAGAAAAATGTTGACAGAGAAAAGGGAAATAAAAATAGTGATTCAATACTGTTGGCTCTTGTTATGAAAATGTGAGGAGACCAGCCCAGGTTGTTCTGCTAGACATTGAGAGGAAAAAGAGGCTACATTGGATGGAGAATGGAGACCAAAATTCAGTGCTTTCTGCAAGTGTGGATCCTGTGAAAAAGGGATCAAAGGTCTGCAAAAAAGTGAGTAAATGTAGGACTATCAAAAGTCTAAACAGCATAGAACTTTGTGCATAGCTCTTGAAACCTATGGAAAAAATCTGTGTTTTCGTTAAGTACATGAATAGAACCTCATATGCTTAGGGTGCTGAAGAAGTGCAATTAATTTACTAACACAAGGAATCCATTGGGGGTGGTGGTGGTGGTAATTGTTTCTAGATCAGACCTTCAACAGATATAAATTAGTGTAGCTTCGTTTGGTATATGATCCTACTTACCACAATTGAGAATTGCACATGCATAAGCAATATTGATACAGATTTTATTATACCTCTTATGCTATGAGAAAGTGCTTTATAAGAGTGTAGTCCTGAATATTATAAAGACTGCACTCAAAAACATACCAACAATGACATGCTTTTATAAGAGACTGCTATTAAATGCCATAACAATTGTAATTTGTACAGTACTGAACATCTTCAGCAATTTGCTGTATCCGTTCATTAAAACTAGATTGCATTACTAGCAAATGTATAATAAAAAATATTTCACATTTTAATGTGTCTTTGTCATTTCTTGTAATACTTAAACTCATTCCTTTCTATTCAACTCTATTCCAAATGTGTAAATGGCAGGTCAGCTGTCTGCTGTTCCTGTTTTCCATTCATCCCCACAGGCCGCTATCGTAGTATTTCCAAATATCATAATTAGATCAAAATACCGAATGTTGGCTTTCTTTAAACTCAGCTGTTGGAAGTACATGATCACATGAGCAATTCAGTAATTATTCAGAATAAATAGCATTTTATCCTTCATCACTGTGAAGCATAGCAGAGGATGTGAAGCCAGAAAGCTCAGGACCCAGAATATGATGCAAAAGAACTCTTCATATGTCATGCTGGAAAAAATCTCAAGATTTGGGGAAACCCAAGTGATGATGCACAAGTTAAAATAATTGCATGTGCTGCCTTTGCTTCATATTCTCTCCTTCATGCTATATATTCTTTTTGTATATAACCAACAAAGCAAATGTGAGCTTTCTAGACCTCAAAACAGGGTACAAGCTGTAAAGATTCATAATTCTGGAGGCTTTCTACTGACTTTACAATATTGAGAAAATGGTGGCTGCATTCCTTCAACCCCTGATGCCATGCCCTGATCACCTGCACAGTACACCAGCCCTGTCAGTCCCAAAGGCCTTTATCTTCCAATATAAGGTTTCACTTCTGGACAAAGCTTTTGTTGCTCACCATGAAAGACTCTTTTATAAATGTTACCCTAGACTTTCCTTTTTTTATGTGACTGCGTCTGGATTTGAGGTGGTGACAACTTTTTCATGAAGAAAACATTTTGATGGAACACAGGAACAGTTCCAGAAACTGTGTTCTTGTTCCAAAAGCATGTTTTCTGCTAAGCCTCCCCCCCCCCCTTTTTTTTTTCTAATGAGCTTTGGTGTGTATTTTTACATGGCTTTATATCTTCCTTTTGTATTTACTCAATTGCAACTTAAAGAAAATAGCGTACAGCGAAATTCCTAAATACAATTTAAATATAGCTCATTTCTATCCAGTTGTTCTTACATCCCTATTCATCAGTATAATAAGCTAAAAATATCTGAGGTCATTTATTGTGATTTTAGATAAAATGTTAGATCTTTTAAGATCTCTTTTCAGAAAAGAGTGATCAGTTCACTTCAGAAGCCGTCATTTAAGAAGAATTCATTTAAGAACAGTGGTTGGTGTGATGCTCAAAACTGAGTGAACATATTTGAAAGACAGAATGACTTTTGGCAATAACCAATATTTGGTTTTATTTGTTTGCTTAAATTAGCTTAACACTGAGAAGCAGAAAGTGCTGTTGGTTTTATTGTCTGTGTACCAGCCAGCTTGGGGCTTGTTTATGTAGCTTTCTCTTTTCAGTCTCTTATGATGAGTGGTGATGAAACCGAAGTCTGGATGCTTTGGCCACTGGTAGGTGTAACCTATGTGATCACACACAATACAAAGGATTTATACCAAAGCATTTTTCCTGCAGGAGAAATATAAATCCCTTTTGCTGGCTCCCCCCCTCCATCCTTTCCAATGTTGTGTTTTAAAACAGCAGTCATTTTTCCTTTATATATTTTTCCCCAGGCTAAATATTTCAAAGATAGGATCAGAACTATATTTGTCAAGTTATACAACACTTCTGTCTTTTTATGTATCTGGCTGATGATTGCAAAGTTTCCACAGAGTCTCTTCACTGAAGGCACCATTCATTAATAAAGCAGTGCCTACAAATATGTAGATGAGCCTCAGGAGAACATATTTTTGTGTCAATTTTATATCAAGAATTTGAGGAATATCTTACTGTCGTGTTTCACTTGTGCCACAACACTGACAGATTGAAGCACCTTGGTTCAGGAATGCCTTGTCCCTGCTTGCAGAAGCTGTAAGGACTGATTTTATTTTCTCTCTTTCACTCACCAGCTCTGAGGAATTGCACTGGGTTGCCTAGGCTTTTGTAGGGAGGCGGATAGGAGGTGGAGAGGCCTCAGTGCTGAGTGCTTTGATCATTCTTTCGCAAAGCAAAGAGCTGCTCTGCATTGCACAAGACTGGAGTTTCTCACAGCCATCGTGGTTGCACTAAGCACATGATAAACACAGGGCCTAGCAATGGTGCTCCACAGCTCAGCTTTCGGCAGACAGTTGTGACAGAGCAACTACTTGGAAATCAACGGATTTCTCAGAAGCAGCCGATCATCTGAGGAGTGCAGGTGGGGGCCAATACAGGGCTTTCAGCATGCCATAATTTATCTGACTTGTCCCTCTGTACCACTATACCAGCAGCATTTTGCCAGAAATGATCAATAAGGAGGAGGATCTTGCTTAACTGAAATGGTGGAACCAGCCTGCATGGTGAAAACCATGGAGGCAGGAAGAAGTAGCTGCAAGTGTCATGGCAGGGCCTTCTGCAGACCTGGTAGGCACCAGCTTCTCAGGACAGGCTTCTTTTGGGTTACAGAGGGAGGTCTGGTAGGGCTTATATTCCCTGTTCACTGTGTGCAGAAACCACTCAACATTTCCACTGGCTCCTGTTTGACGTAGAAGTGATTTCTTAAAGCTGAAGCAGAATTTCTCACTGATGAGATTGGCTGATTTCAGTGCCATGAAGAGTTTGGCCCATGTTTATTAATCCATCAACTGCCATGAATTGGGTGGCAATTAGATCATTGTAAAATATAAGACTGATCTAGTAACATCTTCAAGTCTCTTACAAATATGACTCTTGTAAAAATCCTGCATGTTACAAGCTATTTTAAGATAAACGTAATTGTTGAGTGTAGCAAGTTCTTTTTTTTTAATCTTGCTCCATTCTAGGCTACCGTGGTTTTCTGTGGAGGTGAGTTTTATAGTTCAGTGACACATCATATGAAAGAGTGATTTCTTTGATCAGTTTTTAGCTTTCCAGCTTTAATGTGTTTAAGTTCCCTCTATTTGTGTCTTTTGAGACAGAGAAATCAACTCCTAAATTCTATAACTTCTTAGTACATATATATATATATATATATATATATTTTTTTTTTTTTTTGGTAAATTTTCATTCATCTCATTCTCATTCTTATGGTACCCTTGCTCTGCAATCTATTCCCATTTACAGAATTTCCCATGCCCTAAACATTTTTTTTTCTGTACTTTGAACTCTTTCTTACTTCTGCTATAACCTTACAAAGCAAAGAGACCAGGAATATATACAATTTTCTAGTAGAGACTGTGTGGCTTTTTTCAATAGAGTAATCTTAAAAAGAGTGAGAAGGAACTGCATATGAAACAGTTTGGATGCCATCATGGCCAATTACTATGTTCACAGAATTGTGGCAGACTGCTCCTGTAAAACATCTGTATCTTGAGTGGTGATAAGCACTTTCAGCTTGCCTTAATAGTTGTAGGATTTGAAACTGCTCAGCACCTCTTAAGCATCTTATCCAGGGAGGATTATATTTTTGGCTGCAGTCAAAAAGATTAAATGGTTTCTACCTATGAAATCACAATGTTTCCTTAACAATACATTGGTGAGAAATATTTTTCTCAATAATCTTTTGTTGCATAGTCCAACCTGATGCACAAAACTTATTTTTCAAAGATCTCCTTTAATCCATTTTCTTCCTCATAAACCAAATGAATCATCCACATACTAACAGTTTGCCTTACTAATCCATCTTTTGTAGACGGACCATGCTTGAAGCAAAGGTTGAGTCCTTTCCCAGGTATTAAGGGTCCCTGCTAGCAGCCAGAATGTCTCCATCTCCACTTCTAAAAACACGCATTTGTCTTCCAGTTTGGATTATTCACTAGGGGAGTAGGAGTCCGAGGCTTACTAAATATGGCCAGCATGATTCAGAGCAGGGATATGAGTATAGGATTTCATGTCAGTGCCCTACTAAGTATTTTGAGTTTCCTCATTTTGTGTTAGTTTCCTCATTTTTGATAGCTGAACAGTTAGTAGGGCACAGAGTCTCCAACATACTACAGTTTATGAACCAGTGGTCTAGGGAGTCAGGTTTATACCCTGCTCATCAAGCCTCACCACTTAAATGCAGTGGCATTATCCTGTTGCTATTCAGTAAGAGAGATCAACCCCAAACCTGACATTTAGGGAAATCCCCTTTAATACAGAGGGCAAAGCTCACGTCACAACAGAGGTTGCAAACACACCTAAGCAGTCCAAATTGTGTCTGAGGGCTCTGACCTTTAACTTATCCTGATTCAGTACATGTCATAAGTGGGAGATCGGGTCTTACTGGCAGGGTGCCTATTTGCAAGGTCTTCTGGGTTGAGCTGCAACCCCAATCACTTCATTCATGGTGGACAGTGAATTCCATTAGGAGTTTTTTCATCAGTCAAGGCACCCACTGGGTTCAGTGGCAGTGGTAGGTGTCAGTAGTGCCCATCTGAAGGGTTTAGATGAGTAGAGGCACAGCTGAGAGCCTGACTGCTTCTGAAGATCTGGAAAAGATGAATCTGTCAGTTTTCTCTCTAAATGAGAAGCTGAACTTTAAGTCATGGCTTAACCAAAGGGCAGCATATGGCAGTACTACAGCTGTTTGAAACCCACTTGCACTTCACGCTGGCATTTTGACAAATGCTATTGTGTTACGAATACTTGATGACACAGTAAATCTAGGGCCATATTCAGCTCTGGCATATGCAAGCATAATTCCCACTGACTTAGTACACGTCTGCACCAAAAAATGTATAGACTTGCGTAGGACTGAAACAAACATACAGACCTTATAAGCGATCCTTCTGGCAGACTGAAAACATTTTGCTGCAGTTAGTCTCCTGTAGCAGGAAGTGTGAATGCTATAAGTAGAAACCGAGGAAAAAATAGGGAATCCATGAGGTCTAGGAGACACCTGGTGATTTGAAAGACAAAACTTGAATTTTTGCACTGGAGCAACAGTCTGCTCATTATAAGTGAAGAGAGGCTCCCCCTCCATCACATTCCCCCAAGATCCATTTGCTATCTTTCATACTTTGTTTCTTATATCTTTGCCAATTTCTGCAAGGAAAGAAAGAACTCAGAGGGATTGTTTTCTGAAGCTAGAGCCTACAGGAGGCCTAAAAAAAGCATTAGACAAATATACCAGAGGATAGATCATGTTGCAGGACTGTGGCTGCCAGTGATGAGATCTCCAGTTTCTTAGTCACTTTAGGTCAGAAACCAGGTGTTATGTTGTTGATCCCACAGCTGCTTGCCATCCACTGCCTCCTCCTGTAACGAACAATCTCATCCGTGCAATTTCACAGCTCCAGATGTTTAAAAATACACTTTTAAAGTACTTGAACAATAAAGAGCTATTTTCAAAGTATTGCTTTCTATGCTCAGTGGCTGAGCCTTTGCTGACTACTATGCACTGATTTTTAGATGGCATTTTGAAAGCTTCTGCAAATCTGGACACACATTTTCTTTGCTTAAAACCTGCTTAACCCCTTCAGCACCTTGGCTTTAGATCCCCTGATGTTCATATAAAGGGCTTAAACTTACAAGAGTGGAAAATGAATAATAAGAAATCAATAGCCTTCATTTTTTCAATGAGAGGAAAGGCAGAATGGAAGATTTCTCTCAACGTATCTTATGACTTCAACTTACTTGTGCATTTTCTACTACTAAGAGCCAGAACTAGCTCATTTATAATGAATGGTCTGGCAGCAGTGACAGTTTTGCAAAGTACACAATAAGTGAAAAAAAAATGCCCTCCCACTGTAGCATTTTGGGGATTTTATTTTCTAACAGTCTCAACCTGGAATTTATTAAACCAAATGACATCTACATACAGTTGGAAAATCAGAGCAGAGAAAAATGCTGTTTAAGGTTCACAGAATAAAGTCTAGCTTCATGTTAAAGACACGTACATTAAGCTAAAAGTGGCAGAGACAGTGCTGGCATCAAAGACAAAGATGTCAGCAGGAAGTGCTGAGGAAACAGCTGAGGCCTTGCACTTCAAAAAGATTAGCTCTGGGTGAGAGATGTTCCCACCAACAGTCAAGAGTCACAGATGACATTTTCAGATGTCTTCAGTATTTTGCATTCAGACAACCACGTGATGTATCCAATGCCATATGTCTTTTCTATGGGCTTCAGTTCCTTAGGTATCTACAACTGCTTTCAGTTCTCCACTACAAAGTGGAAAAGAAATGTATGAAAATCTCTCTGATTTGTCTTGTTATTTTAAAATTAATTCCAGGAGATTTAGACAGGTTCCTCTCTTCCATTAGCAGAGATGACAATTTTTAGTTGCTTAATGCAGTGTTAACCATTTTTTTCCTAAAAGAACACGACCAACCCATCAGATACTTGACAAATGATTGATTTAGCCTAGAAAAGTCTGTTTACAAGCTAATGCAAAAAATATTAAGGACGAGTAAACTAATTAATGAGCAATGTATTCCCCATGGCAACATGAATAAAATTGCTGTTAGGTCAACAGAGAATTCAACATTGCTCCATATGCTGTTTGTAGTAGTGTTCAAACACTACAGGTGTAAATTTTGGGTCACCTTATTTCATATATAAGTAGGTCATTAAAGGAAGCTATCACATATTGAACTAATTGTTTTTTAATTCCTTCCTGCTGATGTGAAGAGAAATACTAAAATTTTAACTTGCTGATATATCTAGAGTTCTTATCACACTCCCGCTTTCCGAAAAGCTCTATACCTCAATAAACAAAACAGACTTTTTTTCCCCCGAAAAACTCAGGTACCAGTTTAAGCATTTGTAGTCTGAAAGAGAGAGTCTGTGTCCTTAGTACCTTTCATTCATGTATTTACTAAGGCAAGGTGGGAAACCACAGCTGAAAGGGTGTGGGAGAAAAGCAGCCTTAGGCACACCTGATGTAGGTCTTCATGACCCATATGTGGAGAGAGTTGTAGGTATGATAATGCTCAAACATACATTTTAGGCGTTTGACCTCTATAGTGGAATTCAGAGACCCAAATGTGGTGCCTGAATTCCCCATGTAGCGCCTGGGGAGCATGGGCTGAATCATAATCTGCCCAGCTAAATTCAGCTATTATATGCAGGCTCTGAAGTTAGTGGGGAAAATTGAAAATTAAATGGAGACCACTTGGCCTGTGGTTTAATTGAAAGAAAAAAAAAAAAAAAAGAATAAAAAGAGCAGAAGTGTGTATTTCTTTAAATTTTCTGCTGACAGACCAGCCTAATAATTAGCCTACAGCTGCAGACTGGGGAGAACTGCTTCTTTTTTTTTTTTTTTTTGCCTTGAAGCAGCAGGTGAAAACCTAGAGAGAGAAGCTGGGTGCCATTGACTTAATTTAGTTACTTGAATTGAAGGCAGCATATAACACCACAGAGAAATAGGGAAGTGGAAAATCTTCAAAACCAGTATTTCTAAAGAGTGGCAGTTAATAATCAGAGATGAGAATATGACTAGGGAGAAGCAAAGATTAAAAATATGTACTTATGACACTCCCATAGCATCTTAGGTGCCTTAGGGATGGCTCAGCTAGACACAAGCCCTGTCTCAGAAGTATTGCAGTCCGGTGAGAAATGTGATATGGCAATGAAGAAATGCAAGCAATAGAAGATGGAACAGAGTTTTCAAAAGCATCCTGCACTTATGTACCACTACACACATATATAAAAAACCTTTCCCAAGTAATCTTCTGTGTTCCCACACATTGCTCCGCACCCTACCAAGGCCTTCTGTCTTGCAGGCATTCCCTGTGACACTCAGATACTCATTTCACTTGTCAACCAAAACATTGTGTCATGCAGTGTTTGCAATGCTTATTGTATGGTGAGAAACTTTATTTTAGAAACCTGTGAATGTGAATATTATCTGATATTTGTTTAAGGGGAGAAAATATTTGTCTGTCTTAAGATGTAATGGAATAGGAAAAGGCAATAATAACAATAAATTAACAGAATTATCTACTTACATAATTTATTATGATACCCATTCTACTGGACATTTATTTGGAGAAGCATTATGTCTGTATGAGCTGATAAAATTCATTAAGACGCAATTTCTCCTCCTCTTTTTATTATTTATTTTATTTTTCAAGAATGATCTTCAAAGTAGCCTGATCACTGCATGCTGACATTTTAATAACATCAGTGGGAGGACTTGTGGAGTAAGCTTAAATAAGGAAAGCATTAAATTAAAATGCATTAAAGTGAATGGGTAAAAGTTCTCTTTCCAACACTTTCATTTGAAGATGAGAGAGAGAAGTGTCAAAAGACTACCACACTGCTCTGTAAATGAAGAGATGAGGTTTCCATTAACTATACCAAATACTAGCAATCACCATTCTCTCTTTCCTCCCATGTACCACTCACACACAGGGTGGATCTAGTGGGGTGAAAGGAAACCTTGGCTTGAGACCTCAGTAGGTGCAGTACAACCAGAATGTATGATTCCACAGAGCAACACAGATCTGACTATACTTCTCAGATCAGGTAGCATGTGGTATGAATATAGATATGAATATAGAGCCAATATAGGTCCAGAAACAACAAAGCTTCATTTCAATAACCTTTACCCAAGGTTAATATCCAAGCACTTTAATAATTCAAGTTATAAGAGGGCTCACTAGGTAGGGCACGGGTCCAGGTGAAAGAAAGCCACAGTACCCTGTGGCCTGTGCTGGCTCCTTGTGCTCACATGCTGCTGCACCTGAGCAAATAATGCAGCAGGTGCCCAGGAGCTAATGGAGAGACAGTACCCTCCAGGAACTAGGTCAGGTCAGGAGACAAGCTCAAGTTATATACATATAGTTATAGCTCAAGTTATATACATATACATATATGCATACATACGTGTATATGTATACATATACATACACATACACATATACTTAATTTTATTTCTCTTGTTATGTTGGGAAATTATTTTGATTCTGAGATGCAGTAATGAAACTTCCAGCCTATGCTTGAGATATTACAGAATGTTGTCGGTTTTCTTTAAAGTTTGCACTAGCAGTCATTGCGTCTGATATAACATCACATCAGCAAATTTGTATGCTTTCTATTAAATTTCTATTCATTTTAGAATGGCATCTCATATTAATACATAAGAACAGAGACAAATATAATAGCAAGCAGAAGGTGGAAGAACCCTGGAAGAAAAATCCTGCAGATTTTGGATAGCTGCTTAGAGATTTTGTGTAAAAACCTGTAAAGAATTCTTTTATCACTGGGCAAAAAAAGATTGCTTAAGAGGCTTATAAGAAGTGCTAACAACTGAATACTAGGCATCATTTCCCCCTTGTTAAGCAAGATAAATCATTATTGTACCAAGGCTTTTCAAAGACCGTACATAGTGGCAAGTGCCAGTTCCCTGCTAACTTACTTCTTTTTATAATTTACTTGTGATGTATTGGATGCAAAATTATTTGAGGGATTGCGTATTTATCCAGTGAGTATAAAGCTTAAGGCCTGTGTAAGATTTCTGGCAGCAGAGTGAAACTCAGCCATGCCCACACACCTGCATGAAGTGGGTGTTTTTGTTCCTTGGATCATGTGGATTATCTCCACTGCAAACTATGCATTAATAAAAACGCAGAGCAGGCACTTTCCATATTCCCCTTTGGAATTAAGAAATAAAAGGGAACTTGCATACTTGGCTAACTTTGAGGAAACTTAGAAAAGAAAGTTCAGAAGGAAAATGCCAGAGGTATCATGACTAATAAAAAATAATGAAAATCAACGTACCATTTTAAGTGTAAATGTGTCTTAGAAATACCATCCCCAGATGCTCCTGAGTAGGTGAGGAAGGCATTCATGTTCTAAGTGCTCTTTTTCTGGTTGTTTGGAAACAAAACAAAACAAAACACCTCTTTAACGGTGAAATCATATATAAAATATATCTTTTGATTAATCTTAGCCCTGAAAAAGTTTTATTTATAGGCAATAAGAAATATCCTGATAATCAGCTTGATTTTTCCTCCAACAGTGGCCTCAGGAGAGGAAATGGAATCCAGAAAAACTGTAAACTGACAACTATTTCATCACTTATCACAGTGCAATGCTCTAGGAAGGAACAGTTTAATCAGGAGATTAGGAGTTTGACGAGCTAGGAGTGCAAAGTTATTCTTCTCATTGGGAGGTATTCCTGAAGAAGGATGGGCTGTCATACAGGATGGTGTGGATTCAGTAAATGAGGGCAACACTATAAAGGTCAAGGAGGACAAATGCAGAGGTGGACACTGGTGTGCAGGGAACTATATTATGTGGAAATCTGCCTTTTGTCCTCTTAGGGCCTTATTCCTTGTACAGGCAGCTTGAAATCAGAAGGGCTGCTCACAGAGTGTGTCATGGAGATATTAAAAACTGGTCTTGGCTAATCAGAAATTTCCTACACCCTTTGGACACTATGATTTAGTGTGTAGGAAGGTGGAAGGCAATCCTAGCCTGTTGGCTCTATTTGTTTCCTTAGTCATTTTGTAGTAGCATATGAACCTGATATAGAACAGATCAATGTTTTTGTTTGGTTTTGGGTTTGTTATTTTATTACATTGTTGCATTATATTTTCCAGATATATTTTCTTGTTCTGGTACCAATAATGTCTTAGTAGTTTATATTAGTACTGCTTTGTTTTAAGAAAACACATATACATTACCGTAAGACTAATCATGTGATTCAAAAGCCCTTCAGTGCTTTCTGACTGTAGCTTTACGTTACCTTGCTCTTACAGGAAGATTGTGACTGCTGGCTTTTGTTAAATTATTTGTGCCATATCTGTTACTTTTCTTAAGATGATATGCAACTATTATGGACAAGCAATGAACCTCTAACTTTCCTTTCTCTTCATTTTTAGGAGTGCTCACTCTGTAGAATATTGTGTGACCTCAGAAAGATATAAATGAAAGAATGGATTGAAAAATAAGCACATATGTCTCTTACTTTAAATTTGTATCTTTCATGCCTAGCCAAAAATTAGATGATAGTGTATGATTTTTTCCTCTATAGGTTTGTATTTGAACATTTATTTCAAAAAATCAGGTCCAAATTAATCAAGTCCACACTTTTGTACATATACTCTATTCCCTGAGGCAGAATTACTAGGCAAATTGTTATACTGCAGTTTTACTAAATAAATAGTTCCTACAAATTAATTCAGTTTGGTTTTGCATGTTGGTCAGGATAAATACCACCTTTTCTTCCATATTTGGCTGTTCAGTCTCATCTGATTTAGCTCACTGAATGTTTGCACCAATTTACTCATGGGCCAACTTTGCAAGACAAAGTGTTAATTGAAAGAAGCCTCATCACAGTCTACAACTTCCTCGTAAGGGGGTGTCGAGAGGCAGGAGACCTTTTCTCCATTAACACTAGTGACAGGACCCGCGGGAACGGGGTTAAGCTGAGGCAGGGGAAATTTAGGCTGGACGTCAGGAGGGGGTTCTTCACAGAGAGGGTGGTTGCACACTGGAACAGGCTCCCCAGGGAAGTGGTCACTGAACTGAGCCTATCTGAATTTAAGAAGAGATTGGACTGTGCACTTAGGCACATGGTCTGAACTTTTGGGTAGACCTGTGCGGTGTCAAGAGTTGGACTTGATGATCCTTAAGGGTCCCTTCCAACTCAGGATATTCTATGATTCTATGATTCTATGATTGCCCAGGGCTATCAGTTTTGTTGCTAGGACAGCTGATTTGACTGACAACATTATCAGCCGATGTTTCCAACCCAGATGATGAAAATGGGAAGATTTGAACAGGATCATCATTCTGATACAACTAAAATGAGATTTTTTGTTGAGTTGCCAGGGTTTAGTAATCTGCCAGTGGCCAGTGCAGCTTTTAGCATGGAGTACAAGCATGTCAGATTCAATTCAGATAATCACAGGTCAGCTTAAACACTATGACTGTATTCTTTATCTCTTTATGTGATAGAGTTCATTTGGGCACATTGGTGCCAACATTTTGTGCAAGAACATAGAAAGGCAGAAGAGGTTCCTGGATTACTTCATAACTTTCAAGGCCTTGTTAGGCTTCTAAAAGAACAGTTTACAAAAGCTCCTCAAAGTGGAAGCCTGAAGGTATCCTAACCCAGACAGCAAAGGTGCCAGTCAGTCATTGAGGTAGATCACAAATGTTACCTGATACACAGGAATTTTGCAAACCCTGCATAGAAGCTGCCTGACTCAACATACTGCGAAAGGAATGAACTCAGTCCACTGAGTGACTTAATATCTTCTAGTAATGAGATTATAAGTCTGCTTCACACAGTAGGCCTGTCAAAAAATAGTAATAATGACAATGAGATCCTCTTAAGAGAACTCTAAAAGTTTTGCTAGGAAAAATTAAAGTCTTGATTTTTTTCTGGGGCAAAGTGATAATTAAATCCAGTGAGCTCCTGTGGCATATGGTGCAATCAAGTTAAACACTAACATCCAGAAATATTCATTCAGCCATTTTTATCCATTGCACATGGCCAGAAGAGTTAGCTACTGTTATCCCTGTGGAGCATTATGGATTTTTGGAGAGGAAAAGGAAGCATGCACTTAATTTTACCTCAGTTTATATTTCATTTCTTTATTGCTTTAGCTTCAAATTAGATGGAAATTATAGCCCTCAAATTAGACGTTATCATTCAGATGCAGGTGTACTAAGCCTCACCTACAAATACTGTGTACACTTGTGTGTGGCTCAGTATGTTCTTCCAAGTCCACACTCATGTAATCTTCGCATGTTTTTAAATTAAAACTCATTAAATTAATACCTGGGAAAGAAAGGAGGACAAATTGTCATAACTGTCCCTTTTCAGAACAGCCATTTATAAAAAGCATGCAAAATATTTAAGAAATATGTAGAAAACAGGTAGCTTATTATATATCTATATTTTTCATTTTTATGCATTCACACTTACAGAAGGTCTGTACAATTAGTCTATGACAGGTTGCAACACCTTTTCTAGTTAGAGCTCATTTTTACAAGCTTTGCTCAGGTACAGAAGGATGAAGGACAACTCTAGTTCTACCTAATGAACACTACTATAATTATGCCCTCAAAATATTGTTTTAAGTTTAAACAATAAGATGGAGTCTCTACATGTGTGAATAAAGACATTTTGTTATTCCTGCAGATAATATAGATAATTAATTAGATAATTAATTAGATTAGGTTTTTCTTACATCACACACTTACATCACAAGTTTGTATTTGGTTAACCACAGGCTTGTCACTATCATAGCAGATACATGAATAAAAGCTATTTCATATTCATCAGTAAATGGACTTTATTACATTCAGTAATATCCAACATACAGCGACTTGGAATGAAGCCATTTCTAGAGCACGAATTTGAAACTAGTTTCAGAAATCATACATAATAAGAGAATGAAATACAGTTCCCATACTGGAGTAATGTTTTCTGGGTTTCATGAAGTGAAATCCATATTTGAGTACCTGCAAACATGAATCTAAGTTCCATAATCTGCTGCAGTCCTACCAAGAGTTCCCATCTGCTTTCTATTCTACTTGGCTCTAGTCTTATGTCAGAATATCTGATGTCACTGTAAAACAAAAGGGAAGTCATTCAAAAGCATATTTATTGCCTTATGAAGTTAAATTGCATTTCCCACTGACAGATGAAGTTTTAGAGAAAACCCTCAACATTCCAGAGTTTCCTAAAGGATTTTACAAACCACATTACCTCTGTCCTGACTTTTAAGGTGAAAGTGTCTTTATCATCAGATTTAGCAAATGAATTAGTTGATTACTTGATTTTTATATATGAAACCCTTAACCTTTTACTTTGAAGTATGTATTTCTAAGCACAGTGCTAGCCTGTGGAAAGCTTGGTAACTGTTCAGAGGCCCAGATAAATAAGATAATTCTTTTGACCTTTTTTGTTATCAAAATCACATGTTAAAGCTTGAAGATGAATGTTCAGCTTCCATTTGGACATGTAGTTTGTGTGGCTGGGGCATAAAAACAGAAGTCCTCATGTTGTGCAAACAGATAAATCCCTACAAGTAGTTGGCAACGCAGACAAGGTGTGAAATAGCAGACTTGCAGCTCCAATACTACATCAACAAAGCCTTTTAAAGGTAGTTTTACTTATCTGCTACTAGATTTTTACTGCATTTTTGTTGGGTCATGCAAACTGACATTTTTGACTTTCTTCAGCCAAAGCCCCTTTATTTTGTACTCCACTTCACGAGATACTATGTCAAGATATACTTTTATAATCCTGTTAGAGCTGTATCTGTTATGATATTAATTGGTGGAAAATAGCATTTATCCTATGATACAGTCTTCTCCTTTATCACCAGTTTCTTCTGTATCTATAAAGTTCAGATTGTCCTCTGAGTTTAATTCAGTGTTTGAAAATTCAGAGCCTCAACAAAGGCATGAATGGAACAACTACTTCCTCAGCCTAACTTTTCTTGTCTAACACAAAGAAAGTGTAGCGTATCTCTCTTTTGTTTCTAGGTAAGGGTTTAGAATGGCTTTTAAAATATCTCAGATTACTTTTCTCACATTGTTTAGCCAATATCACCAATCATAGCAGGCTCTTTGCCAATCCCCTTGTTTAACTTATCAGTTTGCTTAATTCTGCAGAATCTTTCTTGTACATTTTTTCCCTTCACTCAACACTCACCACAGGTGAAATTCATTCCTCGGTCTAGAGCCAGATCAAGGCTCATGTGATAAGTTATTGCTTAAATTTATAGCAATATTATGAGGGTTTAAATTCATTTTAAGTTCCTGGCATGGTCCTCTGAACAGGTGTGAGTTTCAGCTATTAAGATAAAGTTCTCTTCAGCTGGAAAAATTGCAGCTTTGACTATACTTTCAAACAATTTAAACTTGCAGTCTCCTTTACTAGAAATGCAACTTGTGGTGAGTTAATCCTATGGCAATGTGATGCTTCAGCTTCATTTATATGGCAGACAAACAATTGTTGTTACAAAGCTTAAAAATGGTGTGTGGAACCAATTTATCCTCTAGTTTTGCCATGTGCAATGAAAGAGTTTAGAAATTTTAGAAAAATAAATTTGTCCATTGCATGTTTGATATGATGTACTACTGAATTAACGGTGGGAAGCAGCTACTAACAAAGTGATTACAATAAAGATATGAAAAAGAAGATGAATGGTAGACAAATAACTCCATGATAGATCTAATTTGAATTAACAAGAAAATTCAGATCTTTCAAAAATTGTTTCTTTTTTTTTTCACTTCAGAGGTGAAAGAAAATGAAAAAAAAAAAAAACCCTCCATAAATCTAGCCTTTTTCTTTAACTTTTAACCAACAATCAAATTATCTTTTCAAAAATAAAGCATTCTCATAGCACATTTTAACATTTTCTGTTCCATATTTCAGTTTGAAATTCAGCAAGATTGATTCATGGACAAAATGGTATTTTCTATTTAATTCAATATTGTGAGCATGATTTCTGATCCAGTTAATTACAGCTCTTTGAATAATGATAAAATCAGGATCTGTGACAGATAAGACTTTGTGTTAGATCTTTAACAGAAAGTAGAACTTGTGGGCTATCCTCCTTTCCCCCAGTGCAAGGCCTGTCACATACATAGCAATCATACTGTTTTTCATTCTTGGAAGTGCACTGAGAGGGATAATGGGGGGAAAAACCTTGGTGCATCTTGTAGCTGGTTCAAAAATCTTTGTAGCTGTTTCAGTGATATCACAGCAGTTGTGTTGTGGTCCTGGAGGTATTGAGGGTTAGTAGTGTTGGTTGCAAATACAGATGGAAGATGCTTTCTCATCAGGCTTCATGTGAAAAGGAGTCCTGCTAGAAGACATATTCACTTGCTACAGCTTTATGGAACAGGCCCTCCTGCATGACGTGGCTAATATGTACTCCTCTTGAGCACCTCTCCTGTCACTTGTAGGGGCATAACTTCATCATGCAGGTGTGCCATGTCTTGGTGTCTTAATGGGAATTGTAGGTTACACAGTGGAGTGTTTACCTGGTTAGACTTCTCCTTGGCTGAGGTTGTGCAGACCTACACACCTACAGGAAGCCAATACCTGAAGGATAGATTTGGTACTGAAGGCATCTGCTAACAAAGGTAGCTTTTATGAAATGCTTTCTAGCAACCTTACATCTGCAAAACAAAAGCAGCTATTAACTGAGCACAGCTTTGCAAAAACAGCAACAAAAGTATTACAGTAAGAAAAATAAAATTCAGTAATAATCACCCACTATTGATGATTGAGACAAGAGAATGAAGGTGAATTTTAATCAAAATATTTTTTTTCACAGTGTTTTTTTTTTTTCCTGTGAAGAAGTGAAGGCAATCAAAATGCCTCTTTCACAATATTCCCTTCTGTGCTTTGATTTTGCCACTAATGCAAAATATTCTCACCTGAATTATATTGTTTTATCACTTCTTTTCTTACTTGTTACCAGTGTTATATTTGAACTTCTGATTGACCATGTATGATATCCAGTATTTGATATACTAGACAGTGTTACTGCATTCACTGTTTTTGTCAGGCTTCTTTCCTCTCTTAATATCTTTCTTCACATTTACTCCGTCATTATCTTTCCTATTATCCTGTTTCTCTTGTGCCTTATCTCTATTTCACTCATCTTTTCCATCCCTGCAGCTGGCCTCCCTCTGCTGTCACCTCTTTGGAGTCTAAAACCAGGCATGTGTCATCAAAGAAATATCTCATATGCATTGATTTTTTTCTAAGTGCATCTGCTTGTCTCTTTAGTTCTGCTACTTGATCTTTCAGTACCATGAATGATAACATTTGTAAATGTTCATTTTTGCTTCACCATTTCATCCCTTTGTGGAAAAAAAAAAAAAAAAAAAAAAAGTTTTATTACATGGCTGAAAATCTGTCACCACTTCAAAAATCCCCAATGTATTGTACACATGCTAATGATGATTTACTGTGCCCACATTAAAAGCTAACTTTAAGAAGAGGTTGTATGAAAACTGGTAATTTCTTATTCTAAGACTATCCCTGCTGAAGTTAAAGCAATTTGCTCTGTTGAGGAGGAGAAATTAGCTCGGACTGTTGCCACTGGATTGGTAATGATGTCAGAGCTCACTAGGTTGAGTTAGTCCAGGTAAGTCTGTGCTACAGGGAACCCAATTCTGAGCAGCCATATCCTAGAAAAAGAGATAATTAGGAAGCAGCCTAAAGGTAACTGATGGCAGAAGTTCACTTTCTTTAAGGTATTGCTGTATATGTTAGAAAATTGTGATTTTTGACTTAGTGGTCAAAATGCCTAAGGTACGTCCTCTAAAAATCAAACCTTCTTAACTCAGGTTGGCTGCATGAAGATAGGGCAATCAAAATCATATATTCCTGTTGAACATAGTGGTAGTATAGGTGTTCTGAAGAGCATGCTTGGAATTACATCACCACCCAATTAGCAGTGTCTTTTCTGACTTCATTGTGAAGATGACAAAAACATTTCTATCTTCTTGGATGCCTTGCAAATCCCTTTGGGTAACCAAACCTCAGTAGTAACTTCATTCTGACCTTCTGGTCAAGAGATCCCTTTCTGGTTATTGTACTTGAGAGGGCTGAAAAAAAAAATCTTTTCCCTTTCTTTGCATCTCGGAAAGCTTAACAGGGTGTCGAAGGAATCCCTAGTGATACAAATCTGGATCTTCAGCAACTCTTGATTTTCTCTCATGTAGACCCCTACTGAATATCTGAAATAATGACTAGTGAACACTTAAAGGAAATGGAGATTGTTGCATCAGCCTGTATCATATTAAACAGTGATGTTTCTTTAAGTTCTGTTAAGCTATTAAACTACAAGTTTCTGGTGAGGGAGACAGGATTTTCATAAACAGCATATGGAGCCGACTGTGAACCAGACTAATTTATTTATTTATTTATTTACTTACTTACTTATTAAATAAATAACCGGACTTTGACACTGCTAGGTGAAGTTGTTCCTGTTGTTCCTTTCCACAAGATCTTTCTGGAACAAACAATAATATACTTTTTTTTTTTTTTTCCCCTTCTTTTTCCTCATAACAGGATTATTTATTTATTAAATGTCACACATTGTCATAGTTTTTACCTTTATTAAGAAAAAAAAAGAAGAAAATAACTGGGGAAGATCTACTCAGACTATTTTGAAAGCACACATTTAAGGGCTTTCATCTGTACTCTGCCATTAAAGGAGCAGCAGGTATGAAAAGATGGGGAATACTATCATAGGCTTTGTAGAAGCTGAGGAGGTTACATCCTGGTACCTTTGCAGTGTGGTGAAAAGGTTTCTTCCTGGTGAAGGTAAGGCTTCAATAGGAAATATCAGAAACCCTCTTTTTGCAGTAACTTTTTGTCAAATCTCCACTGTAAGGTGTTGTAAAGATGGAGACGATGAAAAAGGTTAGCAGGACTGGCTGCTGTTTAGGTATTCCCTCAAGCCACAGCAAGTAGGGATTGCCTGTGAGGTGCTTCTGTTGCAAGAGACACAGAACAACAGCTCTGGCCAAGAGCGCCACAAGTGAAAGGCAGATGTGAAGCATTCTTGATTTTTTGAAGTGAGGCATGTGGTAAAATGTTGCAGAAGTCATGTAGATGTGTGCTCACTGAAGCACATCTTTTTCAAACTCCAACAGGAATAAATAAACCCTATCAAGGTTTATCCACTTGAAACTAGCACGTGAGGGATACTAAGCTAAGAAGTAAAGAAGGTCATATAGAATGTGTACAACATACTGTACATACTGTGAACAAAATGCTTCATTATACCTGCTTCAGGGTGCTATACCTCGAATGAAGCCACGCAGAACAAAGAAACCTGGATGAAAAAAATCCAGCCTCCTCGCATGGGATCACTGACTATATCTTCTGCTGCACACTCACAGGACATAGCAGCCTCTTGAGGAGAGCCAGAATTCCTACAAATACACATTGGTACTCAGGAGCAAACAAAGGCATAACAATTTATAGCCCTCTCCACAACTTTTATTATTCTTTTTTACTATTTTTTACTGTTCTTTTTTATTTTCCCTCCTTTCCCTTTTAGTGGGAGGTACCATACAGTCTCTCAGATTTTAATGGGAACCATTTGTGCACATATTAAATGTTGTGATTGCTACTTTCCCAGCACTGTTGGATAATGATATGGATGATGGCTATCTGCATATTCTACCCTCTAAAATTATAATAAAACTCTGAATATAACACTTTCTTGTCATTTTCCCTTCTCTGAGTAAATCTATATTGAAATGAGGTAGAATTCAAAAACATTACATTGGACTGTGATGGAATCAAGATGTAAAGACATCTGTCAGAAACAACCTCATGGCTAATATTTTCACAGTAAAGTTTCTCTTTGTTTATATATAGTGTAGGAAAATGATTCTCATATATGATTTCCCCTTGTCTCAACTACAGGCTTTTCCTGAGGAAAGGCAGTTGGCTTAGATTTTAACCCTTTGTCCCCTTTCTTTGTTTCCTTTGGCTACTTGTACAGCAAAGTTATTTTTTAAATTAGAGCCAATTACGTTACTCAGTGCAGATGTCTGACAGATCATCAAGATTTAATTGCAACAAAAATTGCTTGCAAAAAAAAACAAACTTACCTACAGAACCTGCAAGATAAAGACTTGCTCTTATCCTGTAAGTCCATTTGATAACAATAGGTTACAAAATAGGAAAAATGCAAAGAAACTAGAGATGATCATTATTTATTCTTGGTGCCAGCATGGTGTTTTTGTGCATCTTCCCTCACAGATTCAAACAAAAATGTCTGCTCTGAAGATTTGACAATTTAATAGGAATCAGATTTTTATTTTTTTTTAAGATTTTTTCTTCCCAGAACCAATGTGTAAGTACAAAACTAAGCTATATATAAATCTATGAAAATTTATAACATAAAAAAAATCACAATTTATCTGCACACATGAGGACTGTGCAATGTGAAGTATGTTTATCATGCCAGTTTATTGGCAATTGGTTTATATATTTGACATTGTCTTTGAATGAATAGAATTATTAGATAACAACATGAAAGTTTGCAGCTCTTTCTTTCAATTTTATCATAATTAGAGTGGTATCATGGGGACTAGCTAAAAAAAAAAAGTCATTTAGTCATAAGTACATTTTCCAGCTTTTCAGCTGATAAAATAATTGTGCCTGGAAAGTAGACTAAAAAAATAATCAAGTCATATAAATATTCCCTCTCTACAACACATATGTGAAGAAATAAAGATTTTAAAGTTCATGATTAAAATATATTTAAAAATACCTACAGAATTCTCCTGTTTTAACATGAACCTGGTAAGAGTTGACTTGTCATTTTACAGATAAATTGCTTTTGTTGTTATTTCACTCTTGCAAAACAAGGATTAATGGTTGATTGTAGTGGAATTCTGACACCTGTGAAGCCCATTTTGTTTATTAGCTAAAATAGGTCATAGCGTCAGCCTTAAACTTTGTTGGTGAGAATTATGTTCTTTTTAGCTGTAACCTGCCTTGACTTGATCAATCTTTAATGCGTTGGATGGTCACTATCAGAAAGAACAAGGTATGCCATTGAAAACAAGAGGAAATGATGTTCCTGCAGTACAAGAGCCTGTTTAGGGCTGGATCCAACATCCTCTGAGCTTAATGTTAAAATTCCTACTGATGCCAGTTGCACAGGAAACATAAGTGGAATAGACATAGCCTTAGTTTTAGTTAGTATTGTTCACTTTTCACACCGAGTAACACTCACAATAAGGAAGGGGACCTCTGAAAATGATGAAACTTGTATAGAAAAAAAAAAAGTTATCTATAAAATAAACTATACACCAAAAGTAGTTTAAACCTCATGGGACGTATTGTGACTAATTTTATTTCAGGGAAAGAGAACAAAGTTTTTGAGTCACAGGTTGCCGAAAATACAAATCATTAGCATGAAGTGGTATATTTTCAGACTCTCTCCTGTATTTGGAAGGAGTGGAGGTGGGATGTGTATCTTAATTTAGGTGTTCCTGCTGCTTGTGAATCCCCAGTAAGAGAGATTGTATTAGACCTCCTGCATGAGTGCATGTGTGTGTGTACACATGTGCATCCAGAGATATGAGAAAGCAAAACAGATGAGTAGTTCCCATCAGATTGGCAGGAAAATCTTAAGTATGGAGAGGCATTTGAAATAAATGGCAGACAGCTGAGTTTGGAAGACCAAAATCCCAATCTTGTACACTGTGTAGGGTGTACTGGGTCTGGCTGAGATGGAGTTAACTTTCCCTGCAGCAGCCCATGCAGTGCTGTGCTCTGCACTTGTAGCTAGAACAGCATTGGTATCACACCAATGTTGTTTCTGCTGCTGAGTGATACTGGCACAGCACCAGGTCTCCCTCCCACCCTCCCAGCGCCAGCAGGCTGGGGGCGGGCAAGAGGTGGGGAGGTGACATCACCAGGGCAGCTGACCTAACCTAACCAAAGGGATATTCCATGCCATATGATGTCACACTCAGCAATAAAGGGTGGGAAAAGGGAAGGGGGGGAGGGGAGGGGGGGGAGGGGTCTCTCATTGTGAAAACATCTGACCCCCAAAAACAACTGCTTTGAGGTCCTGCTTCCCAGGACCTGGCCGAACATCACTTGTTGATGGGAAGTAGAGAGTAAGTGCTTTTCTCTCTCTGTGCTTCTGCGCAGCCTTTGCTGTTTCTTTTCCCCTCTTCATTTTCATTCTAATTAAATCATCCTTATCTTAAACCTTGAGCCCTTTGCATCATACATGTATTTTCTCCCCCTTTCCTTTTGAGGAGGGGGAGTGGTGGAGCTCGGCTGCCCACCTGAGTAAAACCACCACAAGAGAAATGAAGGCTTTTTGTTCAGGACTGTATCACCTCATCTGAGTTCAGGAAACACGAAAGCTAAGTGCTCCCTTGAACTGGAAGTCCATTCATAAAAGGATCTAGGCAAGTATTTAAATCACCTTGGTTGTATCTATGCCTTAGTTTTAGGTGTTGTTTCTTTTGAAGGAAACCCCAGCACATGAGCAGAAAAGGTGCTGACACTCATGCCCATAGGTCTCCCATTTTGGTTATTCAGGGGAACCGTTCTGTGGAGTACATCATAGAGAGTACTGTAGTTTGAGGTTTGTAGCCACCTGACAACCTGGGATTAGGGATCACAACTTGGATTGCACCTGCCCCACAGCCCAGAACAGCCATTATTGAGTGCTATGCACATAAACAGTTTCCTCAGTGAGGTCCTTCACAAATGCAGCACTAATTCACTGTTCTTTCTACTGCAAAACCAGAAAGGGATGCTTAGAAATGAAGCTCTGTTATAGAAATACAAAACACCCAACTGAAATCTAAAAGAATGTTCCTGCTTTTCTAATGTCATAAATTCAGTTTGTTACGATACCTAGCTAAGAGGACTGCAGATCCTACAGAAATGTAGAGCTGAGGTGAGGGGGTGAGGGGTTTGTTGAGGGAGTTTTTATTTTAACTCTGAAACCAACCCTGCTAAAAGAATTATTGTAATTACAGGTAATGGACTATTATTAATTAATTAATTATTTATTTATTTCTGTAAACAAATCTCACAGATGATTTTCTTGTATTACTAGCTAGTGGACAAAATGGTAGAATTCAGTAGGGAGACTAAGGCTGTGAATATATATATATATATATATATATATTTTTTTTTTTTTTCCAATAAGAGACTTAGTTATTACACAGATATATATATTCAATTCTGTGTCCCTGAGTTTGCAGCCAGATTTCACAAGCAGTTTAACTCTGATGTCATTATTAGAATTTCAGCCATAAAATCCAATTCTTTTACTGACATTGCAATTAGTTTACAAGGATAAGCTTGTGTTTTCAATGAAAATTCTATGGCAGATAACTAAAGGAATGTTAGAGCTGGTTGAGTAGTAATAATTATTTTTATAAAATACTGTTGATTTTTGGTTTAGCTTTTAATTGAAAAAGAAAATACATTATTTTGTTGTCAGTAACCGTAGTTATGTACATTAGTTGATTAAAAGCAAAGTTTCTTCTAAATACGCATGATCAATTATCATATATTTAATGTAAGAGTAATTTTAGAGAAAATAAATAGTTTGTCATGTAAGAGCCTTAAAATATTCAAACAAGAAATTGAAAAACAGCATTCTTGGTTTGCAGTGTTCATTTATATTGGCATTTAGAGAATATATACCAACCCATCCTTTGATCCCCCATGACCTTGTTCAACAAGTTCACTGTTGCCTGACTTTGTGATTTGTGTGAGTGTTGTCTAGACCTTTCTGTATCAAAAAAGTTATTTTTGGAGAGGAGGATATTAGTAACGTTAATTTTTGGACCAACATTCTTTTAGAGTCTCCTAAGAAGGCAAAATGTCTACAGTATAATATATGAGGTAGAGCATAGCATCACAAGCTATTAATATACAGGCAAAACTTTCATAGAAACACATTCATTGACTAACCATACTAATGAATCAAATTACAGGAGCTACCAAAGCTTGTACTTGGGGATGTAGGCATGTAACACCATCTGCTTTTCTATACCTGTGTGGTACAGAAATCTATGGCTGGATACAACATAAGAGATTTACGTCTTTTTCTGAAGTATCCCACTTTGACTATTGCGAAACACAAGGAAAAAGGAAAAAAAAAACAAACTGTATGAAATTGATTAGTGTAAGTCCTTCTGACTGATCCTTCCAAATTTTTTTCTTGTACTATGTAGCTTATTAAGCCTATTAAAATACATATAACACAATCCACCCATTCAGTGATCTTACTGAAAAGTTATATTAATAGCAAATGTAAGTGTTCAGCAGCAAGAACTTTTTCTAATAAATAGGACTTTTGTTCTGAGATTGTTTTGTTGTGTTCTTGATTGCTTTTTAAAAATTGTTGTTAGGTCAAACTGTGTGTTAGTGTATTTTACTTTTTTTGATATTTATGGTTAAAAACTATAACATTTATGCCATTTATAACATTTATGCCATGCTTCTGTTCTAAAGCATACTGTGATCTTTTTTTTTCTTTGTCAGAAAGTATAATGTAGTGTTATCAAGTAACCTGCTGTATTTGTGAACATCTATGTAACTTGTTTGTTGGATGGATTTAGAGCTTAGTGATATGGTTTAGTGGAGGACTTGTTAGTGTTAGGTCAGAGGTTGGACTTGATGATCTTGAGGTCTCTTCCAACCTAGAAATTCTGTGATTCTGATTCTGTGATTTATATTGACCCAAGGAATATTCAGCTTGTAGACATGGCAAAATGAAACTGTACATAATATCTTGGATAACTCCCTCTCATTCACATAACACTTTCTACAGTCATATTCTACGATCATATTCTATAATCATATTCTTCTATATTTAATTTAGAAATAACTATATAGGTTAATGCAAGCGTACCTGATCCCTTTCTACATCTGGATCGGAGATATAAGCTCCAGAGAATGAAAACGTTGAGGAAATAGTCTTAATAGTCTTAAGAGCCAAACATTTGACCAGGACATTTATGTGTCCTGGAAGATTGACTAGTTATTTTGGTAATATTACCCACCTCAGTTCAATTCAGATCAATCCCATATAATTTGTATACAACATATCAAACATTTAATAAATCTGCTTTAGGAGGTTATTTGCAATGTTGTATCTCATGAAAGTATGACATCAGATTTCATGGTTTTATCCTATTTTACGACGTGTTCCTCAGTTGCTGTAGCAACGCTGTTGCTATGGCTTGCACAGTGGGAGTCATAAGGGTCAGCAAAGATCAGAGCCCCGCCATTCTTCATTCAAAGGCAATTGTTCCTGGAAAATGTGACTTACTTCAATATTTAAGGCCTGGGTACTGATATTAAACCAGAATGATACTTCTGTTAAAAACCCATAATTAACCTTGTCTTCAACTCCAGGTCACACATTAATAGCAATTTCATAAAGTGGACATTCCTCTGTCTTTCATTCTTGAAAGCCTAGACAGGTTTAAATAATATGTCTCTTGGAAAAATACATGGGTAATCGTTGCAATTTATTTTATGTCATTATCTAAGCCCTTGAGACCTCACATTCCCAGCTCCTCTCCCTGAGGTAATTGCATACATCTTGGGAATGTGTGAAATGGTGTTAATATTCAGTGCACCATGCCTTTTCAGAGGATCTGCAGCCTACAATGGTGCACTGTCTAGAAGTTTCTCTGCAGAATATATTTTCAGACAAGTGTAATAAGAAGCAGCTCTTCATAGAACAAAGGTCCTGGGATGTTTAATGATTCCCTGGATCCCAACAGTTTTTAACTGTTTCAGTAGTAAAAATATAATCTACAACTTGGTGATATAACTAACATCAACTGATAAATTCCATCAACTTTTTTTTTTTTTTTTTTTTTTTTTTTTTTGGAGGGGGGGTGAGGGCTGCTTTCCTCAAGTAAGTAGCAGCAGTACAATTTCTATCTGTAAGTTATTAATCAGCCTAATGACTGTTTAACAGTATTTATGCCCTCTGCATTTTTTAGGAGAGAAGCTTGCTTATAGAGAGACTTTTTCAAATTTGAGGCTTTAAGACACAATGACTGTACTACTTACAGTCTTGTACCTTGCATTGTCACTACATTATACAAACTGGATTCAAAAAAAAAAAACAACTTATACTCAAGGCCAAGGCAATGAACAATTGAGTTCCGGGTACTTAAATTAAGTATAATTGAATTTATTTCCCATAGAAATTAATTTAACAAATAGTAAGAGTGACCTAATTTCCTGCTTAGTACACAGTATCAGTTGCAACTATATAAGACAGAACAACCTTTTGGAAAAGATAGAACAAACATTGTCTTCACAACATTTTTCTTTGTTGTTTCTTGATTAGGGTCCTTGATAGAGAATACATTTCCATCTCTTAAAGACACAGAAGTGAATAACATTTCTTTCTAAAACAGTTCATTACTTTACAAATTTACTTTATAAATTAGCCTTGATTAGTCCTGTGAAACCTACACCTATATCCATTTAACAAAGAGGCATGGTGGTATATTTTGCAATATATATATATATATATTTAAATGTAATATATTTTTAAAGTAGTCTAGCACATATTTTGATTAAAAAGTTGTACTTTCACACCATTGTCTGATCAAGATGAAAGCTTTGACTGTTTTCAAAAATTGTTCCCCCCCCCATGAAAAGATGGAGATCTTTTTCCCAGTTTTTATTGTTCCACATGATGCCATACACTATGGCATATCCCTTTGGCCAGTCTGGGCCAGCTGTCCTGGCTGTGTCCCCTCACAGCTCCTGATGCACCCCCAGCCTCTTCACTGGCAGGGCACTACAAGAAGCTGAAATGTCTTTGGATCCATGTAAACACTCCTCTGCAACAACTAAAAACATTGGTGTGTTATCACCACTATTTTAAACAGAAATCCAAACCACTGTATGAGCCTCTCTGAAGAAAATTAACTCTGTCCCAGGCAAAACCATGACAGATCCATAGGTTTCATAGAGGAAGTCACAGTCCTATTGCCCACCTGTTCTCAAAAGCACTTTCTGCTTTATTTTCCTGAGGAAGAAAATTTTATTGAGCATATGCTCATTACATATTAGGCTGAAATCTTGCTGCAGATTTCAGTGGAAATCTCTTTCTTTTGATTAGTTCTATGCGTTCTGCTTTCTCCCTTGCGTCTGCTATACCTGATTACTTTAGGTATCTTAACTGTTAAACTAACTGGTATCTTAACTGTTAAGCTCTTATTACAGAAATGCTTTTTGTTATGTCTGAAAAGATAAGGCTTGATTTTGTCTGAAAAGCTAATGAATGATTGTCCATGACAGTCAATTCTGTAAATCTTAATCAGAGGGGTAGTTTCTGTGAGGACTATAGGGCTATTCAAGCAATATTTGCACATGTAAGTTAAAGAACGCATACTATTTTTTACTCTGGTTATATTAGCTAAGCAAATGAAACATGAAAAAAAATTGTTTTCTCTGGTTACCATTTTCACTCTAATACAGTTTAAAAGAGATGAGATATCAGTGAAGTGACAGGCTTAATTCAGAAATCTTATGAAGAATATGACTGACACTGGAAAACGTAGTGATTCAACACTTGTTTGGTTATTAGTAACATTGATTCCTAAACAGTCAATTACATCCTACAGCAGTTCGTATTCAGAAACTCAAATGTAATTTTGAAAAATGTAAATTATTTCAACATCACACAGAGAAATTAAAGTTGATATAACTGAGGGAGTTGTTAGTGTCATAACATCACACAAACTAATGCACATGGGAAAACAAATTGTTACACATTTTCTTTGACTCTGATCTTGGATCCAAACTTCAGTCATACGTTAGTTCATTTTTTCCAATTAACAATCCTATTTAGAATGACTTTCCTTTTTTCATATAATCATTTTTAATGAACCTTCTGATCAAATACACCTCATTATTTTTCATGAAGAACTGAGACAGTCAAACTGATTACTTAGAACAGTTAAAACTGTTTTTATTCATTTAGCCTTCCTGCAGTAAAAAAAAAAAAAAAAAAAAAAAAAAAAAAAGTGAAGGAAAATGTAAATATTTACTTTCTTCAATTTTTAAAGACCTTTAAATATGTGGTCAAGTCACATTAACTTTTGGACTGTAGGTAGAATATAAATACTAATTTTTGTCTTGTAAATGATCATTCTTAAAGGTGATGTGCTTAAAATAAGCATGTGTTTGCATGTTTGTCTTCTGAGTCTATTTTCATGCAATATCCAAAGACGAATCTGTTTAGAAATGCACAGAAAAAATCAGAAGTCAAAGCTGTTTGATAAAACAGTAAAATAGTTTTAGCATAAGCCTAAATTCTTCTACTACATTTCGTTTTCAGTCAAGACTTTTTTTTTTTTTTTTTTTTTTGGTTGTTTGGTTTTCTTGACTTTACAGCAGCCAGCTAAGGTAATTACTTATCTTTCTATGTGGCGAGTGTCACCTGTATCTTCAAATTAAAACTCACCATTGTAATTAGATTTTAAATACATTTCTTCTAAAAGGATAAAATTGATAAAATGACCGGTTCTTACTAGACAAATTAGCACATCGCTGTTATAATCAGTTTAACCTCTCTTGTCCCTTCTCCTCCCCCCCCCCCCCCTTTTTTTTTTAAGTGAAATGCTTTGCAAGTAGACCCATAGACCCATCCAGTGGAATCAATGAGGTTATCCAAGGTAGGAGAGCCATTCATGATAAATTAGCATAGCAGAATTTAGCCCTGTGAAATGTCTGTTATAAATATGTTCTAATGTCTTCTGCTGCTGCTACTTTTTTTTTTTCTTTTTCTTTTCTCCACATTTTTCACCATTTCTTTGGTAATTATCTTTGTTTAATTAGAAATAATATAAAATTTAGTCACAGCTTTTCTTTCATCATACAGGTCACAATACCATCCTCTCTTTTTCTTTGTTGAGGGAAGTCAACTGGTATTTCCTGAGTGACATTTCAATAGAAACCTAAAAATACCGTTTAACAAAGAGATCAAGGGATACTGTAAGGACAAGGCAGATTTCTTTTTCTATTTTGAAGATGTGAATAATCCCGCTAAACACACACCTACACACTCAGGCACACAGGTTTTTCCTCACTGTCTCTGTTTCACTCTTTCCTCCATGCACCACCTCTGTACCATCAGGGTATAAAGCCAGTTCAGGCACAAAGCAGGTATGCTGTTTATTCACTCTTTAAACAAAGCATGGGTCCCCATCCTCTGCCAGCTCACTGTTGAGTGAGATAAGCAGACCTCCTATTGCTGAATTATGATCTTTCTTTCAGGCTTATGCCCCCAGGATCTATAGCAATCCCTCTAACAGCTTGAAAAATGGAAACGTTTTCAAAGACAAGCTTGCTGGTACTGTGACTGACAGACTATGAAACCTCGTTGTTATTCACACTCTGAGAAAAGACCATTCGTTCGATTTCAGCTCTTCTTTTCACTGAATTGTTTCCCGAGAAGTTATTTAAGTGATGATAACAATTTTTTAATTGCAGGTTTAATTACAGGGAAAAGTCAATTATCTCATAGGTACAGCATTTTACATAACGAAAGAGCCAATTAAACAACAGCAACAGCAACTGCAACTAAATTATGTCTCTCAAATATTTAAGTTATTTCATAGTGTGATTTTTTTTTCAAGTAATCTTTTTTTTTTTGGTATGGATATTAGACATGTTTTTTTCAGGTTCAGATGTTCAGATTTTGATGCTAAAACCAGCAGCAGCTTCTCAGAAAATGTATTTTGGATGCTTTTAAATGATTTCTTAATAAATTTACTGATCCCTGCTTTTGGATCAAATGTTGCACTAGTGTAAATCAAGCCAGGTGCAGTGAGGGCTGTGAAGGCCTCTTTATTTCAGAGAAACATTTGGCCATTTCTGTCAGGCACGTCTGAGACTGGGTGAGATTTGTGAGCAATAGGTGTGAGTCCTGAAATGTCCGTTCAAGCAAAAGTTACATTGAAAATACAGTATTTCACTGGAAGTTTTGCCTAAGTACAGGTTGAGCCCGAATTTTGTGCAATATTGGACCATAAGTGTATTCAGTTACAACTTTTGATGTTGGTCTCATAGGGAAAATCCCAGTCATTTTTCAAAATTTTTTCCAGATCACTACTACAATAGCTGTCTGTTTTTCAATACAGTAAATATTTATAAGGAAAACTGCCTGTCCGAAATAATATAACAGCTGTCTGCTCCAACATACCCCCAGTGATTCCCCTTATTACTGTACTGTTGTTCCAGTCAATCACTTCAGTTCCTTGAATCAGCAAAGTCTTCAAAGTCTCTCATTCATGCAGCTGGATATGGAAAAACCTCTTGAATTTACAGCAGAACAATCTTAAGAGAAGAGGAAGAAAGACTGATCTCAAAGATGTTTAATAATGATAACATAATATAAAAATGCCTTAAGAGAAATATTGGTATAAGAGCTGTGTGTTGGTGGGAACACAAGCACAGGCTGAGCAAATTTGTCTAATCTGTGTCTACCCAAGTAGGAATATGAGGGAAACTTCTTATCTCTTGTAAACCACAAACACAAGTATGGTCTTGCAATGGTTTTGACAGCAGAAAGGCCTGATACTGTATCATATAATGAGTCTGAGGCTCAGATGTGGATTTCACGTTTAATGGTCAGTCATACAACAGGAGTCTGCTACCACTGTCCAAGGCTGATATAGTAAGCATGCTTCTCTTTCCTGATGTTGCTTGTCATGGTGGACCATTAGCAAAGTCTATGCTGATGATATTGGCCACAAAAAATGCCCATATAGTGACCTCACAATTAGATTCAGTTGCTGTCCCTTTTGCAAGTTCAGCCTGTGGAGCAGCCAAAGGCACTGCAGAGCTGGTGGGTTGCTAGGCTTGCTCAGGCATTGCTGGGTATGCTGTTGCAGCCCTTTCCAGGCTGAGCGTAAGGTGGGCTTCTAATAGGATATACAGCATTCTCCAATACCACTGGGGTAAGGTTGTATTGTGCCTTTGGGTGCCCTAAGAAGGGAAAGCTCTGACTTTCTTTATGCAGGCCTAAGGATGGGTGCTTTCTAAGAGTGGGCGAGACAGAATATTAGGTTCTCTTTAAGAGAGATCTGATGACCAGATTTTAATATCAGTCTTTAAGTGGAATAATGTTCTCTTTCTTTCCAAAATGTGCTAAATTTAACCTGAGGTGCTAGTGAAAGAAGCCCAGATCTCCAGTGTCCCTAATTTCTGAATACAGATGTTTAGAAAAAGACCAGGCACATTTCAAAGCTTATAACCTGGAATGCAATACACAGCCTATTTATGCATCTAGTTAACACCAGGATTACTTAATATACCTTAGACTTCTTGTTATATAGACATTGTAGGAAGTGTGGTGGTTTTACTCAGGTGGGCAGCCGAGCTCCACCACAACCGCTCTCCCACTCCCCCTCTCCTAAAAGAGGAAGGGGGAGAAAATACAACACAGAGAACTCGAGGTTTGAGATGAGAAAGGTTTAATTAAAGGGAAAGGGAATGGGGAGGAAAAAAGAAACAAAAGAAACAGTAAGTCCACACAGAAGCACAGAGAGAGGAAAAAAATTATTCTCTACTTCCCATCAATGAGCAACGTTCGGCCACGTCCTGGGAAGCAGGGCCTCAAAACGCGTAGTGGTTGTTCAGGAGGAACAGCCCCCTCCCCCATGAGAGCCCCCCTTTTATTGCTGAGTGTGACATCAGGTGTTATGGAATATCCCTTTGGTTGGTTTAGGTCAGCTGCCCTGGCAATGTCCCCTTATATCACTTGCCCACCCCCAGCCTGCTGGCTCCTGGGGGCTTGGAAGAAGTCCTGATGCTGTGCCAGCACTATGCAGCAATAGACACAACACTTGAGTGACATCAGTGCTGTTCCAGCTACGAGTGCAGAGCACAGTACTGTGTGGGCTGCTGCAGGGAAAAGGTGACTCCATCCCAGACAGACCCAACACAACTTCCACCCCTTATTCCATAACATTTGTGTCACAATCAGGTACAGTTTAGTATATAGATGTTCTCATCACCATTGTTCTCTGTCCATTGAAGTATTTATATGTCTGCACTTCCTTTTATTCCATCGGTCTTTTCCCAAAATGTTCATAAAAACTATTGATGGTTTCAGCTTCATCTGTCAAAGTGGTCACTCAGGGCAGGCGAAGTTGGTTTTCTTGACGCCAGCACCAGCTTAGCTCACATCACTGTTGCACTTGCCCAGTTCCTTGCGAAGCTGACCTGTTGTTGGTTCTGCAGTGTCCTCCTACAACAGATAACTCGAATGACAGATTAATTTTCTCCCAGTGTTAAATCTCCTTGAGGCACACACTTGATATCCCCATCTTTCTGCATTACCCACCAGGTATACCCTGGTCCTTGGGCAAAGACAATCCCACGAGTGGGTTTGCCTTTTCCCATGGCAGGGGCAACCCACACGGCCTTCCCCATCCTTTTCCCACATGCACTACAGGGACTTTAACTTCTCCCACAGTGTGTAGGGGTTTTGTTTCAGCAAGACCAGGACGGCTGTCAGACCCCCTGTTGTTAACTAGCCGAGTGGCCTCTGGTAGATTTATATCCCAGTGTTTCCACGTCCCAGCACCCAATGCTCGTAGCATAGTTTTTAACAGTCCATTGTACCTCTCAACCTTCCCAAAGGCTTGTGGGTGATAAGGGATTTGATACACCCACTCAATGCCATGTCTCTTGGCCCAGGAAGTGACTAAATTGTTTCGGAAGTGACTCCCATTGTCGGACTCAATTCTTTCTGGTGTACCATGTTGCCACAGCACTTGTCTTTCCAGCCCCAAGATAGCGTTTCGGGCCATGGCATGGTTTACTGGATATGTTTCCAGCCACCCAGTAGTTGTTTCTACAATGGTGAGAATGTAACGTTTTCCTTGGCAGGTTTGTGGGAGTGGTCTGATGTAGTCAATCTGCAAGGCCTTTCCATATCAAAATCCAAGCCATCTCCCCCTATTCCAGGGAGACTTTACCCTCATGGCTCGTTTGATTGCAGCACAGGTCTCACACTGATGGGTAACCTGTGTAATGGCCTCAATGGTCAGGTCCACCCCTCGATCATGAGCCCATCTGTAAGTGGCATCCCTCCCTAGATGTCCTGATGTTTCATGGGCCCATTGAACTACAAACAGCTCACCCTTATGTCCCCAGTCCAGGTCCACCTGAACTACTTCAATTTTCGAAGCTCGATCCACTTCTTCGTTGTTCTGATGTTCTTCAGTGGCATGATTATTAGGCATATGGGCATCTACATGACGTACCTTTACAGCCAGGTTTTCTACCTGGGCAGCAATATCTTGCCACAGGGTAGCAGCCCAGATAGGTTTACCTCTGTGCTGCCAGTTGTTTTGTTTCCATTGTCGCAGCCACCCCCACAGCGCATTTGCCACCATCCCTGAGTCAGTGTAGAGATACAGTACCGGCCATTTTTATCTTTCAGCAATTTCTAGGGCCAGTTGTATAGCTTTCACTTCTGCATACTGACTCGACCCACCTTCCCCTTCCATGGCCTCCACAACTTGTTGTGTGGGACTCCACACAGCAGCTTTCCACTTCCGATGGCTCCCTACCACACGGCAGGATCCGTCAGTGAACAACGCATACCGCTTTCTGTCTTCTGGCAACTCATTGTATGGTGGTGCCTCTTCAGCACGAGTTACTTCTGTCGGTGCTCTGAAATCCCTGCCCTCTGGCCAGTCCATAATCTCTTCCAGGATTCCTGGGCAGTTACGTTTCCCCATTTGACCCTGCTGTGTAATTAACGCTACCCATTTACTCCACGTAGCGTCGGTTGCATGCTGTGTAGTGGGAATTTTCCCTTTGAACATCCAATGTAACATAGGTGGCTGTGGGGCCAAGAGGAGTTGTGCTTCTGTACTAACAACTTCTGAAGTGACTCTAATACCCTCATACGCTGTTAATATTTCATTTTCAGTTGAGGTGCAATTGGCTTCAACACAGGAAGTCCCCAAGAAAGTAAGAAAGATGGAACCTGAAAGGTCTGAGCATGCGACAATATGAATGCTGAAAGCAAATATTGTTGTGTTTTTACAGGGTACTCTTTACAGTCCAAATATGCACCTTCTAACCCTGTATTAATCAACATGAATAACAATTGTTATTTGTGGTTGTTCTCCCTTTGCTTCAAGAGGGAACTTGCAGAGGCAATGTTGTGGGCCAAGAATGATACATACCCTGTGGCATGACATTTATTTTTTTTCAGTGGAAGCCACAAAGTTGGTCACTCTTGGCATTTGATAAAAGAAATTAAACCACTAATTTTTTTAACTACTGATTTCTTTCTATTGCCATTGGCCAAGCAGATAATGTAGTGCTCTTATCTTACGCTATGTCATATTAGAGAAGAAAGTAAGGTGTAAGTAAGCCACTGATTTATTGTATGAATCTTGGATTGAAATTGAGATTTGAAGAGAGATTACACTAGCCACAGAAATGAGATTTTGGAAGGCCACTTCTCTCATTGCTGTTTGGTTAGCGTGTTTGGTGAGGTCCTTATACTTTGAAAGTCTAGGCAAAAAGGATGACATTTTGTCCACTAGATAGTACATAGCTTAATGCATATCCTCTTTGGAATGAGTTTAGGGCTTCTACAAGTCTTTCCAAGTTATTTCAGTGAAAGAATTTTATCTTGAGATGGGCTAAAGGTCTAATAGTCTTAATTATACCAGATGTATTTGGATAAAATACAAAACAATGTCTTAAAGTAAAATATACTCTAATTCAGAGCATCTGACTCTCTCTGCAGCAACTTTTGACTGTTTTGATAGTTCCACGAGAGCTGATGATGAATCAGGAGAAATATAGTCCCATAGAAATATTATGATTCTAAATGTAATAGCTAAATATATCTAAATGCATTTTCTGAAAACAACTTGCATCTATATATTTGTCTATGTGTGGTACTCCACTATAAGTGTTTTTGACTAGAAATTCCCATGGACAAATTATCTCAAATTAATATTCCAATAAGTTATTGGTTAAGAAGTACATATTGCTCACAACGTTGTCTTTGCTTGGAATTAAGAAGTCAAGTGTGTAGACTCTACACAAGTCTTTCAAAAGCTTCCCCGTGATCCATTGAACGTAAAATAGATTAGTCTTGAGGGAAAGTCAACTTACCAGACGCTGCAATTATAGTGAATGATGGCAAGACAGATACATCCATTTAATGGAAACATACGGACCAATACAGCTAACTAGATAGTTTTCATTCTCTTCCTCCTTACACCAGGGGTTCTGTCACATGTTCAATCTACTCTCTGCCCAGTTCAAAAGTCCAATAAATAAATAAATTTGTTTGATATGTAGTGGTAAGATGTAAAATTACTGGTGATTGAAGGTAGGCCTTGACTGACCAGAAGGATAGGCAACACACAAAGAGATATTTCACAGTGTTTCCAGAGGTACTTGTGCAACTATTAATAAAAACGCTATGTAGAGAATCAAAGACTCAATATTGCAACTATCACAGGGCAACTTGCTGAAGAAAATAATTATATGCAAAGCATGTATTCCTGTATACAGCTTTACATGCAGCGGGATTAAAAGGGCTAAACACAAGAAAGCTCCAAATATAAGCAATTTCCAGGGATAAATATAATATTAAGAACTCCAGCAATCCCCCATCCCCCTACACCATGCAAAGACTAAGGCTCTGCAGCCATGCCATTTTCTGATGTACTCCGTTAAGATGCCAGGAAAAAACAAACAAACAAAATTTAAAACAAACAAACAAACATGGTCTGTGACCTAGATCTATAGGAGCATGACTTCTAATTGGAAGAGATGTTAAAATGGGACAGAAAATACCTGTGTAGAAAGCAACAGAACTGCTTCAATAAGCCATAGTCTGTCCTTTCAATCAGCATTGGCATATGGGAATTGATTAGAGTTATGTTTTTGTTGAGATGCAATGTGGCACTAATTTTGCAACAAAAAATGACCAAAGGGGAAATGAATGTGGTGTTACGTGGTGGAATTCCCCAAAGAGAAAGGAGACTGAAATGACAGTCCTACTGTCCCACTGCAAACACAGGCTGTTGGGGAAGCTCCTTAAATTATTGAAAATGGATTCAATATGGAAAGGTCCCGAGAGTACTAAAGTTATCCAAGAGTCAAAACTAGACTTTCTTTCTTTAGACAACCACAGAAGGGACACAGAGAAATATTTAACTACTGTTTCGCATTTCTAGTGTTTGGTATAGCACGGCCAAAATTAACCATCTTATTCAGATTGCTGTAGGGTGTCGAGAAAGGCATCACTGGTATTTGGCTTAGAACAAGGATTTAAAATGAGCATAGATCTTCCATTTACATACAAAAAGGTACGTAAAAAGTTTCAAATGGAGCTTATTTTTGGGCTTTCTGTGTACTATCATTTTCATTTTAATTGTGCTATTTTTCATTCTCTTCATCTTTTATAGGGAAGATACAGAATTTAACACCATCTGAAGATTCTGCAATAGTAACTAGATCATGTCTTGCTAATACATAGCTCTCAAAACAAACAAACACACAAAATATAAAACCAACCCGAAAACATTGTTTGTGTCCACTACATTTATAGAAGAGTGTATCCTTAAAAGATCTGAAGCAACTGGAAATTTATAAAATAAATAGAAGAAAGATGATTCTAGGTATTTTTTTTTTTTAGTCATATATCACAATAAATATATATATATACACCAAAAGGACTGTCCATTGGAAAACTCTTGAAGAAGCTTTATGGTGTGAAGCTACTGCTTCTGGAGTACAAATGTTCACCTGTAACAGCTGCTAGTACAAAAATTTCCTTCTGTCAGTGGCTGCTCATAAACCCTTGCCATGGTTTAGCATACTTCTTCCTGCTGTGGTAGACACCTCCAGCCGAATCCTTAAAATACTTTTTTTTTTTTTTTTTTTTTTAATACAAATATAGGCAATTTGCTGCTCAGAAGGTTTATGGAGCTTTCATATTAATTCACAGCCCAGTGAACTTTTATCCACACACACACTCAAAAAAAAAAAAAAAAAAAAAAAAAAAAGAAAAAGAAAAAAAAGAAATGAAAAGTGCATTTGCTAGTATACTAGTCACCATGGCATTTCATTACCAGGACTTTTGCATACCAGAAATCAGCCATATCTTGGCTACCTGGGGGACCTACTTTTTCTCTATTTCTGGGCTGCATCTTCTCAAAACAAAGCACTAATCTGAACACAAGCAACAAAGAAATAGAATAAGAAATAAGGCTCCTGTGCTTGGCTGTTGATTTTCAGGACTAGTAATACTAGTAAGTTGGATTAATGTAGTGCCTTGCTTTTTATGATTTTGAAGGAGCCACTTTAGTCAGGAAGCAATCTAATTTCAAGGAATTTCCTCTGCATCTCTGAAAATCAAGTTGGGGTGGTATGTCTGCCTAGAGTGAACCCTGGGTTTGTGGTGTTAATGGGGAAGTCTGTTACAGATCCTGCGATTTCTTAACTCCACTACTTATTTTAGATTTTCAGAAGCTGAGTTATTTCACCAGTGTTTAAATTTAGATATTTAAGTTGGAAGTGTGAGAGAGTAATGTTTGAACTACAACTGAACCATCTATTTTCTTTTCCTTAAGATAATTTTAAATAAAATCTTTAAATTCCTCATTATCACTGTATTCCTTAATGTATTCATATAATGACAAACTTGTAATACTATGTAATAGTATATTGTATCGTTTATATTTTAACATTTCCTGTTTCCTCAGGGCCACTAAATATATTTTCTAGATCTTTCCAGCCCATGTCTTATCAGTCTTTGATCCATAATGATTTCTCACACCTCTGTTACTTAATCAGAATCTGTCTGGATGAGGCAGTAGCATTGCTTCAAAGCTCTTTAATCATTGTATTGAATTAATGCAATTACATGCCTGATGCATTAGAAATCTCACCTCTGGTCTCCATATTTGCAGCTTCTTTTGAGTTCTTTATAGCCTTTTTATTTTTTTTTTTAAATTATTATTATTATTATTATTATTTTTACTACCCCTGAGGCAGGATTTCTAGCCTCTTCAGGCTCTGTTAATGTTACTAAACAGAGAAGTATATAGAGAGATGTTTGCAGTAGGAAGAAGAAGGAGGCAGAATAAATAGCACACTAGCAAATAAAATAAGTGTTGCTTTATTTCCTTAACTAAATGGATTCACTATAGGTGTAATTGAAATTGGTTCAGTAAAAGAAGGAACTTTTACTGTTCCATACTCTTGAGGTTTGAAATCCAAGTGCTTAGTTGTACATGTAAATTGCATATGGTTATCGTTCCTTGCAATAATGAAACACTGAGTCCCTTGCATTTCAAAGGGAAAAGGCTCCAAGGGAGTTGAAGGTAACTCAGAAGGAAATATTCACAAGGATAAAATTTACAAAGAAATAACTTTCAATTGTAAGCAAAGTGTATTGTGATAAGAGGCAGGTATAGCTTTTTCGGTGTTCCTTTTGCCGGTGGTTTGTGGTACTACTTTTCAGAATATTCTTGGCAGGGCTGGATCAATGTGTCTGTAATGACATCAGTGGAATAACAATAACAATTTATGTTATCTGAGGATCTTTCCCTTTTTATTTGATGCTTATCCAATTCAGTTTTGTGCTCAATTTATAATGGTTACTATTCCCAAAGAGAATTTCACCATTCTAATGTAATCTATGCTTATTTTAACCTACTTTTAACCAAAATATATGAAGCACTCATAGATATCTCCAAAGAAAAAAAAATCATCCTTATCAGTCATAGACCAGTAGTGACAAAGAGATAAGGAAGAACTGATTAGAAACACTGATGCAATACAGATGCAGAATGATATGGGCACTCTATCAATGGGGGTTAAGCTGATGTCTTGTTCTAAAGCTGATGGCCTGCTGATTCTGAAGCTTCATGAGAAACACATTTTTTGTATTTTTTTTTTAAATTTTACATTTAATTCTTAAGAGCTAGATTAAAAATAATATTGCTCATATTACAGTTCAAATTAATATTATTTTTGCCATGATATTTGGTTATGGTTTAGTTTTAATGAAGAATGCTTCTTGAGTTTGTGACATCAGTAATAAACATAACTTTGGCTCTGTTCTATGGGCTCTGGTAGGGAAGGCCTTTCAGTGTTTTCAAGGGAAGTTTATTAAGGGCATTTCTGTAAGGTTTACTGAGCAGTTATGAAATATATGATATTCACAATTGGAGGCTTTTAATTAGAAACTTTTCTTTTCCTGTTTACAGCTGTTTGGCCTGAGATGTGAGAGGGAGGATTTAGGAAACCACAGAAATGTGTGATGAGGCTGAGGAAATGTATGACTAAGGGATGAAGAATAGTTACATCAGGGCACTGAGAGAATGTAAACTGTGCATGAGGGAGCTGAGGTCATTGGGGGATGTAGGAGTAGAAGAGATTGCAAGCTAAGGGGAAACATGGACGAGATCAGAGAGACAGACGGTGGTGGGTGCATGCAGTGATTAGGGAGATGAGGGGTTGAGGTAACAGGAAGAAAAAAGAAATGGAAAAATGTTATTTCCCCCATGTATTCTACTATATCCTGTATAGATTTAACTCCTACACTAAAAAATGTCCTTTTGAGTAGCTACCATCTGCAGCACATGAGCTCTGCTTGGGTCTGGCTCATAAAATATACTGGGGTTTAACCTTACTCCAGCAGACGTTATGATCAGCCCAGTTTAAACTGGTGTTCATTAAAACAAATCATAAGCAGAAACTGCTGCCAATTGGGAGTTAATGTTGAAAGTATGCTTCAGTGGAGTCCAGCCAACAAAATACCCTTTTCTATACAAAAATTCATCACCTTTTGAAAACCCAAACGTTAGGGAATCTGGTAATGAATGGTTTAAGAGATGCAGCCAGTTCACAACTGAAATGTAATCCTTCCCTACTTCTTTGCTGCCGTACTCAGCATATGCCCACCCATCCCAACTTAAACAGTCCCTGAGTAAAGCTTGCAAAAAATGTATGCAAAGGTCAGAATAGCAAATTGCTATAAAAAGTCCACTGTGGGAATCAAGTATGACAGGTGATCAGTGTTAAGGAAACAAAGAATGTACTGTAAAGGCATTGCTCTCTCTCCCTGCCCTAAGTGGCCTTGAAATGGTCTATCTCAATAAGAAAATCAAATAATGTTCTGCCTTATTAATAAATGCATTTTTTTTTTTATATTGCAATAGATTTCATTAAGACATTAGATTTGGCTTTCTCATCATTACTATAGGCTGCACATCAAATTGGTCCATACATTTTGCCCATACTGCTATAAAGAAAGCAATGTTCAGACTATTTTAATAACAGTGGGGAGAAGGTAGAGGATGATAAAATTATCTTCCTTCATGTCACACATGTCAGTAAAGGTTCCTTTTCCAAATCTTTTCTCTTCTTACAGAGGATCTTCCAATTGCCTAAGGTTGAGCATGTTTTATGCTGTTCTTCACTGGACAGAAATCAGACAAATCAGAGCAGACTTTTTTTTTTTTTTTTTTTTTTTTTTTTTTTTTTTTTTCCCCCCAGTGGAAAGCAAATGCCTTTGGCCAGCAGTAATTGCATTTGCAGCTCTAAAGTTGCCTCTGGCTCTGCCATGCATCTAACTAAATATCCTTTTTCTCAGTGAATCACAGGGTTTCTTTGTTTTCAGCTAGTTACAAATGTCTTGTGCAATGCGTCTCCTGAAAAGCTATGAAAAATGTTTCATACAATGTGAATAAGGATGGCAAATTTAAAGCTCATACGGCCAGGTGCAGGCTGCCCACTTTATGCACCTCATTTAGGAAATGCAATCCATTTTTCTATTAATTGTTGCCAGGTGACTCTCTGTTTAGTCTATACAGTCAACGGAAAGAAGGAGACACCTCATTTACACATCTTGACTTGCTCTTAATAGTGGACTCTACCCAATACAGCTGGTTTTGGAGGTCACACATAGATTTTCTTTGAGTCATGAATCACAAAACTACAGAAAGCCCTTCCTATTTGGGTTTCAGTTCCAACTTTAAAAATTTAGGGAGGCAGAATCCTGTGGAAATTCTGGCTGAAGCTTCCTGGGAGTTTGTTCTATCCTGCCTTGGAAGAGGTCTTTCTTTCCTCAATACAGAGTAGACCACATTTGGCCTCAGAAAACTCAGCTGATCACCTCTTGCTTGAATGGTAGTTGGGACACTGTAAAAATCAGTGATAGGTGCACCTGATTTTGCTTTCGTAGTCCTCTAGGTATCAAAAAGGAGAGGCAGAAATGATTTCACACCTCTTTCAAGGAACAGTGTTTACTGGGACATATTGTTTGTATGTGTAGCTGTAGCTGTCCCTTTCAAACAAAGCAAACAAAAACGAAGCAATCCATGAGCTCTGAACACCCGTGGAAAACTTATTTTTTAACAAATTACTTCTCAAGGCATACATATCTAGAAAACTCAGAGGGTCTGGAGCTTCTTAGAACTTTCAGTCTTTCGGATAGATAAACTCACTCACTAAGCAGTACTCATGTAGTGTCACTCAGTAGCACATCATTGTCTTTTATGTGAAAAAGGTTTTAGAGTAATTAAATACAGTTGCTGGGAGAAAGAAAATTGAAGTTTGTTGATATAAATTTAACCCATTTTTCTCCTTTGATAAAGAAGTCACTTTGATTCAATCCTTATCACAAACAAGCAGTTTTCATTTTGTATAAAAATAATACTTAATGATCTAGTATGCTGGTTCTTAGAATTCACGATAGAGCATTTGTCAACTGCTTGATATAAATGACAGATGTTTATATGTAATAGAGCAGTGGAACAAATTTTGTTAAGAAGGGTATCAACCAGATGTTCAAAATATTGTCGTTTTGAGAGGAAAATGACTTTTTTACATTGTCTGTGACTCATGAGCCAAAAGAAAATGTGTTTATCACAGGAACTCACACTTGAGACCTTATCCTTTCAGCAGCAGCATAAAAATGATAAAGTACCGGGCATAAGAAAGTATCTAAACAGCACTTACATTTTACGAATACTTGTGGGACCATGGTATGAAATCTTTCACACTTCCTTTATCTGCATTATTTCAGATTTAAATCTAAGCACAAAGGATTTAAAAGCATTCCTGCCTGTTACATCTGCTCAATTATTTTTAATCAGTCATAATGAAATCTGAAGTATTTTGAGGAGTGAAAAATGACACAGTACTTTTTTTTTCCTTCAACTTTATTACTGAATGCAGAGTAATGAAAACATTTTAAATTGCCTGTGTTCCTCTAAGTGATATCTGCTTATTATGCTGAGAAAGGGTTAATGGACTTCATTTTCCTTAGTCCTTGTGGTAGTTCTGGCAAAGTTTTCCTTCTCTGCTAAGTGAAATGTGAATGGTAATCCAGGAGCTGCAGATTTTACCCCAATTAACACTCAGAGTAGCTTGAAAAACAACAACTAAAACCACTTTAATTTCAACTTGCAGAAAATTGGATTTAATCCCCTGTTTTTGAGATTGAATTGAGGCCATAGAATAGGGAGAGGGTCCCTTGTTAAAATAGATTAATTCTTTGAAGGTATGCAAGAGGTGGATGGAATGGAAGAGAGTCTCCTTTGATTCAGCATTCAGTTCCTCATTAGTCTGCTAGGGTTATGCATTTTGAGAGTCAAATGAATGTTTGTCTAGGAAGACTTATTAACAGATGGCCATGACAACCTCGAGACTGAACATGTTACTCCAAGGCTAGCAGTGTATGTAAAAATGTTCAGAAAACTGGCTGTATTTTGTGATCTTTTCACTAAATTCTTTATGTCTTCTCTACCCCCACGATATGCCGTGTTGCTTATGGTCACATTCCACACCAAAAATAGGATTATATGACCTCTGAGAATTCTTTTTGGCAAAAAAAGAATAAAAAAAAATATGAAAGCTGAATTTGTCTTCCACCACACTTGACATAAATGGAAAACATTTGTGTGTGCACTTAGGACAGCTTTCACAGGTGCTTAAAAGAATCTTGATCCCAAAATAGTGGCAAGACAAATACATGCATTTTGATTCTTGTTTTCAAGATTTAATGTAATAGATTAAAAAGTCAGAGGAATGTCCTGTTAATAGCAACTTTATATATATATATATATATATATATGTATATATAAATAAATGCATACTTCCTAGGTTAGAGGATTATTTTAGTAATTTGGTGCTACACTTAAGGAACACTTAAGGAATATCAGTAATGTAGATGCCAAGACAGAGTGCAGACCCCTTACAATGTCCTTTCCAATCTGCAGGAAAAAACATGAACTATCAGTGATGGTGATAGTCCATGTGATGAAAAACAATAAAAGAACAAGTTATAGCCCAAAACTGTTCATTCAAATTTTTAAGGTCCTTATGAAAGCTTAAGAAATGGGAAGAACATATGATTTTCTTAGGTCACTTTCACTGTACAAGTCATTGGTACTGCACTTCACTGGAGTGCAAAAATGCTAGCAAAGCTATAAGTCAGGTATTTGTAGTTTATTTTATTAGTACTAGGCTGAACCACAAAATAGATAAAACAGTTTTATGGCTTACATCTGGTTGAATAATAAAACATATGGCTCTGGAGTAAAGCATGTGCAGCTGTAATTTACTGTAAATATCCAACTCAAGATAGCTATGGAGATAAAAAAACTTACGGCATGCACTCAGGGTTTATCCCACTATCCATCACTACTTGAATATTTATGATACTCTGACATTTGTGGTTTATATGTTAATTAACCACTCTTTAAGAGTTTTCTTTAGGGCATTCTCTTCTATGTAGTACATATATGAGTTCACAAAGAGCGGACACTACTGGACTCACTATTTTTCTCTTAATATATCTGTTTAGCAAGTCCTTCATTACAGAGTGATTAGAGTAATGGATCCACTATTGAGATTGTAAGATGTTTTCCAACAGAGACTAAAATGTGACATCTTTCCCACTTTATTTTTTTTAACCCTTTCCTTGATCAGCTTTTCTATGAACATGAGCAGTGTGCTTCTTGTCTTGTTTTTATATTTATTTCTGTATTTTTTGAGGACAGGTCTGATGGTGACACGAGATTAAATAAATAAGGTTTTATTTCTTTTGGGGCAGCACAACTAAAAACTGATGTTCTGTTATTTATTTATTTATTTGTCTATCTTTTGCATTCACAAACCAAGAATCCTGAAGGAAACACTTTGGGACTCTTTTATATAATACTCTGGAACTGGACTGATAGTCAGGGTGGGTTTTTTTGGTCATATCTGAATGTAAAAGTTTGTATTGGTGTTTCTTTAATCATTTGTTTGACTGGGTGGAGTGCTCCTGAGTTCTTCTATCTGCTTAAGTTCTAGACAGACTGAGAGATCAATGATTAGTTCTGAATTTGAAATCTTTGATTCAGAATATTTTTCTATGTATTTGGACAAAGATCTTTGTCGCAAACAAAATTAGAAAGGACTTTATTCCTGGGTCCAATCTGGATGTAGCTAAAGTGGGTGAAACACCACGGACGTTGCAAACACTCTTTAAAGATTGCTGTAAAAAGTGGCATCAGATTTTCAAATACTCATCTTTTACAATTTGAGGTTGACTTTGATCGGCTTTGATGCTAAAAAGTAGCCTGAACCCATGTTAGCACTGAACACAGAAGCTGATTTTATTACTCCATATTGTCAGATATGGTTTGTGTTCCTTACCACCTTACAATCCAGACCCTGCTGTTGCTGTTGCAATGACTTTTAGTAGACATTTCTTGTTTCTCTCTGAGAAAGTGAAAAAAAGCTTTGGAAGTTCTGCTCTGCCCACTGAACACTTCCATTTTCTAACCATGTTTGCTTTGGAAAGTATGTTATTGGAAAAGATACTGTGGCCTTAGAAACCTTCACAGGCCTCCAAAGCAAAACCCAGGTGGTTCACAGTGGATGATATTCTCTAAAGGAAAGTACAAAGCCCAAATCATTTACCTACTTCCCAGAAAGACAGGAAAAGACAGGATCAGTGAACCCCTTCCTTCACTTTTCTCAGTTCACTATCCCCTTGCAAGGGCTCTGTCAGACCTTTGTAGTGTATTTAATTCTCCTTTGAGATCATTCTTGAAGGATCCCCTTGAAGGATTTCTTGTAGCAGAGAAAATCTCCTGAAGGCAAATGTCATACCAGAGAACAAAGGAATGCCATACATGCAGAGATGAACGTCTTCTTCTGTTCCTTCCTCTCTGAAGGAAGTAGTTTCCCCATTTTCCACACCCTTGGGTAAGAGGTGCCGTGGCTTTGAGTGGGGACTTCGGTTCAACACTCACTGTAGTGAGTGTTGAGTTCTGAAGGTTTCCTCTGTGTAAAAAATGTTTGGTTGGGAATATAGTTCAGCCTATGGAAAGTGAACTTGCTGATCCATTAGTGAAACATGAGTGTCAGAAGGAATGTCAATGAGTGAAGTACTGAAGCTAATTGCGAGAGAAAGCTGGAACAACTGAAAGGTAAAACCCTGTATTTATCCAAAGAAGATTTCTTCAGTCATAATGAATCAGGGATGTAAATGACACCTCTTTGTCTGAAAAAAAGTTCAGGGGTATATGATTGCTCCTGCAGATTAAAAAGAAATAGATAAATAAAAGAGAAAGAGAGAAATCAAAAGTCTCTATGAGACCTGGAGACACTAGGTCTGCTACTGCAACTTGGATTTCCTTTCCCCCCTTCTGCTCAATGTTTGGCCCAAGACCCTACCCCAATCAAAACCAGTGTGGTTTTTATCCATACCTGAGGAATAATTCATTATATGGTTCTCTGTCCTTTGGAGCTATCTTTGAAAAGCAGCTGCAGTTTTCAGGCAGTGCAAAACACAGTACTGATCCTTTAAATCAGAAAATGGGTAATAAGAAATGCAAACTTCTAGTGGAATCCATATGCATAACCAAGGACTAGTTGTCTACTTTCTTTAAAGGATGTTTCATGATATTGTCTATGATGCCTAAAATCCTAGCTGATTTGTATCCTAGCTATTTCATCTATCAGTTCTTCTGTTACTCCAAGGGATTTACAACATACTACATTTTAGATTGACTGTGATCCAGCCGAGCATATACTAATACTTGGCTGCAGTGAGTTGCAAGAGGCTAAGAAATGCTTGCTTTATCTTTAGATTCTCCTATGGATCGATGGAATTAGCAATGGGGATAATGTTATTGCTATGGAGGGAAATTTTTATTGCTTAGTGTCTAGGACCCAATGCATATATTTTTAATTATTCTTTGTTTATTTATTTATTTTTATTTTTAAAAAGCAATTCATTTTATTTTGGTGAGGTTGTCTGGGCAGAAAAATGATGGACTCATTTCTGGGTTTATGACATTGCTGTTGCTATTTTTCTTTAGCAGCTGGGGGGAGCAAGAGAGCTAGATTCTCCTCGTGTCCCCATATTAGAGTACCCACCCCAATCATTTCTGATAAAAGAAAATAAGGAAATCAAAAGGATGAAAATTAATCAAACAAAGAAGAAAGACCTTGAAAAAAAATCACTGAGAGAGGCTTATCTTAAAACAATTTCACAAGAAAATAAGATCAAAACCAAAGCAAATTGCATGCAACCTATGAACTCAGAAAAGCAACAATTACACAACAAGACACTTCACAAAAGACTATGCCCTATTATTAACTTTTCTTACTCAGCTACATACTCAGTCACTAATTATGATGGAGTCGTGGACAGAAAGCAGATTGATCAATGAAGAATCTTGTGGAAGACAATGGAAAAAAAACCAGCAAAACCAAAACAAAACAATTAAAAAAAAAAAAAAGCCTTTATCAATAAAATTTGTGCCAAGCTACAGAAACAAATGAAATGCAAATTTAGCAAATTAAGCATGTGATTAACACACAGTGGGATCACTACAAGCATTTTGCTTTGCTGCTTGCCAGGATGTATTCCTATAGAGAGTTATTGCTGCCTCAATATTTCCACAGTAGTATCATAAAAAGGATTCAGTAACATTATAGAATCTGCAGCCCCCTACTTTCAAAGCTGCAGTTTGAAACAAACCTGTGTTTTATACATTAAGACACTTTTAGTACTACTTAGATTTTAGATCTCCTTAGAAAGGGAAAAAAAAAAAAAAAAGACAGTCTTAAGACAGTCTTCTGGAGCTGATTGTGGTCTTGAATTTGACATCACTTTCATTCTGTTCCTTTTGGAAACTGTTTCTGAGTCAGCCTCCTTAGAATGATAAAAGCCTCCCATCAGTATTGATGGGACTGTAGGTTGGAATTCTAAAGATTAATGATGTAAAATGAAGGGTATATAACCAAGGTGTATAGAGAATCCAGAATTAAAACACAATTTCCTTCCTTGAGTTGTGTCCAGCATTAAATAAGAAAATCCAGCTCTCAGTTTCTTTAATGTGTGAGAGGATGAGAATTCCTCAGTTGGAGTCTGGGATTTTAGGAAACAGAAGCCTCTTCTGTGGCTTTGGACATTCAAAAAGGGTTCAACAGAGTTCAAATATTTAAGTCAATGTCACCAATGCCATTTAATCACATGCAAGTTAAATAACAAAAAACGGTGCTTGAGAATAATTTTCAAATGAATAAGTGAACAATGGCTTTTTTAACAATAGATCATTACACTACTTACAACTTCTTTCTTATTTCAGTCACAAGTAGGTTTGCAGTTTTTGCATGCAGATGTAAAAAATGAAGAGTTTATTCAAGCCAGTGCAGGATAATGACTTAGACATTTCTGTGGCTGGTGTCAGGATTGTGCAACATCTTTAGTGCCACTTCACGGGAAACTTCATTTCTTTTCTCAGTTTCCCCACATAACATTCAATTATTAGGCTTTATGTGAGTAAAGTGATTTTCACTTTGAATGCATATTAAGGAGAAAATGTTTTCATTTTATGGACCTGTAACACTGACTCTTTACTAAAGAAGAATAAAATACTTATGAAATGTTGTTACAGAGTATGCATGGAAAAAGCAGTTTGCATATTATTGCCAATTCCTTTAAACAGTCATATTCTTACTCTGTGAAAGTATCAATAGAAATGATTTTTTCTCTCAGCAGAGTTGCACTGAAAACTGCTGCTATACTGATGATGAGTATATAACCTTAATATAGACGGAAAGGAGAACAAAAACGACCACACTCTGAGCCATGATGAAGTACTGCAGAGTATGATGGCTAGAGAGGGCATTCTTATACATTATGCTGAGAAAGGCTTCTGCTAGCATTGGCATAACTCAGCACAAAGATGTGGCTTCCACACACTACACTAGCTGGTTCTGACCATTTTGGCATCTTCTGTAGTAGTAAATTAAACATGTCTGGGACTGTTTTCTGGCCAGCTGACAGGGAACAACTAATGCCAATACTATTAAACTCTCTTTCTCTCCTGCTAAGAATGATCTCTGGCCACTGCTAATTCCTGAACCATGCCCAAGAGTTGCTTGGGAGGGTACTAATTGGCATAGGCTGAAACCATGTCACAGGCTGTTGTGACAGTGATACTCACTTAGAAGTGTTTACAGTAGATTTTAAGTGCCTAGGTATGTCTGTTGGTATATCTCTTGGGACAATTGAATTTATTAGTGTGAACATAGCCTAAACACTGAGCACGAGAAAAGAACTGGCTGGTACCTTGATGTTCCATCTAAAGTTTATTAGGTGAAAATCTTGTGTTTATTTTACATCTACAAAATGAGCAAAAGTATTTCTGCACTTCACAATGTGTCAAGAGACCAAACACAGTAAAGACTAGGAATGATATGATAATGAGGCTTGTGATTTCTGTAATTAGAGAAAATAACTTCATCCTTCTGTGTCCCATATAATTTTTAATATATATATTTTTTTCTATTCCAAGAGTTACTGAGAATGAAGCAGAATGAGGGAGGATAATGGGCTGCCAACTTTGTCATCTGGGGAAACACGACATTTTTCCGGCTCTGCTTTTCTTTACCAGATAGTGGCTAGTTTTGGGTCAATATGTGTAATATATAAAAACATTCCCTGCCTTTCTCCCTTTCTGAAAAAAAAAAAATAAAAAAAATTATTACTTCTAGATTTTGTTTTAATATCATTTGTAAAGGAAAATTCTCCTCTTTTAATAATCAGCCAGCCTAAATTCCAGGCTGGAATGTGCTCTTATAGCCAAGGCTCAAGTATAAAACCACTGAAAAGGAGGGAAGAGATTTACAATGGAAAGTCTGACAATCACTTTGCAATAATAGGGCTTGGAGACACCTGCTTTAATCAAGATGGTGTGAATATTTAAAGTAGTCTATTTCTTGATTTTCAGTTCAACTGATGAAATCATAATTTCCAGTGAAATATATTTTTTTTTTTCTTAGAGATGCATGAGAAAGAGAGAAAGTGAGAGATCCTAATTTTCTATTCACTTGGTAGAAATAAATTACAGCTTCGTTAACCCTCTGGATTCCAGGGCTGGCAGATGGAGCTGAAGGAATTACTTTTGATTAGGAGTGGTTCTCTGAAGTAGTGATAGTGAAGAGCAGAAATGTGTCTGGATTGGGATGATGATAACTCAGGTGGTGTGATCATAGTTCCTTCCAGACATGGGAATGACTTACTACATTTTCTTCATATCTGGTAGCCACTGATGCATTGCAGACAACACAGGGTAATTTAGGCTTATGTGGAAAGATGGCTGTTGACTAGGGAGGCTGACTTAGACTACACTAGATTTTATTTGCATCACTTGTGGAGCAATTCTAATGATTTTTACGTGCTGGCAGCTGATTCTGGCCGTGCTGAGTGAAGATATTTTACTAAAGGTGAAGAGAATCAAGGAGGACAGGTAAACCTTTTCAAAGAGTCTTACCTTTGTGAAAGATAAATTAGGAAGCCCTACTAACATCCACAAAGCCATCCCATTTAGTTCAGCCAAGAATCGACTTCAGCAGTGTAAAACAAATGACTTATTTAGGAAGCTACTTTAGAGAGATATATGACTGACAAAAATGTGAAGATTGTATGCATTGTGAAGTGCATCTCATGCCCTGTGGAGAAAATAGGAAGAATGCATGACTGAGATAAGGGAAGCTGAAGTAAAAATAAGACTCCAGAGAGAGTTAAAGTTATCTAACGTATACCATCGGCAGGATAGTTGATATGGTTTATATGTCTTAATCATAACCATAATATCAAAAAATTAAAATGCAAAGAGTATAGAGCAAAGGGAATGTTGTTTTAGTTCAGTAGTTTAAAAATTATTTCAGTACTACCGTGTTTTAGTTCTGTTCTGCATCTTTTATTCCTCTAGTCTCTTGATGAATGAGCATAAATAGGTTAAAACTCACCAATGTCCGACTTTCAAGTTTATCTGAGCTTTAATATAAATTGTAATGTTATAATATTTAGCTAAGTGGCTTTTTAGCTGATTTTTCCCAATTCATTCCCAGTTGCTTCGCTGGCTGCTATCTATTATTTAGATAATAATGTACAGTTCCAAGAAGTAACATGCAATCTCTACTGGATGGAAAAGTAATTACTTTTTGACTATGGCCTAATTGTACTGTTCAGTTCTATCCTGCTTTATTTGATCTGATTTGACCTTCTTATTCTGTGACCATAGAAACAACTCGAAACACATGAGGCACATGAGGCACAGCAGTTAAGGATGTCTTTTCTCTAATTCCTTCTACCATTTTCTTGCTATTATTTCACTACATTTTCTTCCTGCATTTTTTTTTTCCCCTCAGGGGTTGAAGCAATCTTCTTGTAGTGGCTTTCATCTTTCCTCATGCTTTTCCTTACTTGGTGGCTGTTGACTTTTTAATTGGTACAAACATAATTCTTCCAAACAACCATGGTCAATGACCATTATCTTCTCTTCGATGACCTGAACTGTCATGCTAATCATTCTTTTATGCTTTCATATCTGCAAATAATGGATCTTATCTAGTTAAACAATAATAACTTCTCTATCCCGGACTTGGCTCAGTTTCATGGTTTAGTTAAGGATTTGAATTTAAGAGGAAATTTGATATTGACCTAAACTAAGAAATGTGCAAACTCTGTAGAGGACAGAAGTAGAATTCGAGATGGTCATGATAAACTGTGAAAAGAAATTTTGCAAAGTAAAGCCAATATAGATAAGTATGAAGTGCTATGCCAAGGGAAAAAAAAAAAAAAAAAAAAAAAAAAAAGCTGATGATTTTTTTGACAGAAAAGAGGCAGGAGGTTACCTTGGATAATATCTATCGTACCTTAATTACTGGAGTCAGGAGAAATTTCTTGTGCTCTTGCATATGTGCCAGGCACCTGCAAATTCAGATTAGAACAGGACCCACATGCATGTGAGCAACAACACCCCAAGAGCCCTGTCTCTATCCACAGAAAATGTGTTTGTGGCACACTGCTTTCTGAAAAATGATGACAGCAGGATCCTGTCGTATCCTACAGCAAGCACTCATCAAATACAGAATCTTGAAGCATGCATTGTGCTGCTGCTGCAAAAGAAGAAAGGAAGTCCTGTTCAGGAATATACTGATTGGAGTATTGTATATGTGAAAGGGGATGTAATTATTTACTTCCCATTAGTATTTCATCAGCCCAAGCTCCATATTCACATGCAGGTATCGCACAGTTATGGAAAGGACCTCAAAGCAACCTTTACCCATTAAACTAGAGTAGACTTAAATGCCTCTGCTACTTTAGGAGTGGTATGGAACAGTGTTACAAACAACTCTGGATTTATTCATTTTTATTGTTGATTCTGAATATTGTATAATATTGTGTAAAACTGATTGTTTTTTGTGATTGTTTTAAATTTACATCTCGGATAAGTTACATTGCTGTAGTAAAAATTATTTTTTGGCCTGCATTTCCAAGTTTTTTCACAGCTTTGGTAAAAATATTTTAAAGGATGTCATTATGACACATTTTCTGTAAAAAACAAAAACAAAAACAAAAACATAGAAGACTTTATTTTAATGATTTTTTTTCTTTAAACTTCATGAAAGATTTTGGCCAGATATTTTGCTATAAAACAAATTTTAAATTGAGAAATTTCTACTAAAAAAGTACTTATTAGATTTGTTTTCTTTTTTACCCTCTACATGCTTTTTCTGTTTCTGAAATAATTTATGTTATCATAAACATGTCCACCAAAATGGGTGTATCTTTATGTATAGGTTAGTGCCTACCTTGTACCACTATGATCATGAAAATAAGATTTTTAAACCTACCAGTAAATGAAGGTAATGTTCCCTCCAGGATCAAGCAAGCATGTTAAACAATTTGATTTTATGAATATTTCTCTGAGGATGTGGGTTTATACTGAAATTACTCTAAAGAAACTGTTTGTGCATGCAACCTTCCCTTAAGCAAAAAGAAAAGTGGTTTACTTCAATCATCCTCACCATTATCTGTTTCTTTCTGTTTATCATCAATGGTTAAAAAGGCTGTTTTCAGACAATTCCTGTCAAAAAACATGAAATTATAAATGTATGCTCTGGCTTATTTTGCAATGTAACTATGCTTTAAAAATAGCAGCTTATCTATGGCGAGGATCTCTAAATCAAACTGGTGGAGCCACAGTACTGTTTTTGATGCTATTGAGAGTCCTTGATGCTTTGCCATTAAATTATGGAGTGGTGTTCTCTGAAGAAATGACGTGTTGTGTGGTGAGGGGGTGAGAGAGAGAGAGAATGCAAGAAAGAGAGAAAGAGAGGGAGAAAGAGAAATAAATAGCTTGAGAGAAAAAAAGAAAATGAGAGCAAAGCAAAAGAAAATGAAAAAATGAAGGAAAGAAAGGAAGAAGGTAAAAGAGGGGAAGGGAATAAAAGAGAAAATAAGTAAAGAAGGGAAAAAAGAAAAAAAAAAAGAAAAATAAACCTTTGTATTTGCCCATGTTTTGTAGGTCTGGTTGTTCCAGCAGTGCTATTAGAGCCCACACCAAGAGCTGTTTTGGGTCCTGGGGCAAACAGACTGTTCTTCCCCTCACTCCTCACTTGGAAAAATACCTGGGTGGTCCTGTTATGCCACTCCTCTCTCCTCAGCACCCTCTTCCCTCTCTTCCTGCACTGTAGCACAGAAACCTTGCATATGGAGCAGCAGCAGCTGCTTTGAAGGAGAAGCTGAAACAAGCCAAGGAGGGGGCTGCTGTATGAGGAAGAGTGGTGTCCCCCTAGCACCAGTTCTCCCCCAAGAGATCTGACGTACTACTGAAAGAATCACAGGATCGGAATGCCTATGGCTGTACCCAGCCATTATTTCTCTAAGAAGCTTCAGTGTTGTACTTCATTGGTGTACTTCAAGACAGCCTTACATTCCTATCACATTTGCAGTGGTCCTGAAGATAATGGCTTTGTCTAATTCCTGTGGCTTCATCACAGGTTGTTGTGTCCATCTGGACTGAAGCACAGTGCATCTGCATTTAGACAATATTGCTGCTCAGAAAACCCAGGGGAGCCCAGCTGATTATCTGATGAAATTACATAGCTTTTATGTTTTTATGTTTCTTTCAGGCCTCTTTTTTTTTTTTTTTTTTTTAAAAAGTAGGAAACATAACGGTGTGCGAAGTTTTCTAGAATTAAATCCTCTCTGTTTTGAAGATTGTGTTCTTAAACTTGAAATAAAAATTTTAAGTCCATGGAGATCAGTTAGAATGGAAAAAAAGTTTTGTATTGTCACATTTTAGTAGGTCACAAATAGTGATTTATATGGCTGAAAAAAAGATATTTTGTTCAGTGAGGTTTCATTACACTGAAAAAATACTGATCACAATAGTACCATTAGCCTAATCACACTTGGAAAAAAAAAAAAAGAGAGAGAGAGAAAAGCTTGAGAATTGTGCCTATGAGAATGAACACTTAAAACTAAGTCCCTGCTATTTTAAAGTATGAAGGATATATTCATTTTTTGTTTAACTGAAACTCTGCCGTATTCTACTAAACATAAGCTTCTCTAAGACAAGATGCTAATCTGTATCTAATACATGAATAAAGTAAAATATGATGTGAGAGGCAATAGAGATTTCTGTAGTTCACTGATTCACTGTTTTAAGGGAGAGAAAACTAGCAGAAATCTAATTTTACAAAGAAATTGCGGAAAGAATGGTTGTAATAGGATGGATATAATAGAACAAGGTATTTAAAAATTCCATGCTCAGTTGGATAACAAGTACTTCAAAATTATATCTGGTCACTGAGATGTAGTTGCCAAGCCACTCTCCATCATATTTGAAAAATCATGTCCCTGGTGACTGGAAAAAAGGGAAACATCCCTACTGTTTTTTTGAAAGAATAGAAAGGAAGACCCAGGGAACTACAGATCAATGAGCCTCGCCTCTGTGCCTGGGAAAATCATGGAAAAGATGCTCCTTGACACTACGTTAAGGCACATGCAAGACAAGGAGGTGATCTGAGACAGCCATTATGGCTTCACAAAGGGCAAATAATGCCTGACCAATCTGGTGGCTTTCTGTGATGGAGTGATTGCATCAGCTGACAAGAGAAGACTGACAGATGTCATATGCCTGGACTTCTGTAAGGTCTTTGACACAGTCCCACAGGAGGTCCTGATCTCCAAATTCGAGAGATATGAAAGGGTAGACCATGGATTTGAAGGTTGGACCATGCAATGAATATAGAATTATCTTGACTGCTGCACCCAGAGAGTGGTGATCAATGGCTCTATATCCAGATGGAGGCCAAGGACAAGTGGTGTCCCTCAGGGGTCTGTCCTGGGACCCATACTGTTTAATATCTTCATCAACAGTGTAGACAGTGGGATCAAATGCACAGTAAGTTTGCAGATGACACTAAGCTGCATGGTGGTGTGGTTGACACAACAGAAGGAAGGGATACCATCCAAAGGGACATGGACAACCTTGAGAAGTGGGCCCATGTAAACCTCATGAGATTCGACAAGTGCAAGGTGCTGCACCTGGGCAATCCCAGAGTATGGTACAGCCTGGGAGAAGAACTCACTGAGAGTAGCCCTACAGAAAATGACTTGGGGGTTCTGGTGGCTGAAAAGCTTGACACGAGCCAGCAGTGCACACTTGCAGCCCAGAAGGTCAACTGCATCCTGGGCTGCATCAACAGAAGAGTGGCCAGCTGGCTGAGGGAGGTGATTGTCCCCTGCTGCTCTGCCCTTGTGAGGTTGCTCTTGGAGTCCTGCATACAGGTCAGGGTGCCCCAGCACAAGAAAGAGGTGGACCTGTTAGTGAGTCCAGAGGAGGGCCACAAAGATGATCAGAGGGCTGGAGTACCTCTCCTATGGAGAAAGGCTGAGAGAGCTGAGGCTGTTCAGTGTAAGGAAGAAAACACTCTGGGCTGACCTCATGTTGGCCTTTTAGTCAGATGGAGGGCAACTTTTAACATGGGCAGATAGTGACAGAATTAGGAGGATTGGTTTTAAACTAAAAGAAGAGAGGGATCTGGGGGTCGTGATAGACAGCAAGTTGAATATGAGCCAGCAGTGTGCCCTGGCAGCCAGGAGGGCCAACCGTGTCCTGGGGTGCATCAAGAACGGCATCGCTAGTAGGTCAAGGGAGGTGATTGTCCCGCTCTACTCTGCGCTGGTGCGGCCTCACCTCGAGTACTGTGTGCAGTTCTGGGCACCACAGTATAAAAAGGACATGAAACTGTTGGAAAGTGTCCAGAGGAGGGCTACGAAGATGGTGAAAGGCCTTGAGGGGAAGACGTACGAGGAACGGCTGAGGTCACTGGGCCTGTTCAGCCTGGAGAAGAGGAGGCTGAGGGGAGACCTCATCGCAGTCTACAACTTCCTCGTAAGGGGTTGTCAAGAGGCAGGAGACCTTTTCTCCATTAACACTAGTGACAGGACCCGCGGGAACGGGGTTAAGCTGAGGCAGGGGAAATTTAGGCTGGACGTCAGGAGGGGGTTCTTCACAGAGAGGGTGGTTGCACACTGGAACAGGCTCCCCAGGGAAGTGGTCACTGCACCGAGCCTGTCTGAATTTAAGAAGAGATTGGACTGTGAACTTAGGCACATGGTCTGAACTTTTGGGTAGACCCGTGCAGTGTCGAGAGTTGGACTTGATGATCCTTAAGGGTCCCTTCCAACTCAGGATATTCTATGATTCTATGATTCTATGATAAAAGAGGGGAGATTTAGATTAAGATTTAGGAGAAAATTCTTTACTCAAAGGGTGGGGAGGCACAGGAGCAGGTTGTCCAGAGAAGCTGTGGATGGGTTAGGTTGGATGAGGCCCTGGACAACCTGATCTAGTGGGTGGCATCCCTGCCTATGGCAGAGGGGTTGGAACTAAATGATCTTTAAAGGTCCCTTCCAACCCAAGCCATTCTATGATTCTATGAAAGATGCACTTACTTGGAAGCAACTATTGCTCTTTAACAGCCACTAGCCAGAACATTTGATATCCGAGAATTTGATTTTTAGTATTAAGGTGACTTTAGTTTGAATATATCTAATGCTGAATGATCTAACAGAATTTTTAAAAATAAAACTCCATGTATTTCTGACCTGAAAGAAGCCAAATACTGCTTTTCCTGAGCTGTATTAGAATAATCAGCTTTTGAGGATGGCGAAGGAAATACCTTAATACTCAAACGATATGGCTGAAAAGCAAATATTCATACTTTCTGGGAAACAGGATATAAAATGAAAGACAAAGCATATTTTTATTTCACTGTATCTCAAGGATTCTTACAAGCCAGACAGAGGCTTGAGTTGTTGGTTAAAGTGCAAGCTGACAGTCATTATGAAAAAGGGAAAAGACAGCTTATTTGCTTTTCTGAGATCAGCATTTACCATAATGTGGGAAGAGAAGGTGCTAGGTAGATAAAAGTAATTTGTGGTGCATAGGTCCAGGTTAACAAGAAAGCTTATGTCTGTTGACCTGAACTGGTGCTTGTGAAGTGACTAGATCAAACATGATAGCATAAAACAAGATTTCAAAGGCACACAGAGAAGTGGTCTCCCAGTACTATGGCCATTTGATTCAATAGCAAAGTTCTAACTGGTAGGAGGCCTGGTGTGTTCAGGACAATTCAGTGACAAATGGACCCACCCTTTGCAATTTTAGGATATGTGCTTGTTAAGTAGGAGAAGTTTGACTTACTAGTTGATTTGTCAGAGAGGGATTTGAATTCTCTAGCTGAAAAGAAAATGGTAAATGTATTAAGTTGTTTTGCATGCTGTGACAGATTAAGGGTAATCTCTTGAAAAGCTCCTACATCTTATTTTCAAGAGTCACCAAGGTGTTTAAAGGGGCTTTGGATCAGTGCCTCAGTTGACTGGTGTCTGATTTTTCCTGTCAGTTGCTCCAACAGAAAGTTGTATGGCAGTCAGCAAGCTGTCTTGCTTCTCCTTGAGGAATCGCTTACTGACTTGAATCTTAGCAGCTATGCATAATAGGGGAGGGTTGTACTCTGCACTCTAGGGGCTAAATTGCAGCATTTGTGTTGCTGGTCTGTGCAAGTGGTATTAAATCAGCATGGCCTACAACAGGACTTCTTGGGCCACATGAAATGCCATGGGTCTGTAAGTGCTGATGTTTGAGCAGGGAGTAGAAAGTGTTGAGGCTGGTGCTCCAGCAGTTTGTCAGCCCTGCCACTCTGTTGCATGAAATTTTGCAAATACTGGGTTAACAGTGAAGTCATGGCACTGTTCATTCTCTGCTCCTTGTCTTCCTTATGGCCTCTCACTTGGTTTGGCTTGTTCAGAAATCTTAAGACAAATGCAGAGAGATTCTGCAAGAAGGATATAAGAAATGAAACTGGAAAACAGTTATGCACCAGCTAGCACAAACAAGATAGCTAGAAATCAACAAGTGTTAGGTACTTGCATGCTCACCACCACAATGGATGAGGTACCTGAAGATCTGCTGCTGCTTGGACCAGCATTTTCAAGGAAGGAGTAGGGCCAGCACCAGTGGCTCCTCCATGGGTCCCATAGCACTGGGAAGCTGCCACCAGCCTCCATATCCACCCATGACACTGAAAACTTAACATGGGACAGCTGGTTGTGACCTCAGCATCCTAAGCCCCTGCACGCATAGATTTACCCTTTGAGGCCTCACATCTTCCCATGCTGGTGTTTTCCTTCCTGAATCCTTGAGTTACTAGTTACCCTAAACAATCACACTTCTGTCTATAATGTTGGTGTTCTTGTCTCTGTACAGTTATTCTCACAGATCTTTCTCAGCAGAAAAAGCTCAGGCTGGGGCAGGGAAAAGCTAGCCGCAAGGGCTACAGGAAGACTACAGCATAAAGTCTAGACCACAGAAAACATAGAAACTGCTAAAATGGGATAATTTCACTAAAAATGTAGAGATCCTACTGTTATTTTATATTATTATTATTATTGTTATTATTATTATTATTATTATTATCATTATTATTATTTATGTTCTGCTTCTACTCTGATTACCTATTTTACCACTCTCTCTGGATCCTCATTTTTAGGCTAGCCCTTATTTTGGCCATTGTTCTCAGGTAACAAAGGACAAATTCATATTTCTATTCATTTGTTAAAGTATACCAAAGGTCTGTTTACCAAATAGGATCAAAATCAAGCAGGCAGCAGCTTTCTTGTTCCATACTCTAAGCATTCTTTCAAATTATACTCCTCTCAAAACACTCTCCCAAGGTCATACCCTAGCTGTTTGACCATAGCTTTATAAGTGTATTTCCATTTCAGCCGGAGCATAACTCAACCTGCAAAACCCAGCCTATCTAAAAAACTCTTTCTTGATGTAGAGTTTGGAGTTCATCTCAACCTACTGCAGGCTGACTTCTTTGTGTTAGCTCTTGTAGCTAATGTGACGTAACTTAAACTAGTTCAGCTGTCAGTTGAGGAGGAGAGAGGAGAAATAGAATCGTAGAGTCATAGAATGGCTCAGGTTGGAAGGGACCTTAAAGATCATTTAGTTCCAATCCCCCTGCCATTGGCCAGGATGCCACCCACTAGATCAGGTTGGCCAGGGCCTCATTCAACCTGACCTTGAACACCTCCAGGGATGGGGCATCCACAGCTTCTCTGGACAACCTGTGCCTGTGCTTCACCACACTGAGTAAAGAATTTCTTCCTAACGCCCAATCTAAATCTCCCTTCTTTTAGTTTAAAACCATTTCCCTTTGTCCTGTCATTATCTGACTGAGCAAAACGTTGCTCTCCATCTTTTTTATAGGCTCCCTTTAAGTAGTGAAAGGCTGCAATGAGGTCACCTCAGAGCCTTCTCTTTACACTGAATAGCCTCAGCTCTCTCCACCTTTCTTCATAGGACAGGTGCTCCATCCCTCTGATCACCTCTGTGGCCCTAATCAACCTCTGTCAGTGAAAAGTGGCTAACCTAAGTCGTATTTGCTGTAGGAGTACAAAAATATATGGGCAGTAACTGGGGATTCAACAATGAATATAACTTTTTATCCAAACTAGTTTGTTAACATGCTTATGCTTGGGAGCTACATAGAAAACTCAGTGTTTAATGACACTTTCCAAAGCACCAGTTTTGCTCTAAATAGAGTCATAATTCCTTCCCACAGTTTTCATGCATGAAGCGTATCCATCTTCATTGACAGTTTGCTCTAAGCCTAATTTATATAGTTATCAGAACTAATAGTATTTATGCAAGTAGAAAGATTAAATCACAATGATAACAGCTTATGCAACTTATATACAATTTACTGTGGACAATACCTGGAATATCAGAACTGTATAAAGCACTTATTGATGCACTTATTATGTGTGTTGTCTTTTTTTGTCTTTTTTTTTTTTTTTTTTCTGAGACACAAATTTTCTGACATACTTTTTGTGTTAAAGATGAAGATGTGATATGCAAGGCCTGCTGAAAAGAAGAGCACAAAAGTGCAAGAGAATTCGTTATATCTATAGAGAGGAAGGGAATAAACCAAAATAAAAAGCATACCACTGATGCTTCCTGTGACAGGCAATCAGATAGGGAGGCTGAGTCCATCTGAAACTTGTAGGTGCCTCAGGAATTGAGCCAGTGCAATTCTCTGCAGGTCAGAAGGGGATAATAAGAAAATCTGTCAAAGTTGAGGGAAGAGTCAATTTTCTAGACCACAAATCTGATCTAAGCAGAGTCAAGAGACAAGAAGTTCAAAAGGTTAATGCTGCTATGCTTATTTAAGTGAACATTAACACTGTTGTGAGAAAACAGATGGAGAAGAACTGAAGAAATTGTTTGACTGGTTAGGTTTATAAACACTGAGCAAAAAGATAGACATCTCATGCAAAGATGCTTGTCACAGTGAAAGTGTAAGCTGAGGTCCGCTTTTTATTTTGCTTACAAGTAGTTTGAATTAATGGGTTCCCAATCATCACAATTATGTGCTCCTATTTATGAAATCAGTGGGGAAACATCTGGGTTGTACATAACATTCACCATCATGTCTTTCATCAGATAAATTAACAGCTCTGTTTTTCAGTGGCTGTAGAAAGAGACAAAAGCATCAGAGCACAATGGCACTTACCATTTTTCTGTCAAGATGGAGCCACTATTAGGGATGCTACTATCAATGATGATCAACGTGAAGCAGACATGTTTACTGGGAGTCTGTTCCACCACAATACAAGGGAATAAATGGCAAGGTGGAGTCATTTTGTGGATAGATTACAACCTATTGCTCATGACCTGCCTTTATTATATCCTTTTCTTTCCATCTAAAGAGAAGAGAAACCAAAATAACAGCGGTTTCTGTTGCTCTGATGACAGCTTGAGAAAAAGTAATAAGGAGTTCCTACAGCTATAAAAACACAGTGAGGAAAGGGAGCCAAGTTACCCTTGGAGCTGTCACTCTTTGTAAGGCTCTTTTCTTTTCACTTACTTTTGTATAATACTTTATGGCTAAACAGTTATTTTTATAGCCAGATGAGGACATAACTCATTCTTTGAGTAGTCTTGGAGAATCACTGAAGAATTTCTGGTAAATCTTCAAATGGCAAGTTTTATTTCTTGTCTGCTTAGATACTGTGTATCTTGAATTTTCAGGCATCTGAAATTATGAATTGTCTCAAGTTTATTGGACCTGCTGTTTGGGTTTGAGCTATGTCCAATTTGAAAAAACAGAGAAACTCCAAAAGTGTTTTCACATTTATTTATTTTTTTTTATAATTATTTGTCTTTCATAAAGAAGGTAACAATCTGAAAAGCACTACAACAGAATAGATGAACTATTTTGGAAAGCAGAACTATTTCATACTCCACATTTCTTTACATCCTATTTTAACTTTTTGTTATCTTTTCCATGATGCAGAAGAAGACAGGACTGGGTGAACATTGCACAACAGTATTCATTTGCAGGAATTTTAAATGTCTGTTTGATCTATCCATATCAAGGCTCCTTGTTATCTGCTGCTCCTGTGGTTTAAGACAGAAAGGTTTTTGTTCCCGAGGAGGTGGGAGGAATGGCTGATTTGTGTGAATACTCGTATTTGCATGCGAACGAGGCTATTCCTTGACAAACAAGAGCGTTCATTATTCCTCTGTTTAATAGGATACACTAACCCAATTAGAGAGCTGGAAGAATATCCTGTGACTTAGCTAACCAATGACATTCTCCAAATAGCAGGCAGGGAATAGTTAAACTGCACAGTATCTGAACCCCCCAAGTTGGCATTTCCCAAACCTTTGAAAGCTGAACACTCTCCTTTTAGGAAAATGAGAACATCTGCACTCTTCACCCCTTCCATGTGTTATCAAAAGCATACCAAAATGAACAAACACTCAGAGAAGTTTATGTGGATCTGCATGTTCAGATACATCCTCTCCTTCCAAGAAATGCTTTGAACAGTGTAGAAAGAAACTTACTGTTGATGTTTTAAACAACTGAGTGAAATCCTCTTGAAAAATAAGAGTGCCATCACAGAACCACTGCTTCAGGTTTCTGAAGACTCAGGCAGGTATCACACTAGCAATATTTACTGTACAGACTATGAAAGAAAAGAGGAAAGACAACTGAGATGAGAGAGCAGCTGGAAGGCTGAGACTGTATATCTACATACTTCCTTATGCTCTGCTCATAGTCAAACTAGTCCACATTTGATGATGCTGAGAAAATTAGAGTCTACTTAACTAATGTAGAGAACACTAATTTCAGACAATACTCATGCTAGTCGGTTGAGGGAAGAGATTGTTCTGCTCTTCTCTGTGCTGGTGCAGCCTCACCTTGAGTGCTGTGTGCAGTTCTAAATACCACAGTAAAAAAAGGACATGAAACTACTGGAGAGTGTCTAGAGAAGGGCTACAAAGATGGTGAAGGGCCTAGAGGGGAGGATGTACAAGGAGCAGCTGAGGTCTCTTTGCCTGTTCAGCCTGGAAAAGAGGAGGCTGAGGGGAGACCTCATCACGGCCTACAGGTTCCTCATGAGGGGGAGTGCAGGGGCAGGTACTGATCTATTCTATTTATTGCCCAGTGATAGGACCCGCAGGAATGGTGTCAAGCTGTGATGGGGGATGTTCAGGCTGGATATCAGGAAGAGGTTCTTCACTGAGAGGGTGGTCGTGCACTGGAACAGGCTCCCCAGGGATGTAGTGATGGCACCAAGCCTGTTGGAATTTAAGAAGTGTTTGGACTGTGCACTTAGTCATATGGTCTGAATTTTTGGGTAGATCTATGTGGTGCCAATTTTGAGTTGGACTCAATAATCCTTGCAGGTCCCTTCCAACTTGGGATATTCTATGATTCTATGATTTAAAAAAAATATATAAAAAAATGTAAATGCTCAGAATAATCAACAGGATCAAGAGGCATTTCACATTTTGGAGAAAAGTCTCAAAGCTTATTCATAAATGATTCTCAAACAGAAAAGAAAAGATGTATATGCTGTGAGTATTATTGAGGATGAATAATCCAGTCAGCTGCACTAAGTAGCTTGACAAAAAGTGAGTTCTTAAGTTATTTCTGGCTAAGTTATACTATATATAAGGAGGTTTATATGATTTAGGTAAGATCTGGAAAAGTAACCAAACTTCTGAATTTATACTCAAACTTCCACACCTTTAGGTTCAGGGTAACAGGGAAGATTTATAGAGCCTGGCACAAAATGAAAAAGCAGGCATTGCCTGCCTAATCATCACTACTCCCAGCCCTTTCTGCAGCTGCTATTTACCTCTTTTTTTTTTTTTTTTTTTCCACCCTCCTACAGCCTAACCCCTATGATACTTAATTAATTTTCAAAATTATCCTCTTTCTATCTCAGCTTCTTTAATTACTATTATTTCTTTACCCTACATTGTTCACTTTATCTTATCATGTGGCTTCTTATGTCTCTGCAGATGTGTTTTCAAGGCACTTTGCAGTTCTGTACTAGCACCTTGTCTTTCATCACTCTGCTTTTTCATTCCTCTTTATTGTGCCTCCTCTTCATACCTTGTTGTTGTATCTATCTCTGTGATATTTCCACACTGTTCTCTGGGCATCGAGAAAAGTCAAATCAAAACAGTTGAATTCCAGGAGGTGATCTTGGCATAACAATGTATAGGCACTGTATTAAAGCCCTGGTGAATCAAGACCTCCATGTTTTTTATAGGAATACAACAAATAGAGCTTATTCAAGATAGGACTATGCTCTGTATCTGGAATTTTAAATTTATTATTATTATTATTATTATTATTATTATTGGCATTGATATCTATCTTTGATCAATATGCATTCTGAGTTTAAACCAGAGAAAACTTATGTGTCTTATGGAAGTAATTCTTATGACAGAATGACCTGTCTAAGCAAGGTGAAAAAAAACATAAAACAAAAAACAAACAAACAAACAAACAACAACAACAACAACAAAAAACACACAATAACTGAGGTGGAAGATTTTCCTAACTTTACAAGCTATCTACCAGAATCTTCACATAACTGTGAATTAGCTGCAATACAGACACCACATAACTAAGAGAGACAGAGGAAAATATTCCAGTAGCTATCCAATGGAAAAGAAAAAAAAAAAAAAAGGAATTCTATACCCTTTGCAGGGTGTTATGTTGCTGGGACCTAGTGATGTTGTCCCTAGAAGTCCCTCATGACTTGCTTTCTTACACAGTCCATGATCTGATCACTCAATTGTCCTGAAACATCACCATGAAACATCAAAGGGCATAACTTGGAAATTAAGTTTGAATTTAAGGTTCCTTTTTGACAAACAGAAAAGTATGGCTATAAAAAAACAAATAATCTGATCTTATTGTTGGCCATCTCTTCTTGAGCTCCGAAGAAAGGCTTAATACCTCCCCTTCCTCACTTTTATTGTGAACAAGACTGTTTGAAGACTTTAGCAAGAGCAGATGTTATTAAATAACGAATCTCTTATACTTTTATCTCCTTCCTTTCTTGTCTTTCTAGGGCACTGATGAACAAACAAAAGGGCCAAATCTCATGTACTCAGGTGTCCCTCTGTAGCAACCCTGCTTCAGCTAGGACTTGGTAAGGCTTGGAAAAGAAGGCTGGTAATCTGTTCATTTGGGATTTTTTGAAGATTTATCATGGCTTCTTAAGAAAGTTTGTTCCAACACAGTGGAACATATATTGTATATGTCATTTATGCCTGCCTCCTGTGAACTCACAGAACTGCAGAGCAAAAAAGCAGGATGGAAGTGCCTCACTGAAGACTGTTCCTGTATTTTCTGTAAATGTTCATGTAAATTCATGTGCAAGCTTTTTTGGCTACTTAATGGACAAGGCTGTACGTAGTCACTGTAAAACCCTTTCAGCACTTAAGGAGAATGGTTCTGAGCTGCCTTTCCACAACTTCCAGACTCTGTATACTTCCTCTGTACTTCTGGCAGCTTGAGTAAGGATCTGTATCTGTCCCTTTTGAACACTCAAAATTCTAGTCAGGTGAAATATTTCAGGCTGAAGGAAATCTCTCCTCCCTCAGCATCAGCATTTCTACAATAACGTGACTCTTGTGAAGCAAATGGGGCCTTTTCACTCAGGGTGAATTGTATTCCCCTTCTAAAGACAATAAACATGCACAAGAAACAGTCACAGCTGTAGTTAATGACCAAGTTGCACTATTTTACATTAAAAAAAATATCTAGATGACAACTACAGAAAATCCCTAAGTACTAAATTAATTGAAAACTGCAGGTCAGCTTTCAGTTAAGTAACCATCATGTTATGGAAGATTTTTGCTAAAGGAATTCAGAAATCCCCAGCATTCAGTTCTGTGCAAACTAGAACATTCTAGTTCCTTCACTGGAAATACACCTGAAGTGAGTAACTCTTCTCAAAGAACAGTCTTGATCCTGCACTCTGATTTATGATCTTAAGGAGATTTGGGGTGTAGAAGCAAGCCCTGGTAAGTAAGCTCTTTCAAAACAGCCCTTTCCACTTCATTTCATCTACCTTACAACAAAACTGGGCATTGATCCCGACTGGAACCTTAGGGCATTTCTGAAACACTAATAAGTAAGTTAATTAACAACAAGGAACATTCTCTGAACAGACAGAACTGAAGCATAATGTTCATTTCAATAAATGAAATTAAATGAGATATTTTATTTTAACTGCACTCAGTGAATTATTGGCTTTGCTGGTACTACATTAATAGCAAAACTACTGTTGATGCCAGCATAGGCAGGCCTTTAACTATTGTTCTTAGTACAGCATGTTTTCAAATGTTAGTCTAGCTTGGGCAAAAATAATTTAGAAGTTAGAACTGTTGTTAGTAGTTGGAAGCTGGCCCTAATATGTCTGGAAACTTTACTGAGGTCCATGGAAAGTGAGTATTGATGATTTGGTCCATGATGATTACATTTTGATCCATGTTCTTAACCCCAAATAAGTACCTTCTGCACCACTGTAGCAAAGAGAGCTTAAAGTAATTTACAGCAACAGCAAAAGACTCCACTGGGGAACAGCAAGACACCTATCCGCTTTCTGCCTCCATTCCCAGAGGGCCAACTTGAAATGCCTTGGGGGAAGGACAGGCTATTCTGGCTATGTGAGCTGTTTTCCTGTAGCATCATTATTTGCTGGCACAGCTAAGAATGGTTCTGAAAATTCTCTAACTTGCACAAGGAATTGATTTGTATGCAGGAGCTTCCATGACCAGAGAAGTAGGGAATGGTGGGGGGCTGGCAAAAAAGTCATCTTTCTAAGGTTCACTAAACATTTCTCTGACACTCAGGGGATCAAGTCTTTAATGTATCACTAAAAATGACATGAAGAACTTTATTTCCACTCCCTTGTATCAATCTTATGGTTTCCTGTGCAAACACAGACATTTTTGTCATTAGGCTAAAAATAAAACCTTTTGAGAACTCAAGCAACTAGTCTGTCTAGTTCTTTTCATGCAATGTTTTTACTGGTAACAGCAATAACAGGATGTGCTCACCATTTCTCAGTGTAATAATCCTGTCTCTTCACCAATATAAACAACTTGCCCTTTGACCTTACAATTTATTCACAATAGGCCTAACCCCAGACAATTTAAGTAACAAAAATATTCATAAATAATTTGTAAATAGAAACATTCTTTATGTTGAAAGAAGTGTAATGTCTCCAGTAGAGTCCTGTAGTGATAGGTGTCATTTATAGAGCTGACTGAAGTACTACTGTTATCACCATTGCCTGTACAATTATATTTCAATCAAAACCTGAGCATGCTTATGGCTCATTCTCCAATGCATGAGCCTAAAGAGTCTAAAGAGTTATGCAAAAGATATGTCCACATTTGAGCTAACCAAATCCTTCTTTTAAAATTGGTCATGCTAATAACTACAATGTATGCATAAGAAGAAGAATTAAAAAAAAGAGTTTGTATGGGGTTGAGGGTCCACTGTCATTTCCCCACATCCCTCCCTTATTTCCTCTTCATTCACCAAACTCTCATCAAGCTTTTCATTGCCTTTCTCCCCTGCTGACTTGAGGAAGTGCTTTTGAATGGTGCTCTCTGAGTTAATTTTAGGGTTTAGATCTGAAGGGTCCATGTTTCTGTTTCCATCCTGATCAGGAAATACAAAGCCACAATCTGTATTCATGCTCAGATTTGCAAAGAACCATTTCCCCAGCACTTATTTTAAATCTTGTTCTTCTGGGAGAAAACAAAACAAAACAAAAAAAAACTTTGAGTTTGAAATCAAGCCAAATTAGTTTCCCCTTCCTGAAGTATTTCTGGTGATTTCAGGAAAAAAAAAAAAAAAAAAAAAGTGGAAAGTCAGGAAGTCATATTAATCCTATGTGCAGATCTCTATGGATGCTCATGTTTTGTTGAGTAAAACAATCAGATTACACATAAGGTTGCTGAACCTCACCTCCTACACATCAGGAGCTGCAAAGGGACTTTCAGTTCTATTATGAAACTTTTCCCTGAGTTACAGGAATATATCTTTAAATGATCCATTATTACAATGAATTATAACAAGAAGTGTGACTGCAAGGAACTGATACTTTACTCAGTTATTCTAGTCATCCTGCAAGTCTGAGTATTCAGTACTTTTATAATGTTTTTTCCTTTTATATTATACTCAGGGAGTTGTAGTTAGACTGTTTAAAGCAGAAACTGTTGTCTGTGGGGAGACTGGGTACAAGATAATGTTTTATGCTACTCAAGCCAAAGATTTGTAAGAGTTTCTTGTTTACATTCATCATTTCTGTGCCAAAGCATTAAGAAACTCTGGTGAAATATTCATCATTCAAAAACAAACTTCACAAACAGTCCCACAGAATATGTAAGAAAGCCTGAAATCACAGCCAGAAAGATTTTTATTTTTATTTTTTTAGGCTTTACATCCCACTATCCCAGTGCAGATGGGTTATGAGAAACAGTCTATGAAGGGACTTTGAGCCACAGCCCTGGGAGCCTATGCCAGTATGCAAGAGGCACCATCTACAAGCTGGCTGGCAATTGACAGAGCATGCTTACTTAATCTTAATTTAAGTAATTTGAACATGTCAGAAGGAGAAAAATCTGGTTACAGCTACAGGTTGTTGGTGAAAGACGATAGACTTGATTCTCTGTTCTCACGCCAACCCCATGACTTATTTTCTGGGAGTTGCTAACTTGAGCGGAGCTGCCTAAGCACAAAGCTTTTGCACCCAAGTGGAAAATCAGGCCTGGTGTCCCCAGGAGAGCTGGAATAGATGACTAACCTTATTTAGCTTGTATCTCCTGAGGGAACAATTTATGGTATACAGGATATAGGAGATTTATTTGGAAACCATATGGAAATATTTGTATTGTTTTGGTAGTTGGGGGATTAATGTAAAAAAAATATGATACTACTTATCGAGGGTTCATCTTTCATTTTATGGAGGGTTCATCTTTCTACAGGTTCATTCAATTTATTTTCTTTTGTTCAGCACTGCAGTGTATTGGAGACCAAATGATTACTAGATAAATGAACTTATGCAGAGCTCAGTCGAAAAGGCTGGTTTTCATAAAAAGAGCAAACAACAACAAAGTAAAGACATTGAGCTGGAATACAGCATTTGAAATGGCTGAGTCATTTTGGTTAGTACTGTCATGAAATATATTTTTCCAAGAAATACTTGTAAGTAATATTACTGGTAAACAGTTGCCTTATGTCCATGTAGCCTCTTCCCTTTACTGCATTAGAAGAACTAGACTAAAGTGACTTGATGTTGGATTAGATCTTGTTTTTTGCAGTCTTGCTCTGCCATCTCAGCTTGAGGGGAGATTTAAACAGGGTCTGAACCAGTGAAAGAATATATGGAAGGATCTAACCCATGGTCTTCCTCAGGGACTCTGAAAGTGAGCATTGAAGAGTCAGCCCATCTTCCTGCCTGAGTTTGTGTCACATACCCCTCTGTATGGCTGGACCTGTCTGGATTTCAACTTCCCTCATCAAAAAAGTACCTGTGTGAAGGTTCACAGCAGCTTTGCTTGGAGATGAAAGCAATGGCAGTTTTCCTTGTAGAGATTGTAGATGAGTTCAGTGCAGAGATTTAATATGGAATGATGATCTTTGAGACTTATCTTCTTTAAGCACTTGTAAAAGATGGTTAATAGTTCCCCTAGAAATTTTTTTTTGAAAGTGTTTTCTCACCTTCTTTTTTCCACCTGTCTCCTCTAAAACTACATTCAAACTTAGAATTTGTCACAGTGTAGGTGGTGGAACTGCCTTACGTGCTGCCACACAATTGTGTATTATTTAGAAGAGGGAAATGGAAAGCAACTTACAGACCAAGAAAAAGTGTGTACAGACCATATCATAGATGTGTATCAGACTTTATTTATAGAGTCTTCCTTTATCTTTAATATAACAAATTAATATAATCAGATAATATTTTGGGATACCTTCAATGAGCACAGGAGACAGACAGAAGGGCCACTTTGGACAGTGTTGCCAAATTTTCATCTATATAGAGCCTTGGGGCCACAGGGGTTTAATACTTTCCTGGAACAGGAGGAAAAAACAGTGCAATATTTGCTGATTGTGGTGTACATGTTGATTCATGCTAACTAGGAGACCTGTGGTGAATGTGAGTCTTCTAGGGAAGATGGACTAGAAAGGAAAAGGTTGTTCTTCTAAGGCCAGATGGCCCCAAGCCAGCAAGACCTAGGTATTAGAATCCCTAGTGCACTTGCAGCACTTCAGCTAGAAAGTACCTGTCTTCTTCTTCTGCAGTAAAGAATGTAAAGAAAAGAGAAGGGTGCCAGAAATAGTAAAAAGCCCGGGGGTGGAGGGTGAGGGAGGTGGAGCTGGGGACAAGAAGAGAGTATCAAGTGAAAAGGAAGATTAAACTTACTGGGAAATGTTTGTGGTGAGTAGCTGACCAGGTCTGGGTCTTTTCTAAGGGACTCCATAGACAAATTCCAGGCCCTGCTGCTCTGGGAAAAAAAAAAAAAAAAAAAAAAAAAAAAAAAAAAAAAAAAAAAAAAAAAGGAGTTCCAGAATCCTAGAAAACATGAGAAAACATGGAGCTAGCTGTAACCTGGAATACTGACTCACAGGAGAGGAAGGTGCCAATGCAGCATATTGGACATGTCAGCTGGCAGAGGAATTCATTGGCATTGCACCTCAGCCTGTGCAGATACTACCTGGCCTTTTCAAATTTGGTGGCAGTGCTGTAACACCTAATGCACACTGTGGTTACAGAGCTGCTGAGGTCTGTTTCTTTTCTCTCTCTCCTTTTCTTTTCTTTTTTTTTTTTTTTTTTTTTTCTTTTCTATTTTTCCTTCTTGCTGCAAATAGCAGTGCTTGATTCTAAAAGCTGGTAAAAGATTCTGTTCTACAAAAGTGTTTATGACACAGCAAGCTGAGGGCACCTCAAATTATAACATGATTAGGGAATGTGACAGTAGACATAGCTAATATTGCTTCCTGGAAAAGCATTCAAAACATACGTCCTAAAAATCATGCTATTTGCTTATACACAATCTTTTTGAGTGCTCTAGTGCTTTCACAGGAACACTGGCTGCTAAGTTTAATCCCCCAAACCCTTCCTCTCTTTTTTTTTTTTTCTTTTTTTTTTCCTCCTTCCTGTTTTTCACTGCTTTTCAAGAGCATCTTTTTCTGTTATTCTCTTGCCATTTATAGCAGAAGCCACGTAGTTTCCATTAATTGTTAACTGGTCACAGATGAACTGGATCTGTTAATTGTCTGGGCCTCTCTAGTCCCAGGCTTCCTACTACTAGAAATAGCAAGCTGTCTTGTTACAAGGTTGTTTCTATCCTTAGCGTGGTTTGGGTTGCTTTTCAGTGTAAGTTGTAAATGAAATGGTAGGCATATGTGCTAACTTCCTCTATGAATCATAGAAAAACGCAAATGAGTGCAGAATATGCTGCTATTGGCAGTTTTTATGCAATGTGCTCTATTTCCTTTATTACACCAATGTGTATACTGGATTGTAATACACAGTTATCTACCTACAGATAGGTTTCTCTAGGTATTCAAGTCTTTTTATAAGCTTTTCAGTAGGTCACATTTTTATATGTGACATACTTTAATTCTAAGCCAAAGCACAAAATCCTTCAAATAATGCTTAACTGAATCAATAACCCTTGTTTCTTTAACGATGCTGATTTTACATTCCTTTATTAGCTTGATCGATGTGTTTCCATCACAGATATTTTTACTTCACTGAAAAACTAATCATGTGTCTCTCTTCTGAAAATAGTGTACACTGGTAAACAAACAAACAACCAATAACTGGTCTTTTTTTATTTATTCATATCTGAATGTACCTGATAGAAATTCTGTAAAGTTCTGTGATGGTTATTAAAAATTCAAACATTTCTACCATAAGAGGAGGTCTAAGAAGTTTATTTCGTTCAGAGAGAGCAAGTTTCTTTTAGTCACAGAAGGCTCCAAGATTAATACTGAGTGACTACAAAATCATTACTTCAACTGAATTGCAGTTCTCAGGGTTTGACCTCAACTGTGACTGAATGTTAGAAATCATATGGTATGCACAATGGAAGCAAAAAAAAAAAAAAAAAAAATCAGTAACAGTGAGGTGGAAAAGACCTTAGAGAAGTAAATTTCTGTGAACAGGCTGATGTTCATAGTGCTATACCTATTAGCTTTGTGAATGCTGCCCTTCATTGCTATAAAATAAACAAAAAAATAAAGCACAAAAACATTCTGACAAAAAATTGGGTATAAAGTTCCTTTATTAGCCTGTCTGCCATGAACATCTTCCTGGGTCTCTATTGCCATACCCCATTAAAGAATTGCTCCCACTGAAATCATCAGCAGTGGGGAATTAAGCTACAATCAATTAGGTGAACTTCAACAGGGTTCTAGCACTTACCAGCAGAAAAGGTCACCAGTAGGATTGCTGATGCTTAATACAGCCATATCAACAAGGAAAGAAGTATGTTTTGAAGGGAAGCACTAAAGAAATATTGTGAAAAAACAAAACAAAACAAACCCAAGCCTTACAAGAACAGTAATATTCAAAAATGAAGAATATCTTAGCTCATTATCTTGTTTTGGGACTGAAAATCTTATAATGATATTATTTCATTAGATATAGTCTCTATTTGATTGTATTATTCATCTGAATTAGCCTTAGCAAGCCTGTTCTATTCTGTTTTTTGTAAAATTGATAAAAGAAACATATTGATAAAAAGTAGGTTGTTGGGATTAATTGCTCTATCTAACTACTCAGGCCCTTAGGGTTTGGTATAACTGTCATCTGACAAACAGTAATTGTAATCTATTATCTGGTATCTTGTACTGAGATCCATAGAACTAGGCTGATTTATACTATCTGAAGAATTCACCTTCAATTAGCACACTTGCTGTATGTAATATCTTACTTTGAAAAGCCTGCAAAGGAAATTTATTGTTTGTGAAGTTTAGTAACTTAAAAACAACTCATGTGCTTTTGGTAACTTAGTACAGAGATTGTATACATTTATAGTACAAAATAGAAGTAAGTAAAAACAGTGATGAACTTGTTATTCTTGTTATATTCTTCTATATAATTATTTAAATTATATAGAAGTTGATCAAACAAGTGATACATATACATGTATATATATCTTAATATATGTGCCTTTCTTTTGCTTAAGTTCTAAACAACTTATGCTCAAAGAGAATTGGAAAGAAGAAAAAGAATGGGAAATGATTTCTCAGGTCCATTTTTTTTTCATATTTGTGGAACATAATGTGATAAATGTTGGGGGTTTTAATGCCTCGGATTAAAGGAATCTCTTCCTCTTCCTGCTGAGCTCTGTGTCTATAACACACTTGCTGATCTTTTATGGTGTCTAATAGTATCTAAGTGAGCTAACAACAACAACAAAAATGTTAAAGCCTTATATCAACCTATCAACCTACCCTGGCTATTTGCAAAGATCAAGGAAGGATTTTGTTTGTTTAGTTTTTGGAGAGATGGATTGAGAGATTTTAAAAGATGACAAGCCAGTTGGGAGGGTTTGGAGTACCAAGGATATCCTTGATAGCTGATAATTCAAGAAAATACTTCATCAAACAGGGCTGGCAGTCATCTCTTCACTCATTTGAACCCCCCAGTGATGATAAGGAGGCTTTATAAGATGTCATTAGTAAGAAATTTTGGTTTTGAGATATCTGATTTATAGGTAGGGGATTTTCAGTATGAAAGACATAAAAAAGTGACCGTGTCCTCATTTCATTTGGACAAAGGACTACTATGAATTTCATGCAGATCTGCCTTTCAGCAATTTGTTGACAAATCCAGTGACAAAAATATCTCTGGAGTTGCTTAGAGAACTCATCAGTAGCAGATTATGTGTGTGCACGTGAAAACAAAAGACAATTCATGGAACTTTGTAATTAATGGCTGAATATTTTAAAGTATCTTATTAACAGCAATCCAAAGAGAAGTAGAGAAAATGATGGTGTATCCATATGTCACTAACAAGACAGACAATGATTTTACAGAGCTTAAATACGTTTCAAGATCTTTCAAAGATTTTTCTCAGATAAAGAAAATGACTGGATCCTAGAATACTTCACTGAGGGTTGTATTTCTCAGACAGGGAAGAAACAAGAGAAGGCTGACCTCTCACTTTGCTTCCAGAGAGTTGTGTATTTGCTAGGATTATATATTTAAAGCACTTTCTATAACAGGGCAGGCACTAACATTATAAAGTCACCAAGTGTATAAGACTTGAGATAATGCGGTGCTTCCAGACAACAGAAAGAAACTTTTTTTTTTTTTTTTTTTTTTCCCTGGAGACCAGAACAGTCACTGTGAGACAATTGAATCTTTCACTCTCTTCCTCTCTCCTCCTGCTTGAAAATGGCAGAGGCTCTGCTGTAGGTTGGAGGCAGGAAACCCAAAACAAACTGATGCTAACTGATCAAAACAACTGGAAAAATACAATTCTATCTGGTAACAGACAAAGCTTACATGCTTCAGTCATTATTTATTCACTTCTTCCATCACATGTGTTTCTGTTTAATCACACAGATCTACAGAATGACAGAGGTTGGAAGGGACTTCTGGAGATTATCTGGTCCAGCCCCCTGCCAAACAGGGTCACTTAGCACACACTGCACAGGATCATGTGCAGGCAGGTTTTGAATTTGTCCACAGAAGGAGGCTCCATAACCTCTTTGGGCAACCTGTTCCAGTGCTCAGTCACCCTCACAGTAATGAAGTTTTTCCTCATAGTCAGGTGTAACTTCCTGTGTTTCTGTTTGTGCCCATTGCCTCTTGTGCTATCTCTGGGCACCACTGAAAAGAGTCCAGCCCTCTTGACACCCTCCCTTCAGATATTTGTATACATTGATAAGATGCTCCTCTCACTCTTCTCCTAGCTAAACAGTCCCAGCTCTCTGTCTCTCGTTGTATAAGAGATGCTCTGGTCCCCTAATCATCATTTTGTGAATCTGTGATTATATGACTGAGCAAAAGGTTGCTCTCCAACTCTTTTATAAGTACCCTTTAAGTATTTAAAAGCTGCAATAAGGTCACCCCAGAGCCTTCCCTTCTTTAGGCTGAACAACCTCAGCTCTCTAAAGAGACATACTAAAGAGGACCCCCACCTTCCCAATTTAAGATGCAACTTAACCACATTCCAAATACATGATTTTATCTACAACACAAGCAAAATGTGGGGATGTGAGTAACAAAACAGAATCTGATATGCATTATTATTATTATTGTTGTTGTTGTAATTAGGTTTGAAAGTATAATACAAAGAGATGTTTTTTAATCTACATATTAAAGATATGTAAAAAAAAACAACCTGGAATTGTCATCATTGATCTGTTTCTGACATTAATTTCAATACAAGCTTAATATAGTCTCCAGAACTTTTGGGACTTTTCAGAACAGATGTGCATTCTTTGCTTAAGAAGATGGGTGTTTGAGAACTGCAGTAAGCTAAGCTCATTTCCATAATGTTTGGTTTTCCTCAGTTTTCACTGAGGTTAAACTATTAGGTCCATGATAAAGCACCCATCTGCTAAACCTTGCATGACAAAAAACATATCAATCTAAACCTATGAGAAAATTAGAGATAAATCCTGTGATTCTTTAAGTGAAAGAAATCAAAAGCAGACAAACAGCAAACAAAGTAAATGGGAACAACCAGTGCCAGAATAGGGGAAAAAACAGGGAGGTAGCTGTATAACTCTGATGGGAGTTATAACAGTGTAGGTAAGAAAAGATCTCAGTCAAATCTAGGGGAATGCAGTTCTGAGGGAAGAAAAAACAAATCAGCACATTTCACCAATTACAGTATAGCATCAAAATCCTTTGAGGATTGGCTGATTCTAAGGTAATGAGTGAAGGGAATCCCTGTCTAAAAGGCCGAGAAAATATTTTTGTTTTTCAAGCAGTGTGTATGAGCTATTTATTTTATGAATCTGGTAGGCCATTGCTCTCATGAGTTGAGAAGGAATGGCTGAAGATTGACTTCACTGGCCTTTGATGATCTCCCACTCTGGGGTTCAGCAGTGAATCTCCCTTCCTTCACTATCTAAAGAGCATGCCTAATTTACACAATCTATCTCCTTCTGAATAACTTCCACTGGAGTCAATGGGAGCTGTGTGCCCGAAGCCAAGGGCAGAATTTGGCTCAGACAGAGTATAACAGCTCCAGTGCTTTCCCAAATGAAATACATTTAGATTCTGACATGCACAGTTGGATGCAGTAAGTAAAAAATCAGTTCTGCTGGGTACAAGGCTTCACTGACTAGTGCTGCTTCTCTCTCATCATTGTTAAAAGATGTGCTTTATATAAAAAGGTGTGCTAGATCAAACCAGAGACTTATCTTATACACTGAACATAGAGTGATATTTTATGTAGTTCTTTAGTTTCCAGTGTTTTGTGGCTTAGAACTTCCTGTGTCAGATGTAGCTTTTTAATTATTATTATTTATTTATTATTATTTATTTATCTTTGTGCAGATTGTAAAAAAGTTGTGCCAAGTTTAATTGCTTTCTTTGTCACAGCTTCTTGAAACACAGTTCTTTTAACTCAGTCCAAATTATTTCCCAAAATTCAGTAGCAGTACAGTTGACTGATATGATTTGTACATCATTTAAAACAGCCATTCAGCTTGTCTAGTCACTGCCAAACAACAAGTATTTTACTGATAAGTCACAATACCTCACAGTTCACCAGTGTCAGGAACATAGATTATTATCTGGCCTTTTCTTGTGATATTCTTCTCATGAAAATCTATTCTGAACTGTAGGTAAATGACTACCTTGCAGAAGTAGACTTTTCGTCTTTCTTTTTCTCTCTCATAATGTCAATCTTGATCTTACTGTTTGAATTCTCCTGTGCCTTAAATGTATTAGTAATTCCTATGGGAAATTTTTTTTTTTAGGGAAAGAGGTATTTTTTTAAGGACTGATTGAACAAAATTGCACATATGGACAAAAACTCTGCTCTTCACACTCTTTTACAGCCTACAGGAGTCTTCCATGGGAACCATTAGTTACAGCTGTTTGTTCTTCCCTAAAAACACAGTGTCTTACTGCTATTTCCCTAAACAAATAACTGTAGGAAAACAAAAACAAAACTTTTAAGTGTTAACTGCGTGCTCCCAGAGTGATCTGGTTTGGTTTCTGGATTTTTATTTTGAAGATTTTTGTTGCTGTTTTGTTTCTCCTCTCTGAGACTTCTGCTTCTCTTCTCTAGTGTTTTTTTTCTTTTCTTTTCTTTTTTTTTTTTTTTCTCTCTTCACCTTTAAATTTACTGTTTGCACCTCTGAGAAGTAAATCCAAACTAGGAAACCCCTTTACTAGAAATTCTACTCATAGAAATTACCATCACAGCCTTCAGACTGCATTACAGTAAAGAATTTGTTCTCTCTGACCCACTGAAGTTCAGGATTTATATTGTCTGTTTCCTTTAAAACATCAACAACATGAAATTATGCAGTAAACCTTGATTTTGGGTTATGTGATTGCTTACAATATTGCGATGGAGTGCACAGTACTTGGTGAGATTATTATTTTTTAAATTATGTTAGAACATTGTGCAGTGTTCATAGAGAACACTTCTAGCTAGATGTTTCAAGAATGGAACTGTCAAAAAATTATCAGATAAAAAAGATCTTATTATCAAGGTGATCTTTTTTATTCCTATTGTTATTAAGAAAATGTTTGGGATTCTTTTCCACCTCAACATGTGGATTTCAACAACTGCTGTTTGCTATTAATTACAGAACATACTGCATCTTCTATCGGATAAACATGTCCGGGGAGAATCAAGCTAATTTGTTATATTCCCCTTTGGATATGTTTTCCATCTACACAATGTTCAGACTAAATCCTGTGACTACATTTTTCATTTGACATCTTGGGGAGGCAAGTTCTCAGCAATCTGAACCACACAAGATCTGAATCACTGATCATGCTCCTAAACTCAAGTGCCACACTGTACACAACTGTGAAGTTGGGTGCCTAGAATAGACCGTAGGTGCTTAGTTTATATGCATCTGTTCGAGCAATTAAACTTTAGCACTTGATTCTGGAAGCCTGCATGTATGTGTGAAGTTATCTTTCAGCATGTGAGAAAGTTTGCAGAGCCTGAAAGGAGGAAAGAGAGGAGCACTAGTAAGATTAGCACATTATGTAACGTAATGACTATCACCTGGGAGGATCTTAAAATCTGTATGCAGCATGCAACGTATGAAATATTTTAATATGAGATTACATATATCACATGTGTCTATTAGTTTGATCTGCTACAGTTGATATTTTTTCTTTATTCACATTGGTATAATATGTACATATAATACAGAGGAAGTAACAGACATAAATGAAAGAATTAAAAGCCTGTATTTGAATAATTAAGAGCAAAAATTATTGCAATCCAAGCATATTTTAATTAATTGGATCCAAAAACCTTAAGTAAAGTATAATTAATTTTACGTAAATTTCAGAGTTTCTTAATAGAATAGATCTCTTGTGTGAAATATTTAGGTAATGACTATCATAAAAGAGACCACTTTAGAGTGCAATAATGTGCTCTGAAAGAGTCTTTTTCTTCTGTGTCAGTTAGGAATAAAAAAATCATTATACTTTGCACTGTATTTATTGTGCCCAATACTGAGTGAGTTGTAGCTGAGTAAACCTGAAATGTATTTGTGCTTCTAGTGTACCTGCCATCCTGCCCACAAACTTGCACCATCACTGTGATTGTCCCCAGCATATTTTTAAAGGTTTCTCTCTCCCTTCCGACCTTTCACTCATTTTTTTTTTTTTTTTTTTTTTTTACTTTTTAACATTATGAATACATAAAAGTAGGATGAACTGATGAAAAACATCTGAGATAGGAGATAAAGAACAAGTCTATTACTTATTACTTTTGTAAATACTACCTACGGCCACCTACAGTTCTCTTTGCCTTCTTTCTTTTGACATATTTCCAGATTTATTACTGTTTGGAATACCAGAATGCATAGATGTGAGTGATGTTAGGAAAAATCCACTACAGCTTTGAGACATTTGTTTTCCAGAGTTTGCTGTTCATTACAGGTATGTACCTGCAGTTAAGGTTTGCTAAAAATACCATAGTTCATTACTACTATGGTTAATTAGCCTTGATAATTCTAAAAATGCATGCTATTTATGTTTACATTGAACACACATGAATGCATGGCAAGGTCTGATTGAACACTGAAGGAAAAAGACAGTCTTCACCTTGAAGAGTTTACCAGCTGAAAATACATGGTGAGGGTGTGTACATGGAAATGTAGGGCTTACCACACAGGAGTAGTCAGGCTGAGAAGGGTTGAGTCACAGGAGAGGAATGAGCAATGGACTGTCAGGAAACACCCTGTGAGTTCCAAACATTCTTATTTTTGTTTGATAGGGGTTTGGGTAGGTGGAGATCAGGACAAAGCAAAGGCATGGAGAGAAAGGCAAGGATGTTTCAAGATATGGAGAGGAGAGAGGAGAACAGACATGCAGTGAAGACAAGAACAGAGAAACAGAGAGGTGTGGGGGTGAGATGAGGTTGCAACAACCTGCACGTGGGAAAGGATAATTAAAATTCATGTGTGTCTGTCAGCCATTAAGCCTCTTTTACCTTTGCTTTGTTGGCTTCCTTGTCAGGCTGGATCCTCCCTGTAGTCTCTTCCTCATTTCAGGCTGGTCCTGTCATTGTTTAAAACAGTTGTGCATGAACCGTGCATGCACACCAAAGCCATAAAATTATACAGTGCACTTAATTGAAAGATGGAAAAATTGCTTTACTGCAGCAGTTTATACAATGGTTGACATTTAGGGACTGATCCTAGGCTACTGTACTCAGTAAGAGCAATTTAATATTGTAACTTGTAAGTATGAAACCAATGATTTTTCTTTTGGCAGATGGAAATTATTCTTAGACCACATGAACTTTTTGGGCTGAGGCGGGAACTTCTGTCTTTACCTACCCCTTTAAAGATTCTGTTAGCTAACAATGTTTCTTAGTTATGCACGAGACATAATTCTGAATCTTAAAAAGGGTATGTTTTTGTGTATGTGTATTTGCTTCAGTCAATGAGTGTATTAAATTTCTTTAATATTGAAATATTTTTTCTTATGTGTTGAGAATTTTTACTTTTGCTTTCAAAGGTGATAGTAGATATGTGGTAAATATATCTCTTGTCACTTTCACTCTTCCCTTCTATGAAAAACAAAACATAACTAAGGTTTGGTTTTATCAGTCTTCTTGCTCCCCACAACTTGTTTGAAACCAGAAGACTTTTTTTTTCTTCTTTCTGAAAACCTGTATTAAACCAAAAGAGTTTGAAATAGGAAGGCACTCTGTTCCCCATTTTCTTTGATAAAACATAATGAAAACAGCATCTAAATTATCTGAATAGTGACAGTATCCTGGCTGAGACATATATATTTCAATGCCTGGTTATTTAAGCTTAGTTACTGGTTGCCAGAATTACACTCATGAGACCCCAATGTTTCTTATCCATAAGCTAATTTTCTAGTCAAAATTCAGAAAATACCCCCCTACAAAATAACAAAGAAAACCTAAACAAACCATTCTCTGTATGAAGACAGCACTTTTGTAATTCAGTATATTCAGTCCTCGTATCCATAAGCACAACATTTGCGTAGTCAGCACTTATTCTTTTAAACACAATTAGAAAAACAAAACATCAATGGGAAATCAAGCTGATTTCAATATTGTTCAACAAAGCAGAAATCATCTGGCACCGTAGGAATTTCTTATTCCATTTTCTCTGAACAGCAGGCTAGGAGCACTTTAGCATTAAGATATTTCATTTTCTCTAAAAATTATACTGAAGACTGTGGTGTGGTATATGTAATTTATAAATATTTGAATTTTATAATTATTTTCATACATGATGGAGACAGAACCCACCAGAAATCTTCAAGTAGTGAATATTCTTATTACTGAAGTCTCACTTCAAGTATGTAGTGTCAAACTCACATCTTTTCATCACATATGCTGAATCTCTCACGTTAGAATAATTTTTTTTATTTACTTTTCAAACAGCCTCTCTCATGAAAGTGCAGCTAATGGCATCCTGTTTGCAGCCTTTGTGCTCTAACACTTTGTTCAAACCAACACCTTTACCCAGAGCTCATTAAATCAGCACTTACATGCTTTCAATAAAAAGGGAATAGTTTCAGGATGAGCACTGGATGTCTGATCTTCTTTTACACAGATTATCCTTTTTTCACCCCTGCTCAAGGCATTGCATGAGTGAACTTATTCCTGAAATACTGTACTAAGAAATGGCTTCTTCCTCTCTCTTATTAAACTGTCACAAAACATATCTGAGAGCTAGATAATCCACTACAGTGTATTAGGAAATTCAGGAGATCATATAGGAACACTAACAATAGAAAAAAATGAATGCTCATCTTCTATCAACCTCCAAATTACTATTCTTTATTAGCATTATCTTTTCCAGCCTTATAGAACTGAAACCTACTTCATGTTAAAAAATGAATGTTATGCACTTAGTATATTTAAAAATCTGAGTCTGAAACTGCTTGAATGAGATATGATCACATTGTCATAAATCACCCTATCTTTTATAACACAAAAGTAATTATTTCCAAAACCTAATGTCAAATATTTCTGGTTTGTTTTTCTTTTCCTTTTCCTTTCACAGCTGTTCAAGTTGCAACAATTGAGTCCTGGATAGAAAAGGAGAATTTCATTCCTGTGGAATGATCAGGGACTCATTTCAAGAAAGTCATGCTATGGTTGTCAGCCATATTTGTGCGCTTTTTAGAAAGCCTAGTTGACAACACTAGGTTTGGGGTTTGGGTTTCAAGTTGTTATATTCTTACTTCATTTAAGGTCTTTATTCACTACCATTAAATAACAAAATAGTTACAGATACTTCTGGTGATGAAGTAGATATCTAAATAAATTTCAGTCTGTTTTATTTTGTCCAGTCCTCAGTTTTGAATTCAGATCCATGAACTGAGATACTTATGGTGAGATTAGTTAAAGACAGGGGGATAGCTATACAAGAGAAAACCCTCCTTAGCATTTGAAAACAATTAGGAATCTGCAGTAGTATCTATATTCTCCTCACTAATCATTCTGATTTACCCCCTGAGTTAAATAATTTCCCAAGGGAAGTAACCATCCTCATATATTTCCCAGGAAAATAGGCACTCAGTAAGTACTTAGATCAGTAGGCTTGCCTGATTGTGATTATTTCTAAGTCTGGCTCAGGAAGGCTTTCTGTTGCAAATTCATGGAGGGTAAGAACATAAATAAGGGACCTATTACTAAATACTAGTCTTGTTGCATATGCACCTGTTGTTGGCCACTGCTGAATTGTGATACTGCAGTAGTTTTATTATTTGACTTTTGAAGCTGTTCTTAGGTTATTATAGGCAAAGGTTATTATAGACAAAGAAAGGGCACAGTCAGGTCTGCTTTTTTTAACTCTTAACAGCTCACATGCTGAGTAGGAAGCCACCTAAATTAGACATACTAGGACAAGTTGAGGACAAGTCTGTCACAGCGGCAAAACTCCCGTTGGGCCTTATTGGCAGCAAAGGTCCCTAAATGTGTATGCGGTGCTGGTTTCAGTGGAAGATGATGGACCTTAGCAGGAAACAACACCATGCAGGGTCATGCCTCAAAACATAGTGAAGTAGGAAGGTCTTATCAAATAATCTTTTGCTTTGAATAGGTTGTGAAATCTCACTTAGGCAATTTGTTTGCTTTTAAGTCCCCAAGCAGCAAAGAGAGGACAAAAGGCAGGATCAGCTCGTGGGGTAGGGTTCTTCAGAGTTCATTCTTGTATCATGAGGCTCAGAAAGCAAGCTCAGCCTTGAATCTGAAGCTTGATCACACTGATTTTCCTGGACCTTACAAGGGGAATGTTGTCTGTAGTGGCAGAATTGCACAAGAAGGTTTTGGAATGGTTAACACAGACCCTTCAGGAATCTACTGTGGTGTGTAGTCCCCTAGAGAGAAATTGGATTCCATTCATCTGTCACTTTATCATACCAGGTTTGAAAATAAATAAATAAATATAAAAAATCATGTTTGATATAAAATAAGAAAGAAAGAAAGAAAGAAAGAAAGAAAGAAAGAAAGAAAAAAAGAAAGAAAGAAAGAAAGAAAGAAAAAGAAAAAAAGAAAGAAAGAAAGAAAATGTTCCACTTAATTGAATGACCTCACAATGTATTTGGCAGCTTTGTCAGGAAGTCTGCTGGGAAAAAAAAAAAAAAAAAAAAAGGAAAGAAGAGAAAAATCCAGTGAAGTTTATGAGTGTTTTTACAAACTGTTATTCTCCCTCCTCCAAATCTCTGGCCTCTCAGGTGAAGCATTGTGTGGCTGGTATCTTGACTTACCATTCTCTCCCAGGCTCTGCAGGGAGTATCAGGCCATCAGCACTGATGTTCAGAGCAAAGCTGTGAAAACAAACCACAGTAGATTAGTTGGGCTGCTGACCAGGTTATTTAGAGCTAACCACTCTGTGTGCCCTTACATCTCAACCAAACAATTACCCTTTTCCATTCTTTTATTTGTTCATGCACTTATCAAGGACAACAGTGTTTGCAAGGGGACATTTTATTAAATAGGACGATTCATTTAAGAACCTTTTCTTTGACTGTAGAATGCCAATATATTCTGCTCTTTGATTAAGAGAGCAAATAGCACAGAAGACACATCAAAATGATGGTTACCTGAAATTACTTGATTGTCTGAAAGAGATGCTAAAGACAATATTGGAAATGCTGTAGCTCGATTCTGCCATTTTGAACAGTTGTACTTATATTGACAGCTATGCTTTTTACAATAAGGTCACCAATACAGTGAGTGCTATTTCATGAAAATCAGTATTGGAATACAGAATTTAAAATTGAGATATAAAAGGAAGAGGTAGATACTTCAAAACTGAATACTTCTCTCTTCATTTATTTTTTTCTTACCTACTAGAAATGTTTTAAAATTATTTGTCTACTTGATTTGTACCATTTTTATAACTTAATGTGTTTGTGGTTAGAAGTAATGGCAGGTGAGTGAAGTAGAGCCGTCATTTCAAGGGTGAAATCACAGGGAATTAAAGAGGAATTGTTATCCAGCTTTTTATTAAAGGCACCAGGGATCATGTTCCCTAAAAGAAAACACTATACAATGTGATTTGAAAATCACTTTCAATTTTTGGGGGACATTTTAGGGCTACAGTACTTTCTAAATGGTTGTCATTTGTTCTTAAGTATTGAGATTTAACATCAATTTTTTATTTAGTGCAGCAGTAGAAAACACTGAGCTTGCCCTGGCTTTGTTGTGAATGAGTAGATGCTGTCAAGTTATTAATGCTTCAAGAAACTCACTGAAGTACTTATTCTGCTTTTGTTGCTTTAAGGCTTATGCTCTCTTTTTTTTTTTTTTTTTTTTTTTTTTCCTTTTTCTCCCCTGAGGTTTCTGTTGAATTGTATACAGACAATACTTGTTCATAACTATCCATGAAAATCTCAGTTAATAATGTCAATTGCTCTCAGGAACAGTATGATTTGCTATTACCACACACACACATGCACACGCTACAGGGATAGTATTTCTTACAAGCCTGACCCAAGATTAGTAATTTGCATCTTGTCCAAGTGATTGATTTTAAGATTACTTGGAAAAAGGAAGAGAAAATAAAATCTTCTCAAATATGCTTCTCAAACTCTGTACAAGATGGTAGATTTTTCTTCTCTGTGAAGAAAAAAATGGCATGACAAATTGCCAAAAGATCCTCTAGAGATGTACACGAGCACTAGAGCTCACATTTTATCCTTTTCCCATTTTGAAGCATTAGTTTTAAGCTCTTGAACAGAGTATGCAAACAGGAGAGAAAGATTACAGCAGGAAGAAAGGAGTTAAAGAGGTGTCTTGAAATCCATCTCTAGGCTGCATAAATATCACTGTGGTTAATTCCTCCATTTTTAGACATTCCTCACTCAAGTTATTTTTACTCATCAAATTCACACTTCATACCTTAAAAGAGAGGTTGAATAAAAGACTTTTGCTTAAGGCTATCTTAATGAACCTGAGATGCAAAGTCTAATTTAATAAAGTAGATACTTTGACAGAACATCCAAACCTAATACCTTATACACAATCCTAGCTCAAAGCAAATGCTCCAAGAATATCTTGTTTATTGTTTATACATAAGCTCACTTCAAACTGTTAGTCCTGGGGTAGAGAGCAGCTGGAGTAGGCAGGGCACATATTTGTTTTCTTTCTTTCCAATGAGATTATCTCAAAGACATTTCTCCCCTTCTCCTCCTTTGCCTTCTTCACATAAAACAGAATAGAGCACAGCTGTCAGGGAGCAAAAAAGGTGAAACCTCATCTTTATGCAAACCTGTACCTTTTCATTAAACTAATTCACTTAAATCAGTGCTAAACTCATGTAGATACTCTTATTTAGCTTTGAACCAACTGATTTGCAACTGACTTTACCAAACTGAAATAAATGTATCTGCACTGCCTCTTATTCCTCTTTAATACAGCAGGTTCAAAATCATCAGCAAATGTCGAGCACTCCAACACCTACAGAGAATCAGCAGACTCTGGCTTCTTTTCTCAGTGCTTTAATTCATCATGCACTAAAAAATCTGACAAATGAGCTGGGGAATGTCTGTTTATTGCTTGTAGGGCCTGCTGGGGCAGAGCTGTCTCAGATCACTCAAATCCCAAGCTACAGTGAAAAGACTGTGAAGTCTGTGTCTTTTAAATGGTAAATTTACTGAATATTAGATGATACTCTGAATTTTGGCTTTTCCATAAGTAAGTATATTTCATGAAGTTTCTCTGGATGTATGATTAGAAATGACATTATGAGATGGTTTTAAGGAACTTTTTTTTTTTTCTTTTTCTTTTTTTCTTTTTCCCCTAGCTCTCCTGGAGAAACTATCAAAAAATACAGCAAGTCTGTCAAAGCTAAGTGCCTGCTCTGAGTACTGTGGATGGTGTCTGGGACACCAGCATACTGCTAGCTGGAGAAGCAGTTACCCCTACTGAAGAGGAACTTTCTGCCTTGCCTTACAGATGGCCTAATTATAAAGAAAGAAAAGAGAAACATTGTGGAGGTGCAAAAGACAAGTTGGGATTCCCCTCTGGCAGCTCCTCCTTCCAGGCTCTGTGGAAATGATTTTGTTTGTTGGGAAATACAGAGGGACACTCAGTCTATTTCTCACACAACCCAGCCAGTTACCTCAGGTCTCTTCATGAGTGGGCAATGGTCCATGATAAACACTCAGTTTTGGATGCCATCTTTTCAGGACCCTGTTGGTCCCTCTCTCATCAGCTTAAGCTGAGTCTTTTTATGCTGTACATTTGAGGTCTGCCTTCTTCCCCTGCATTAGGGCACAGACTCCAGGAATTCTTCACATTAGAACAATAGGGCTTAAATGGTATTATTTATATATTTATTTTCTGGAGGAATGCTTGGCTTGCTGCAATGAACAGATCATCTGTCCGATTAAAATGTTGGACTTTGGAGATTGCTCATGCTCTGTCATTAGAACAAGAAACTTGGTTTGCCAGATGGGCATGTTCTTTACTTCAGCTCAAATGGCAATTTTAAATATATCCCCATGTAGCTTTTCTCTTGTATCAAACATGAGAAAATAATAATTTCCCTCTGATGCACTGTCCAGAGTTGACAACTTCTAAACTATGAAGATAGGGAGAGATGCTGAATCTTTGTGTATCATCTGATTTTCCAGTGCCCACCAAATCTGGAGTGGAACTTTTCCACATCTTCAAGCCACTTTGCACATGCACAGTTCCTTTCAGCATTGAAACCTTTCTACCCTACATGTCAATTAAATCTCTGGTATTTATAACAAATATTGACTGAGATGGTTATGTGCAGAAGCCACTCAGAGTTCTATGTAAGAATATGAAACGTTTATCTCATTTCAAAACTCCTGTGATTTGTCCAAAATACAGGGAAAATTTGTACTGATCTGGGTGAATCAATTCCTACACTGTTTCAGTCCTGGAAGAAGCAGGAAAAAGAGATTAAGAAAATAGTTTGGCATGTGGTAAGGACACAGATATAGGTGTAATAGAGAAGGATGGAGCAAAATGCCAGCAGAAAAGACTGAGGGTTGTGGTGGAGTGGAATACCTGAGCTTGTAATGTCTGCAGTCATTACACAATCTCTCAGGTTCAAGATTTGTATGACTGAGGAATCATCTTACCAGAGTATGCTGAGGAACATCCCAGAAGGAAACAGTAGATAAACACAGTAAAGACCTCAGATCATTTTGCAAGAGAAACAAAATAAAAATGAACAGGCAAAGCTTCCTGAATGCCCCAGCATTTGGAAAAGGCCTTCCATGGCATGGCAATGGTCATGGCAATGGTAGAAGCTCTGCTTGAGGAGGACTGGAACTGTCCTTCCTGTTTATTCCAGTCTGGAAAATGTTCATTCATTAAACCCTGAAAGATGTTATGCAAGGAAGATAGTGAACATATGCCCTTTGGAGACTGAGCTTTGCCTTGGGAAGGAAAAATGTGTGTGCATGTTTGTGTCAAGGTGGCTTGAATCATTATAGCTTTGTAATGCCTATCTCAAAATACCTCGTCAGGATTGTGTCAATTAGAAATGAAAAAACAACAACAACAATAATTAAAAAAAAAAAAAAACACAACAACATAAAATTAGTCTGTCTGAGTAAAACATATGAGACTGTTTACGGATTTGACTGAATTTTGATGATGTTATTAGGATGTGTTTAGGAAAAGGAAGAGAGAAAGAGGAGGACGAACAAACGTATTTGTGGGAATTGTCATTAAAACCAGACCAAGATTCAACCTTGACAAAGGAGATACTGCAATTCTGCTATAATGAGGAAATTAAGTCAATAAAGAACGTGTTCTCTCAAAGCCAGTGGACTACAACACAAGCTTGTTTAGAATTACCATTAAATTGTGGTACACTTCACAAAGAAATAGATGTGAACATTTCAGAAAGCAGTCATCAAGCACCTTGTTGTTTGCCAAGAAAAATAGGCAATTATGAACATTATGTCCAACTATGCATCATATTGGCTCCAATCAAAACCATTTAAATCCAGTCAAGCATTGCTTTCGCACATAAAACCCTACCCAATGCTTGATTATACCTCAGCATACCAGGTATGTAGCCTAGGATGTTGGCCAATAACAATATTCCGTTGTCTAGGAATTTTAATCCATCCATCTATATTTATAAATGTCATAAATTTGATTGCAAAAGATTACAATTATCAAAACCCTTGCTGTTTTAACTTTCCTGTCCAAATCTACTAAAAAGCCTTTGAAATTAAAAGCAAACAAATAAACAAAGTCTAATGAAAAAGGGGCACTGCCATGTTTTTAAGTGGAAAAAATGGACCTAGAAAATGACTTAGTTTTTCTACACTTCTTTACCCCTCCCCAGGTGATGCTGCCTTCCAACAGGATAAAATTATTATGTAGAGAAATTGGTTTAGGCTGCACATACCCAGACTGAGAAAAAAATGCTTCAATATAGATACATTAAAAACAAACAAACAAGAAACCTTAGGCACTTTTGTGGTCTCAGAGAAACAATGAATTCTATTCCTCCTACTGCTCTGCTTTGGTAACAAATTAGTGTCGTGTCCCTCCCCCCCCCCCCCCCCCCCCTCCTTTTATTTTTTATTTTTTTTCCATACAAAGCTCTTTATATTGGAGATTTATTCTAAAAATGTGTCACTTGCTGGTATGCAAGCACCAGGTCAGCTCAGCAAGTGTCAATAGCACCAGGAGTTAGCACAGATGAGTGACCGATGTTTTAATGTTATGTTAATTTAACTTGCTGTGAGCACAGACATATACTATTGAATTTACAACACTGACAGAGCTCAAGTAGGGCTCCCTATGCTTACAGCAACTGGAACTGAGTTACAATTAGAAAAAAAAAAAAAGACAGGAATTCTTTGCTTCCTAAAAAGAGCTGTTCTGCGATTTAACCATCTGCATCTATGCTACTCAGCTATCCTCTGGATGAATATTTACTTTCAACTTCTCCTTTACTTTTTCTCCCCCTTCATCCCCTTTTCTTTTTGCACAGCTTTCAGTGAGATAGACACTTGCCTTTTTCCTTTTCATAATAAAAACGATGGCCAAAATATCTGTCAAAAATCTCTTTCCAAGAGCAGTGTTGCTGCCAAAGACTCCAGACAAATTATGTGGCTAAATGCTTGACTCTTGAGTATGATGGCCACAGTTTAACTGAGAGATTATCACTGAGAGACTTAACATTAGTATTTAAAATGGCATATGTAATCTTCAATAGGAAAACAGTGGGATTAAGTAGCTTTGGGCTGTCAGTTCATGACCAGACATACTAAGAATCTTTGAGAGACCCTCACTTAAGGAAAAGACATGTACAGTAGATGACAAAAAAAGGTATTTTTTCAGATACCAACAAAGGTGAGGCTGCACAGAGGTAGCTGATTTCATTTAATTGCAGCCAGTATTGGAATGTACCTGCCAGAAACAGGAATGCTTCCTTCATTTAGTCTGATTTATCATTACAAGAACTAACAGCTTCTTCATAAACTACTGGGGCTTAGCTCTGGCACATATCCAACAAAGTTACACAACTTGTTTAACATCACAAAGAATATAATGCTTCTATTTGCCCCTAAAATAATGCCTATCACTTTTTACAGCATTGTACCAGAACTCATTAATTAATTTTGACAACATATGGGAGAAAACGAGATTTTAAAATTATTATTATTAATATTTTTTTTTCCAGCAGAAAGAGAGAATATGAGCTTTATTTTGAAAGATAGTTATTTTATTTATTTATTGAACTATATTTATTTATTTATTTATTTATTTATTGAGCTTTATATTGAAAGATATTCATGACCCCCAAAGTTTAGGTGGGTACCTAAGATACTAAGACACTGAACTGAATTTATTGAAAAGGGTGGTAGGCACCTAAATGCCTTGGCACTAGGCAGCTGGGTAGTCTTTTAGGCAGAGAAGAGATTTAGGCATAAGCCTCTCCCTCCTCACACCCACCTGCTGGATGACTTGCACCACTACCTAATTTAGATGAGAGCTATTCTTTTCTTCCCTCAAGGCCCTAGAGAATTTCCCTGATTATTTACCCTGTGTAGCCAGCTCTGCCTTAAAGAATCTGACGTTAGTCACTAAGATTCTAGTCTACGTTTCTTTCACTGTGGATAAATTGGTATCAAATTGGGAGCTATGTTAAATAGATGGTGTTGCTCACTATTCATGTGTTTTTTGTATATTGCTAGTATGTGTGTGTACATGTGTGTGCATGTGTGCGAGGGAGAATTATTCTAATGCAAACAATGATAACGTAAGCCAATGCTTTAGTGCTCCATGACTTTCTTACATTTTTCCTTGATTCTCCCTTGACACTTTGCTCCAGCAACCTCACACACATTATTTTTCATAACTTTATGCAGTAACTGAGAATTTACTTTTAGAAAAATATTAAGGTACTAGCAAATTCAGTTACTTAATTTCCTTTAATTTCCTTTCCTTTTTTTTTAGTAGGAATTATAAACTTAAGAGCTGGATGTTTATGTTTGTTGATCTGTGTGTTGGTGAGTGGGTAGCAACTAACTCATATTGGGAGAAAAATAAAAAAATTATGAGAGTATTTTGGAGCAAAATGAGAAAATACTTCAAATGCTCCAAGAATTCTAACATTACTGCGTGGGTACTAATCTGACTTCACTTTTCAGTGTTGATCTCTATTCAAAAATGCATTAAATCGTTACTGAATCAAACTCTGAATTCTATATTACTTTTGAGTACAAACTAGAAACAACATCAAAATGAACCTGGAGTGCTTTTTACTTGAACTTTGTATGTGATTATATTAAGATGCTGAATATTTCAAAGGCTGAAAGTATTTATAGCTTTTGACTTTTAACCATATTATGTCCTTTGCCTTATTTCTTGTCCTCAGCAAATGTCAAGTGGGTGTTGCGTAGAACTGAGAGAGACCATTCTCAGGAGAACATCCGTCTTCAATAAATGGAACTCCAGATTACACAAAGCTGCAGGCATAAAAGAAGCTGCAAAAGCAAGTTCAGCCTGAAAATGAAATCATTTTCTCTAGGAAAAAAAATAATAAAAAAAGAACATGAAAGTGAAAGTAAGGACTTAACTAAAATCATCATGCTTTTATAAAGTTTACTTTCTATCTAACAGTATATATATGTATATAATTGAATCTCTGATACCAGTTTTTGTTTTAAACATTTTTATCGTCTTTTCCTAGAGTTGGCATATTTACATAAATAATTAAAAAAAAAAACCCCACACACAAAAATGAAAACAAAAAAAGTCCAAATGCTTACTCTGTTCCCCAAAATTATGATCTTTGTGAATTAATTAAACTAATTTCTTTGTGAATTCAAGATATTCTTTTAAGAAGACATTTAAAGGCTCTGAGCAGAAACATTCTTCAGGATGTAACTCAACTCCAGGGAACTGTATCTGATTTATCTCAGCATAAAGGAGCATAGAACTTGTTTTGTAATGCATGTATAGAGTGCAGAGTGCAGGTGATGACTTGAGCTATGAAAATTTGCTTTATAAAACCTGCACCCACACATTCTGAAAGCACTGTCAGGTTTACCAAAAGGTTAACTAAACTTGTGAACCTTTCAAGTAAACCTATGGCTAATTTTGTGTATCTTGATTGATTTATGGTTACATGTATTTGACAAGCCAAAGTTCAGCTTTTTTCCTTGCCGTCTTACACTTAGAGTTATTTTGCTTCTCTGAGCCTGGAACTGAAACTGAGTTTCATGAGATACAACCCCTTGGAAACTGAAACCAAGGAATCTTTCCTACAATTCTAAGGATGGAAACTACCGAGTTTCTGACAGGTCTGGATACAGCTCAGTCTTTTTTTTTTAGCTCCCCTGAGATCTTGCAGTCCGTAATTGAGCATAAAAGATACAAAATAGCTGTATATGCTCTGCATTGTTCTGTGATCTAAAGTCTCTTCCTAATTTCCTGTTGCACAGTTCTGTATGAAAATCCAGAACATGGTGGTTGCATCTTTGGAGCAAGGGAATGGAAACAACATTGTTTAGGATGATTATGCTCTATCTAAGCTTGGCTGCAACAGCAAACACAACACAGAAGTCTGTGAGTGTAATATGCAGCAGGCCCAGACTCATGGGCCTCTGTTGACAGTCTGCCTGTTGGTTTAGGTCCTCCTCACTGTGCTTGCTTCAGGCCTGGCCATAAGTTGTGGAGGCAGGCGGGAGAGCTAAGTGGCCTCACAGATGCTCCACATGGTGCCACCTTGTGCTAGCATTGCTAACCTTTTACCCCTTACATAAATTCATGCGTCTTGCTGCTCTCAACTGAGAGTTGAACCTCTGTGAGGTTGGATGTGTCTCCTCTGCACTGCCAGCAGCAAGGCTGCGGCTCCACCAAAGCACCTAATGCTTCATCTAGACCACTCAACAACAGTGTGAGGTCAAGCATTGCTGGAACCTAGTCCTGGGGGTGTCCAGATCTGGCTAGAGTGAACTTTGCACTCTACCAGCAAATGTACTGCAGCATCCTTTCCATAGGAAGAGGAGAGGCAGGGAAGGGAGAACATTACCCATTTATTTATTTATTTATTTTTCCCAAGATAGATGTATCTGGGCCTTCTAGGAAGTAAGAAATGCTCTCAGTTTCTTCAACTGGACATAGTTTTGGTTGGACCTATACCCTCTAAAGAAACCTCTCTCATGACTATACAAGGACCCCAAGGAGACCTATGCTTCAACATAGGTATTCATATAACATGTTTGAAGATAGGTGTTCTCATCATCCTCCATTTTGTTAACCTGTAATATTGATTTGAATAGTTTTAGGTAATTTTGTTTCACTATATATATAAATAGATAATACCAACACTGTAATCAGGTATGACAACTTTCACATCAAATTTCTGCCTCATGCCCTGATCTCTATGAAGTCCGTGAAATGCACAGGTGAATAGGTATACAATACAGAGGCTATCATTTCCTGTAATCTGCAGTATGATTTTTACTATTTGAGGTGATTACTTTTTATGTTTATCTTGACATAAAATTCTTGTAATTGTACTGTTCTGGGGAAGCCAGTTTGTTTTCCTATTTTCTTTTGAAATTTAACAAATTCCTTCATAAAAGATGAGGCACTGAATAGAGACAGCCTGCTTATGGGTCATATTCTTCTGGCTGTGTACATATATAGGTCCTCACAGTCTCAGTACATGAAGGTTTGAAGGTTTCCTTGCAGCAGCATCAAAACAGAAAGAGCAAGAAGCAGCCAGGACATAGAGAAAAATAAATTAATAAATAACTATATAAATTAATAAATAACTATTGCTGCTACTACTAAATCAGGTATTTTGTACCAAAAAAAAAAATCTGCCTGTATGACAAACTTTTTTTTTTTTTTTTTTTTTTTTTTTTAAATACTGCAGTAGTATAGCTAAAGGAAAAAGACAGGACTAGATCATTTATTAAGAGAGTTATAAAAACAGCTAGCAGATAGTGAAGTGTTGACATTATCTTTTGCAGGATGAGCAAATGTCAGCTATATAATGAAAAGAAAACTAACCATGTTCCAACCTGGGTTTAAATGTTTGGAAAAGAACACCTTCATGATTTTCTTAACGTGTTTTGTTAATTAAGCCAGTGGAACGTGTGCTCCCAAGTCCCTCAGGCGTTGATGAGACTGTCCCCCTAAGTCAAGCTCACAAATTTTATTTATGAACAAAACCCACCCTACTCCAAGAGCCCTGCCAGTTATTTAAAGCTACAAAATTAAATAACAGTCTCATACATTCATGATTGATTGTACATGCTCCAGCTTTACCCCTGTCCATCTTAAATGCCTGTCAAAACAAGTGTAGGTTTGCAATACAACCTCAAACACGTCATATCTAAGGTACTTAGCCCAAATCCAGAAAGAGACTGCTATAATGGTGATATTAGGGTGGATGACAGAAAGCTGTTGTGGGTTACGTGGAGGAGTGTGACAAAGTTGAAATGGGGCAGACATTGCATGTTGTAGTTGAAGGCTGAGGAAGTCCTAAACAGGGTACCGCGAATGACTGTGGGATGGGTGCGGTACATGATGGTTCCAGCGGAGCCATAATAGGGGCAGACATTGGCATTATGGAGACTATCTTGAAGCACTAATATAGATGAGTTGTGCCAGTTTGGGCTGTTAGATAACAAAGCCGTGTAACTGACCTTTCAAAGAAGGCCTGTGTAAATGGGAAGCTTTCATGTTTATGATTGCAATGGAAAGACCATTAAGACTAAGTACATCTTTGCTAATCTTGCAACACTGTATATGGAATACTTGGTACTGTTTCTGAAACATAAACTGTATGATAAGTCAAGCCCATACAGGACTCTCAGAGCACAGATAAAATCTGATTTGAAAATCCAAGAGCTCTTGAATGTGGCACCTTGCTGGTGTTTTTTCATTTTGTCTGTAAATAATAAAGTGACTAACATGTATAAGATTTTAAGCCCTTGTATGGATATGAAATAGTGTAATAGAAACACAGAAAATAGGTCTGTGTATACCACAAGGTGCTGTACCTATGGTTTCTGTGGTGCTGCCTGGTTTCTCAGCTATCTTTTTGTTACATTATCACCACTTCATACTTTCTACTATTTTAGGACTTTCACCTATTGCAGTCCTAGTCATCCATCCCATATCTCTAGATATTCTCAGTCTTTTCTGTCTCACTACATCTCAGCTCCTGGTCTTTCTCTCACCTTAACTACTTGTAGGACTGTTCATCCTCTCTCTTATTCTTCTTAATTACTTTCTAAATCAATCTTAGTTTACTTTCCAGGTCTGTTTCAGTCTTTTTCTTGTACAGTACTTGTACAGTACCAATGTCTGCATGTCTGCCTCCCTTAGATCCCTTAGATATTCCTTTTTTTTTTTTTTTTTCCCTCCTCAACAGATGTTCCTAATTTCCTAATTTCTCTCTGCAGCATTATTATTAAGATTTTTTTTCCCCTCTAACTTTCCGTTTTTCTCTCTGCCAGCTTGGCTCTTGTACCCTCTCTGCTTGAGACAGGTGGTGATTTTGTCCATGTGACCTGTAGATTCCAGACATATATACATATGTATATATATGTATATGTATATTTTTTTTCCTTTGTTGCAGCAACCACCTTTACCCTTACCTTGAGGTCCTGAGAAAAGATGCAGATGAAAGTCTCTTCACTGTTTGGTGACTGAACAGGAGAGCACCAGCTGCACTGGAGGTGTGGGCCCCAAATACCCATGTACTAAAAGTGCCTGAAAACATTCCCAGGCTCTGGCTGCTGGACCAGGGAACAGACCACATTTTTGCTTATAAATTCCCTCAGTCTCTGAAACTAGGTGGCTGCCTGAAAATGTGCCTGTTGGAAATCATCCCAGGAATATTTGAACTCCCAAGCTGGCTTTGGAAAGAGTGTTAGATGGCATTGTCCAAAAGTGTGCCAGGACATGCTCTGACAGTTTTGGGAATGCCTCTATTAGGAAAAGAGCCGAATAAGAGCAGATCTGTGGAAGAAAGCGTCTGGTGCTAAGGATTGCATCCAAACTGACCTTCACACTGTGTATTTCAGAGGGTTTTACTGTTATTTTACTGTTCAACTCTACTTTGCTCCTGCGTCCATTAGCAATCAAAGTGCATTAGACGCCCTCTGAGACTGCTTCTGCAGGTTTATTTTTATCTAAAAGGAATTCATTTTGCACATTCCAAACTTGATCTGAACCAAAGAGCGGGAAGTAGGAACTACTGGGGGATTTACTTCAAAAATGCATCCTGATCTTAACTATGATGTTACCGCAGATATACCTACAACTGTGTCCCAAAGTCTGAGAACATTCTCAAACACAGTTTAATTTACCTTTTCACAAAGTTCAATTTCACATAAAAATTGTTTGAGGCTTTGGCAGACTAGGTGTAATTTAGATTTTAAATTTTATTGCTAAAATTGAGCAAATCTTTGATTGTTTGAACTGTCATTTTTCAAGTGCTTAAAATAAATTTGGGAAACTTTGCAAATGGACACAAACTGCACAAATGCTGAATAGACGGTGTTCATGAGATGTTTTAAATTAGGCTTGTTAGTGTATATGAGAAGCGAAGAGAAAAAGAGAAAGCAAGACAGTGAGTCTGTGAATATTCAAGGGAAAGGCTTAAGCAGGATGTCTTCTTACAGATTAGAAAAATCTTCACAAGAAATTTATAGCCAAAATTTCCAGTCCTGACTAAAGCAAGCAATGTTTGGCGCTCTGTATCTGTAGGTCATGAGCTTTAATTACACCACATTATCTTTCACTGTAAGATCTGGACAGCAGTTGCCTGTAGGTTGGAATCCAAGCTGATAAGGGGCTTTCTATCACTACAAAGTACATCAGGCATAGTTTGTAAGAAATCGATAGTCATCTGCTGTACCAACCTGCCTATTCTAGTTGAAGTTGCCTCTAGGGAACAGATACCAGAAACTATGCATTTAGTACACTTAAAAAGGAAAGATTCCTGGCAAATGTGACGGCATAAGTGGTATTTAAAGATGAGCTGTGTTATATAGTACCTAAATCATTTTATAGTCCCACTGCTATTTTAGTATGCTAGTAGGATATCTGAACCACTTGCTCTTGACTTGTACCTTGTCTGTAATGATGTTATGCATAATGCAGCAAAAGGAATCTTTCATTCTTAAGCAAGGGAACAGAAGTGCTTTTTACAACTCATCTCTCTCATGGATCAAAGCAGACCTCAAACTTGCGTTATCATGTAAGGGAGGTTAGCATCCTTGAGCTTTACTGTTACAGTTACACATGCTTATCCCACAGTTTTTGCTATGTTTGTGTTATTTTCACTTACTGTGAAATGTATGCAGAATTGATCAAAAATGTGTAGATATTTACTTTGAAATAAATATAGCTAAACAAAATCTCACACCAAAAGAATAATCATGGGGGAAAAAGACAAAAAAGAATAAATATCCCAATAACTAGAATATATTTTTTTGTGTGTATACTATTTATATTTTTATTTTCCCTGATAATATTTGTGCTTTCTATATTTGTAAAATATAGGTTAAAAACAGTATAGATGTGAAGCCTTACATTTGGGAAATGAATCCTTATTGTGGTATATGGTTAAAAATAACGATGTATTCTGTTGCTTACTACAATACATTTCTATTTGAAGCATTTTGTACCTTCTTTGTACATTATGTATGAGATGCACAGATCATATTAGCAACAGGGCAACTACTTTTTAGTGCTAATCAACCCCATAAATGTTGTTTTAAAAACAAACAGACAAAAGCCAAAGTAATTTTTGACCTCAATGTATTTTGGTGGTGATCTAGTACATCCATCAGTCTGGACTGCATTGCTCATGTCATTCAGATCTCAGGGTTTTTAGGACAATGTGCATGTTCCATCTGGGTTTTGTGTCTTGCTGAGCAGTTTGACAGTTTTTATTAAATCATAATAATTAGGACAGCAAAAACTATAGTTGGTGTCTTTGAGGGAAAAAAAAGAAAAAAAGAGTCCTATGAAGCTTCCCCCTTGGAATGGTCTACATATGCTTTCTTAATTGAGCAGCGCCACAGTAGCAAAGAAATTTCTCATTCCTAGTCATTCAATTATCCCTTTCCATCAAATCTATATTATGTTTTTGTTGTAGAAAACCAGTTTAACTAGTTGGGTGGTTGTACTGCTGTTGGCTTCCTAGCTTTCCAGCCTGCAGCCTTTATTTTTTGCAAAATCAGGACTACTTCAAAAGAATTCTCATTTTCCTTAAAAAAAAAAAAAAAAAAAAGCCTTAGGAAGGATACTGGAAACCCACCCAGGGCATATTTATGTGTTCAGCTACAATCTACTTTCATCTGTTGTTTTTTTGTAAACTAGAAAGGTATGAGCCAGTTCTCATCTCAAAACCAAGTAGCTACATGTGAAACTCAGGTAGAATTATAGTGATAAATCATTGCTTGCTTTAAAATAAAAAAAGGGTCTCATTGCTCATATAATTCCAATACTGGAGGTGGCATTGTCCCCTCTCGAAGTGGACCCACAGACAGTAGCAGTACTCAAGTGACTACTTAGAAATTCACCATAACTCTGTGCTTAAGAGTAAGCATACTGTGCTGTTACCAGATTTCTATCAGGTTACAGGCCTCTTCCTCAGTGTCCATATCTCTGGGTATGGAAGCCTAACCAAAAGTATTCTTGTCTTCCATATGGCTTAGGAAATAATCAGAAGGTGCATACTTCAGCACTGATGTTAAATATTTGCCTAACATTGCCAAAAGTAGTGATAAAAAGAAAATCTTTACTACAATTGAAAATTATACTGCCAGTAAGCAGCTTTGCTTATAACAGTAAATCAATATTTATCTTACCAGGGTATGCTGCCTTTATTTATTTTATTTTATTTTATTTTATTTTATTTTATTTTATTTTATTTTATTTTATTTTATTTTATTTTATTTTATTTTATTTTATTTTATTTTATTTTATTTTATTTTATTTTATTTTATTTTTTTAAGATCAGAGAGTCAGGGGTTACTTATGGAACAGACTAAGTTATGCTTCTCATATGTAATAAAATAGCTCAGGTCTCAGTTCATTCTGTCTGTGGACAGCCTATTCTTTCCTCTTTCTAGTTGACTGTACTGGGGTTCTGAGCCTGTGAGCAAAAATATTTTCAAAATAGCTTCTATTCTAGTCTATTTTAACATTCAACTATACTAGCTTTCTTCTGAATGTTAACTGTGTACAAAGAGGAATACTCCTTATATGGTTGTGTTCTGGCATCATTGATACCACCGTGAAATTTGTTGTTAATTGAACACAGCCAAGATTTCACTCTCAATCCATTCCTCCACTCCTGTATCTCCTCTCCCCAACCCCTGCAAAAAATAAACAAAACCTTTCAAGTTTTCACTTTTTTTTTTTTTTTTTTTTTTTAAGTCCACTTAATATGCTTGGGCTGGCATAAACATTGGGATGCCATGAACATGGAACTGGTTAAAGAGAATGTTTAAATGTCTGACATTAGTTCAAGATAGTGTGTAATTTAGGTCAGAAGTTTGCAGACTTCATGATATAGAAATAGTAGTGTCAAAAGCAATTGCTCCCATGTGTGTAAAGGAGCAGGAGAAGACATATAACTGTTCATCCAAGGTTCATATATTACATCCATGAAATACATGTACTGCAGTCTGAGTAGATCCGTGACCTAGATGCTTCACTTGGAGATTGTTCATTTATACAGTCCTTCAAGACGACAAAAAAAACACCATCACCAACAAAAACCTTGGTGTGTGTGTATGGATATGTATGTGAATAAATAGATTATTTACAAGCTAGTCACAACATATTCAAAAATACTAGACATCTTCTCTTCAAAACAAAAGAAAAAATAAAATAAAAATCAATAAACAAACCTGTTTTAATAATTTTCCCATCATATTTCTACAAAGAAGTAGTGTATGTTAATGCAGAAAATAAAATACAATATAGAATCATAGAATCATAGAATGGTTTGGATTGGAAGGAAACTTAAAGATCATCTAATTCCAATCCCCTTGCCATGTATCTGCTTTTGCCAACACACTCAGGTCTTTCACATATAAAATTCACATATAAAATTCTCTCCCGTACCAAACATGTACTACCCATACACTGCTCCACTATTGAGCCATGTTCTCCTCTAGCCAAGCAGTAAAGAGATTCCTTAGTTCTGTTTTTAAACATTTGAGGGGTGCTTAATGTTACATTTTGATTACTTGGATAAACAGGTTCAATAATTCAAGATTTATCAGTACTTTACAATATGTTGGATCCCAAGACTTTGGAGCAGATTCAGGTAGAGTGTTAGCACTCATGATGCCTGTGGTCTTGAATCTTTCAGACTTTGTCTGTAAAGTAACTGAAGAGCTCTACAGAGAAACATGAACTTTATTGAATTTAGTTTTTTCTGCTATGCTGGTTATGAATTACAGCAACTCCAGTGTCAATTAGGCCCAAATAAATTAAATTCTTGATGGATTTCATGGGGTGTCTCTTCAGGAATTAACGTCTTGCCCTGGTCTGATAAGAAATATCTTTCCTCCCCCCTTCCTCCTTGCCACGGATAAATGTCAAAAAAGTTCTAAGCTTTTATACCTTTTATATATATGTAGCATGAAATTGCTCTCATCTTTACATTATTAATGTTATTAACTTCTGTGGGACTACTTGCATCAGGAGGGTGAACTAGATTTGACTATGTAAATGTGTAGTGTATGTTGTATAAGATACACAGATGCCATATTTATTTTATTTATAATCAATTTATTTATTTTATTTATAATCAATTTATAAATTTTATAATCAGAGCAGGAATAGTGTGTGTTGTCTGTACAGCAATTGTTATTGTCACTTCCTCACCTTTCCAACTTTAAAAATTACAAAAATATATTGTAAAAGATTAGGCACCATTGTTGTCTTTGTTGCATTTAAAGGTTTTGTGAAAGATGTATGTTGTGAATCTGCTGTCATTTGTTTCAGATAAACTCTTGTCACTCATCTCAAATGGAACATTGTTTGGCACATAATTTAATTTGATGACTTGAGCATGAAGTCATTCTTGAAGAGCCAAGTTTCTAGTGCATATGTGTCAGTGATTTTGCTGCAACTGAACAGTCACATTTATTTCAGATGAAACATGGGAGAGAATATAAGGAGAAAGTTATGCTATACAATATAATATTTTGTCTTAGAAGTTAAGCATTTTTTAATTTGCAACTTCATGAGCCATGAGTGATTGAAGTGAAGTGAATGAAATAAGGCTGTGGCCTGATGATATTAAGGGAACCTTAATATGGACCTGATCCAGGGTTTATTCTAGTCATTCGGAATTTTTCCATGAACCATGAATTTAAAGTTGATCTGACCCTGCATCAGGAATCTTTTATTTCCCCAATTAGTACCAAGGCTTGAAATTTGCCATGTACAGAAGGACAACACAATGTCTAAGAACTACAAATAATCCTTCAGATTAGGCTTTAGGTGGGAAGGAAGTGATGCAGAGGTCTTTTGTTGGACTAGTGTATATGATGAATTGCTGTAAGGATGAACCTTCATCTGATTTACTCTTTCTTCCCAAGTTTTTCTGCAGTTTTTTGTTAACTTTATCATTTTGTTAGTTGCAAAAGAAAATTTTTCTTTCTTTCTTTCTTTCTTTCTTTCTTTCTTTCTTTCTTTCTTTCTTTCTTTCTTTCTTTCTTTCTTTCTTTCTTTCTTTCTTTCTTTCTTTCTTTCTTTCTTTCTTTCTTTCTTTCTTTCTTTCTTTCTTTCTTTCTTTCTTTCTTTCTTTCTTTCTTTCTTTCTTTCTTTCTTTCTTTCTTTCTTTTCACTGTTTTAAGATAAATGCATTATTTATTTCTCTCGTGTTTTGGAACTTCTGTATTGAAATCCTAGTAACAAAAGTTATTACGATAGTGAACAGCATGTTATGGTGGGTTCTCATACTAAACCCAGTCTGGATCCCAAAGTCCCTTCTGCAGCATTCTGATTTATTGTTATAAAACTTTATAATTATTTCTAGTCCTGTTGATTAAAAAAACAAATAACCTTTTTCTCCATAAAGTCAAAATATGATTCACAAATGCAGTCAAAAAGAACCATAATGTTAAATGAGACACAATGAAAGATGATTTCATGCTGTCTCAAGACTCAAGAAATTATCTCCAAACATTTATACTTATCATATTTACCATATGATCATATTTACTTTATCATATTTACCACAAGTTGGCTTCTTGTGTAAACTGACATTTAGTATCTTGTAGTATAAAAGAAAATACTTAAAAAGAAGGTAAAATCAAGACAGAACCTCATAAACCTTTAGCACAGCAAAACTAGTTTTAAATTATTTTTCTCTTCTCCCTCAAACCATTAGCAACTCAACTTCTACACTGTTCAGGAATATTTCTTTTGTTAATGGCTTAGATTTGTCTATTAGCATGAGAATGCTTCCTCCTTGCATAATGTTAAATTCACCATCTAAGGAAGCCCAGTCATTGTATGGCTTGCAAAAATACCAAAATATGTACAAGTAGTTCTGTAATTTGGTGTGAACTGGTCTTTTAGAATATTTTTGAATGAAAAATGGAGAGAAAAAAGTTTTTTTTTTTTTTAATATATTATTTATTTATTTATTTTAATTTTATTTCTGTTGCTGCTCACAGAAAAGTAAAAGTAATTGACCTGGTACATCACAGAACTCCAGCATCATCAGAGTTTGCAGTGAACATGCTGATACTGTTAGAAGTATTGTTAAGTTGTATAAAACCAGAAAAATGCAAATACTGTAGCATGGAAAACCTTTTTCTCTGGAGGGAAAATGAATAACTTAGTATGTTCTTGCTTTTCTCCTGTAAGACATTTTAGCTTCTTTAATAGAGTGATGAAAAAGATGAAATTTATATAGAATGTAACATTATTAAAGCAAAAAAAAAATAAATAATGTTTTTATTGTCTTACTAAGAAAAACATTGCTCCTATCTGTGGGAAAGAAATGCGATTGTCTAATAGGGAAGGACCTCTTCCCAGTGCCTCCCCAAAAATCAGAAATGTTAGTGAAATAACCTCAGAAAGAAATGGGCTTTTAAAGTGACTGACATAGAATAAATTAGTCCATCTGCCCATTGATTCACAGGGTTGGGACTCTGGATTCAGTTTTCCAACTGCAGAACTAAGAGAGATATAAAGTTTTGCTTATATGTTTGGTATAAGTTAAATTATTCTAACCATAGGAAGGCCAGCACTAGACCTAGACCCTGTATATCTTAAATTAATACATAAGTAATACAGAGCTCTGGCTTTTCTCCAGGAATTTATTGTCACAAGAGTCACATTTCTGCTCTTCTTGGTTACAGTTATTAGACAGGCTGGAGCAAGGGGGAGACACACTAAAATCCTCTTCTCATGCTGGGTGATGAATTCCACAGAAAAAAACATTGCAATGGCTGTTTTCACAGACATCAGCAGTGAATATCCATATTTGTCAGCTCAGATGTGGTGGGTAGTGTAAGGAGGGATGGAGTGATCTGGGGGCTCCATGGTCCCCAACCCTCTCTGTCCAGCCCCCAGCCTGCACCCACTCTCTTCCTGGCTGGGATGAGAGCAGCACATCTCTGTCCCTAAGTCCCCCTGTGGGACCTACAGGTATGAAATGAACTGTCTTTAAGATGATCATCTTATTTACCTTTTTCTTACCATACTCTTATGGAGTTTTGTGGGGGAATTGCTACTGGCTTCTCTCGTTTGTTCTTTCTTGGTCTTTCACTTTCCTTTTTGTGCACACAGTGTTTTCCTCTTTCCTTTCCTGTTGATTGTCAGCTCCACTTCTTCCCCTTTCTCTTTTGGCTTTCGTAACATTACTCTCCTTATCTTATTCTCTCTTTCCTTCCACCTTGTACTTTCCTTCTTTCCTTGCAATGTTTTTTCTTAGGCCCTATAAAAGGTTTTCTGGTTAAAGCATCATCTATAACCTTAGCTTCTAACATGGGTTTTATTACAACTGGTTTTGTTTCAATTTTCATAGTTTTGATATAAATAAATGATTGTAGTCTGAAAAGACTGTGTGAGTAGTTACAGGTTGAAGGACATTCTTAGAAAAAAAAAAAAAAAGAATTAAATACCTTCAGTAACTCACAATGGAAAGAAAGGGGAATTGTGGGAGTAGAAAACCAGCTGTGCTGTCAGGCTGTCTGAGGAGTTCTGCTGTCCCCTAAAGCAGACACTAACACTGTGAAGATTACAGCTACCCTGCTTGCAATGTCCTTCCCTATAGGAAGCACTCAAAATGAAACAGAGTATCTGAACTTTGAATGCAGACTGCAGAGAAGCATAAACAGGCAATCAAATCCAGCTATAAAAACATGACATGATCTATACATAATACATTTGAACCCTAGCATATTGGATGCTTTTTATTACAGTTATTAAGAGGAGTCCATGAGATCTGAAAAACAGCCTGATTCTAAAGGGAAAAGAAAATGACACTCTTTATTTGAAACCATTACTTACTGTACCACTTTAGGGGGCTTAAATGCATTGTCTAGCATGCATCATCTTGGCACTCTACTTTTTCATGGGGGAATTCGGTTCTGTAATTCACTATTTTCAGTGCTTACTGGAGTTACATGCTGTATAGAGGGGAACACAATAAGGACTTCTGTCCTTCACATACTTAGTAATAAGCATATGGAATAAATTACCAGGAAAACAAAACAAAACAAAACAAAACACAATTTGAAAGAATACAAATGGGTCAAGTTTGTTTCTGTTGAAAGAAGATATTGAGTCTTGTAATCCAACAACAGAAAGCTTAGGACAGAGACAAACTGGAAATGGGCAGGTAAGAGTAGGCAGCACTTTCTTAATCTTGTAGCTGTATGAATTTAAAGCTCTTATATGCACTTTTCATATAAAACATCACATTTTGTGGGCATAATTACTTAGCTTCACTTTAATATATCATCTTCAAATTCTTTAACCTCAGTGTTCTGAGTCTACAATCATTTCCCAATTAATCACTGAAAATTGCCTGACAGCCTTTAACAGCCACAGTGATGAATCTATATATTCAATTCCAAGGGACAGGTTCCAAAACCCCTTACTCTACTTTTAGCAGAGGAAGGCAATAAAGATGGTGTGACAACTTGCTAAGACACCACTTCTGTACTGTTACTAAAATGTTAACTTTTGTGGCCAGAAAATATCTCAGCTGCCTACAGGAAACATTGGGAGCTCTCATGACTTATGGGGAAAAGACACAAAATAAGCAGGCTTTGCTGTTCTGTGGGAGGAAGATGAGTGACTGGGCCTAAGGAAGTGTCTTAGGTAAAATTTAGTAGGAAGTGCTGATGGAAAGAGGCGAGTGTTAGAGGAAAATACTTGGTGAATCTCATTGTGAGTAGAAGACTCAAGAGATTTGTTACCTCAAGAGATTTGTTACCTCTTAATAAATCTGGGATGACAAAATACTCTGGTGCAATGATTTCCAGGAAAACAGAAGAAAGAGAAGCTGAATTCAACAGAGCAGTGTGTGCAGTAAATCAGTCCACCCACACATTAATTCAAACACTCTTTGTACTGTCTTATTGCTTAGATGGGATCTGAATGTTGTGCAAGCTTAACTTAGCTCTTTCTATTGGTTTGATTTTCATCCACTATGTGTACTTCTGGAAGACTTTTAGGCCATTAAGAAACATGATAAGGGCTCCGTGATAAAAATACTGTAGTACTTAGTCAGGCATTTTTGTCAGCTTGGGCAAGAGCAGTGTTACTACGAAGGCTCTTTCTACCTAACATCATATAATGGAAGAGAGTGAGACTGCCTTTCTGGAAGAGAAACTAAACCAACAAAATAATTGGTTTGATACATATTCCTCTTCCAAACCCCGAGCAATCAAATGACCTCATTGACTTCAACTACTTGTTGAAAAAAATGTATTTCTTACAAAAGGAAAGCTTGTTTTTGGAGGTTTTGTCAATAATGCAAATGTCGTACCCTTTCCTAGTTTTCAGATAGTTATTGTCTCACTTTTAATTAAGATGAAGAAAGAATGTGATAGCTAACATACCCAAACTTACAAATGTTAGGTGTCTAAAACTTAAAGTAATAAAAAGTAATAAATACATTTCATAGTAATAAGCTTAAAAAGCTACAACTATGAAATGCAATTGTTATATGGCATGTGAGTTTAGATCCCACTTGTGATTATCATTGTTCAGTTGGTTTGTTTTCTAAAATTATATAAAGATAGATAGTTTATTCATATGGGAAATCACATTTTAAAATATGGAGAAATTTAACTTTTCTGACATTTAGAGTGAGATTTTTTTCAAAGCTGTCTCATGGGTTTTGAAGATGCAGGGAGCCCTGTCATTCAAATCTCATAACAGAGACCAAAAAAGCCAGCTTAAAGTCAATGTTAGAAAACACTATAGGTCAAATTCCTTCTTTAAGAAAATTGCCCAGTGCTATCAATAGAATATTACTCTGTTTCTGTAGCAAAGAATTTGTTTCAATATGTGCCAGATGTTACAAAAATATTTAAAGAAGTTATTCTCTCTGCATGGGTTACAGTCAGCCAGACCCTCGGCAATCACTATGTTTCTGCTACCTACCTACACACATGCCAAGCAATTCTCTCAGCTAATGTTGCTTACTGAAAAATGGTTCTTTCACACAAATGCCCCAAACCACAAGATTCTTTGAAATCTGCTCTTACCAGATATTCATTTAATTGCCCTTCAGAATTTAATATACTGAGCATCTTCTGTTTTGCTGATCCTAAAGCTTTGGATGCTGCTACCATGTAATTATCCTTCATGCAAAACATCCTGTCACAAAAATAAATAAGGAAACAGAAAAACACTAAATATAGACACAAATGCTACAGACATTTTAGAATCAGATGAACTGTGAAACAAAGCACACGCACACATGTGCTATCCTTATCTCTACCTGTATGTAAAATAATCCTCTTTCTATGAGAAACATCAACAGCAAAAAAACAGAATCTGTTAACTGATCTGTTGCTCAGCTAGCTATAAAGAAATCATTAACCTATTGTGATGCACACATGCTGTTCCACCTTGCAGGAAGATGTTTCAATTTTTGTTTTTGACAAATATTTCAAGAAAGACAGCATGCTCAAGAGGAAGAAAATCAGCAGAGAATGATGTAGAGCTCTGTGGTTTTTTTTTTTTTTTTTTTGGAAGGATGGTTAGAGGGGTCTTTAAAGCAGCTGAATAAAGTGTCACAGAAAGAAACAGACTAACAGAAGACCCTGAATTTATCTGGGGGAGAACATTAGCATCCTTAAGAATGTTGGGAGGCATGTCTGAGAATGCTAGGCCAGAGAGGCTACATGAGGAAAGCTGTTTCATCCCAGGGTATCCTTTTCCTATTTCAGGAAAAGCTTAAGGCAGCTAAAGGTATATAGCACAGCCCTGTGTCCTGTGCCAGGCAGCTGTCATTGTTCAAGGCTGTCTCCTCTACCTCATTGCCAAAGCACTTTATTTTCTTAAACTCCTGTTTGTCCCAGCTGCTCTTTTCTAGTTAGATTGACCCTTTTGTTGTGTTTGTAGATGGTACAAAACTGGGAGGGGTGGCTGATCAGATGTTTGGGCTGATGGTTGGGTTGGTATTTTAACAGGCTGTACTTTTGGGCAGAATGGCACCTTATGGAATTCAACAAAAGGAAAAGCCAAAGACCTTCATCTGGGAAGGAATAGCCAATCCCAGGCATCAGCATGAGTTTGTGTCTGGAAAACAGCTCTTCAGAGAAGGATCAGGAGGTCCTGGAGAACACCGAGTTGAAGGTAAGCCAGCCATGTGCCTTGTCACAAAGAAAGTCAGCAGCATCCTGGGCTGCATGAGGAAGCGTTGCCAGCATGTTGAATAAGTAGAGGTGGTCCTTCCCCTCTACTCAGCACTCGTGAGGCCACACTTGTTGTACTGTGTCTAGTTCTGGGTCCCCCAGTACGAGAGAGACATACTGGACATCCTGGAGAGTGAAACACCATGAAGATGATTAAAGGATTGGAGCATATCTGCTGTGCAGAAAGGCTACAAGAACTGAGACTGTCCAGCCTAGAGACAAGAAGGCTCAGGAGGGTGCATGATGCATGATATACCTGAAGGAAGGGTGTAAAGAACATGGAGACAGACTCTACATTTATTTTTTTTTTTGGTGGAGATGGTTGAATGCTAGAAAAGGATTCCAGAGATGTTGCAGAATCTTCATTCTTGGAGCTATTTCAAACCCAGCTGGACATGGCCCTGGGCTACCTGCTCTAGGGGACCTTGCTTGTGCAGTGGTGTTGGACTAGATGATCTTGAGAGGTTCCTTCCATTCTGTGATTCTCTTATTCTGTTATTGTAAAACCTTTCTTAGGTTAATGTTGAGTTTATACAACACAAAAATAAAACAATCCAAGAAAAAAACGTTTGGCTTCAGTATTTTTGACTTAAATTCAGAATGAAAATAGAAAATGAAGTGTCCTAGTTTCATCTGGGATAGAGTTAATTTTCTTCATAGTGGCTAGTATGGTGCTGTTTTGCATTTAGGATTAAAATAATTCTGATAACATACTGACATTTTAGTTGTTGCAGAGCAGTGCTGTCACAGAGCTAAGGACTTTTCAGTTTCTCTTGCAACCAACGAGGAGGCTGGGGATACACTGCAAGCTGGAAGGGAACAGAACCAGGACAGGTGAACCAAACTTGCCAAAGAGATATTCTGTACTGTACGGCATCGTGCTGAACAATAAAACTGGGGGGAGTTGGCTGGGGGGGGGCTGTCCTTTCTCAGGAACTGTCTGAGCATTGGTCAGCTGGTGGAGAGCAATTATGTCGTGAATCATTTTTTGTGTGTGTGTGTGTATGTGTGTCTGTGTTTTGTTTTCCCTCCCCCCTTATCTTTCCTGTTAAACCATCTTTATCTCATCCCTTGAGTTTTACATTTTTTCTCCTGACTGTTTTCCCAATCGCATTGTGTTTGATGTGGGCAGACAGCGAATGAATGGCTGTATGGCTTAATACAGCCATGGCTTAACCCAGCTGACAGCTAATGACTTAGCTGTCAGCTGGGTTAAACCACGTGAAGAAAGAATAGGTGATATATGGAGGTTTTCATTTGTGGGTAATGTGTGAAAAGAGTTGTCTGAAACATGGAATTGATAGCTGTGGATTTCCCTAGGACAATAAGAAACAGAGCCCTATTCATTTAAAAATTATGAAATTAAACTTACACGAATCTCTACCATATTTTTTTTTGTAATATCAGAGAAGTATTTTGTATGTATTACTTCCACAGAGAAAACAGACAAAAGAGGATTTATTTTGTCAGCTGTTTTAAGGACAACTGAAGTAATTCCTCAATTTTTAAAGTCAAATTACATGGACAAAAAGGATGTAGATTTTTATTTTTTTTTTCCCCACTATAGTTCAGTATTTAAGAAATAGTGCAAGATTAACATGGTCCTTAGTATAGGATGCTGCCAGATGACAGATGCTGCCACTGCAGAGTACCAATTGATCAGAATTTGGGGAAATAGAGAAATAAACCAATATCTTAAAAGTGTACATGATTCAAACTAAAGTGAAACGAGTACATACTCTAAGAAGCTGACAGAACCTCTGGAGTACAACTAGAGAAGGATAAAAGTCACTGACTACCTGCAAACTAGTGTGGCAGAGAGTCTGCAGACAGTTATATTTCTGGCTTAGGATCACTATATGTCATCTCAGACAGAAAGCTGACTGTGAAGCTAGGGGAAGTAGAAAGGGCACACACTATTCAAAATACATTTTTATTCAACAGAATATAAGTGATGAAAAAACAAAACACAACAAAAGCAAACAAACAAAACCAAAACACTCAAAAAAAGCTTATTTTAAGCCTGAAATATTTACCTATAAGGCAAGGGAATGTACTTGGTAAAACCTAGGGTTTGGTTGTGAGCTAAACTGACTTGGTGTGTGAATTAACTGTACGTATAAATAGCGATCTGGAAAATGAACTGTTTGAAACAGTATGATTACAAAATAACATGTTGATTCAGAAGCTACGTATGATAGCTTTAAAAAGATGTCAAGCTTTCATTCTCAAGAAAAGACATGAAAGTGAATTTAAGCAATTCACTAAGGGTAAGGAAATTCTCAATAAACTCCAGAACAGAGCTAAAAGAACTCTAATAGTCCATGGTTCATGTCAGTAGAGAACTCCATTCACCTGAAGATAGAGGCTAAGGAAAGCTCATAATGTTCAGTGGAAATAGGATCAAGTATGCATACTTGTTAGTCATGGTACTAAGTGGATGCATTTTGCATATATAGAGGTGTGAAAGAACTAAACAATTGTATGAGCAGATAATATTTTTCACTACCTACAATTGGAGAAAATACTCTGTTAATGTTGATTGATTCAAAATATTTCACTAAGCTTGATTGCTAGCAATGTTTTTGCACCAAAATATTTTGTAAGAAATTTTGGTATCAAAATAGCTATTAAGTATGATGTTTTAATAGAAGGGAAAAGATCTGAAAGTATGAGAAAGAATAAGGAACTTTGGAAACATGCAGCGTGTAGACCAAGGATATAGGAATGAAAATAAAATAATAATAAATAAAAAATAAATAAATCTGTGCAATAGATTTTCTCTCTTTCAGGGGAGAAGTAGGCATAGCAAAGACTAGAGATAAACCTTTGTATGAGAGCTGTCTCAAATACATTTGTTCTGAAACACAAGAGTGGCAGCAAAGATGTTTTAGGAATAGTGAACCGTGGATGATAATGTATGCCTAGTTTTGCTGCTAGCAATCTGAGAGTGGAAAGGTGTCTTAACACATAAAATTATCTTAATAAAGAGTATAAGAAACTAAAGGTCTCATTTCTGAAATAGACAGAGAATAAAAGAATAAGCTGTTGATTGACATATGTAAGAGAAGGCCTGATACAGTTCTTTGAGATCTTGTGGAAAAAGGAGAAACATGAGAATTCTTCCTCTTAATGAGCTATCACTAAAACTGTTTGTCAATATGCTCAGATGAAGAAAGATGCTTTGGTCTTGGTCCACTGGGATAAAAGACAGTGTCTTTTTTAATAGGAATTCAGTGTAAGTGAACATAACCCAGTTACTGGAATTGTCAGGTAAAGAACACAGTAATGTTGAAGAGCTTTATTTATTTTTAACTACATATGTATGATTTCTAAATTGAATACTAATCTGGAAGAGAAGTCACTTTGCAAATGCATGCTCTAGAGAATTTTGTGTAAAAGGACAGCAGAGGTAGAGTATGTACATGTCAGTCTGTTATAAAAATAAATCTATTTGGTCTTCCATGAAGTATGGAATACAATTACCAGAAATATTGCTAAGGGTGAGACACACTAAAGCAACTATTTAAGTAATAGGGCATGGAAAACAGCACATTTGTAGAATCACGTATCAATTTAAAAGTAATGCCTGAAAGAGAAAGGATTTTTTTGGGGGGAGGTTATTCAGTGGTGATTTCTAAAATACTCAAGTAAAGAAAACATTATTATTATTATTATTATTATTATTATTATTATTATTATTATTATTATTATTATTATTATTATTATTATTATTATTATCATCATCATCATCATCAATATCAATATCAATATCAATATCAATATTATTACTATATCAATTATATATTATTATATTAATTAATTTTATATAATAATAATAATAATAATAATAATAATAATAATAATAATAATAATAATAATAATAATAATAATAATGAGGGAATAATTAAAATTTTATAGGGAAGGAACAAGGATGCTCTACATCCCTGAATCATGATGCCTAGGTCAGTGCAGAATGTTAGGGTATAGTGTCACATAGCAACACTTATCTGTCTGTCCTAAGGGAAGCTCTTTTGTTTTCTTTTGGGATGTAGAAACAATAAGAAAGAGAATGGACTGTATGCTATCCTTGCAAGACACAGGACATAATTCTTTATACAGCCTTCTCGATCTAGTGGCTGTTCTCAGCAGTCTGGCTATGGTAGGCCATTTCCCTGTCTTCTGTGCTGGATTTCCTGCCCTGCTGCACAGGATTAAACTCTCTAATATACATTTCAGTATCAGGCATATTCCTTTGCATTCTAATTCTCTTTTTAAATATCTCACTATTCTTTTGGAGTCTCAAATAGTTGTTGGTTCTGAGTCATACTTTTGCAAGACAAAGATCTAGGACAAGACAAGCAAAATGAATTGATTTAATGGCAGATTTGAAAATGTGCTCTCAAACCAATACAGCTCTTTCTTTCTTAGCTGAAAAAAGTACCCAGGATCCTAAATAAAAAGTTGCTTCTGTGAACCAACCTTATGTAAGACTGGCACCACTAGAGAATAAATCAGTGCAGGTTAATTCATTTCCAGCAGAAATATGTTATACCTAACTTAGCAATATCTAACACAGGAGTACTATTCAGTGATTGGAAGCAGAATGATTGCAGAGAAATGTGAGCAAAGAAAGCTTGCTGTTTGTGCTGCTGCATGCATGTTTGAATTTGTAGTCACTCCTCTGTGGTCAGAAAAATAAGGTGCCTGTAGAAGGAGCTGGACTCAGAACTTGCTTATTGCTGTTGCATTATAGCAAAGCAAACATGGTCTGTGTCACGTGATGACATTTTATTTAAGAGAAAATCAGAACCGAGTAAGGCCCTTCAGGAGAATACTTTTAGGATACAAGACCCTCTGAGCAGAAAATCCTTTGAGTTTGTGTAGTGTTTAGTAAGGTAATACCCTGATCTCTAAATAGTGCTACTGTAGTTTTCATCTCAATGAACAGTATCTCCCTCTCTCCCTCTCCCCTCCACACCCCCCAAAAAACAAAAACAAAAAAGAACGACCCCCACACAAACACCCAGGAAAATAAAAAATAAAGAGTTTTTAGTACTAACATAGAGGCGAGCATCACCATTGTCATTTTATGTCCTATATCATTAATCTGACTACAGAGATCCATGTGGTTAAATAATATATATATTTTTAAAATTATTTTTATGAAAAGGTAATATCTTAACAAAATTCTGTAGAGTTCAAATGGGTCATCTCCTATAGTCCTTAATCTAAAAGAGGCTATTTCATATACTTTCTGTACATTTTCATGTGTAACAATGACAACATTGCTTGCCTGCAATGTAATCTTGCCTATGTAATCAATGTCTTCAGCCAAAGAATATTAAAAATGGCAGTAAAGAATATGATTGGCCTCTTGAGTGGAAGAGGCCATACTCTTTGAGTGGAAGATTTGTCTTATAAAGCCAGTCTTTTTATTTCCACTCTACAGAGAGCGTGCATAGAGAGTGCTCCAAGGAAACTGTTGGCTCCTCCGTCAGGGCCACGTCTAGAGTCTCTTTCTAGGGATTTACATCTGTCTCCATAGACCATAGAGCTGAGGTTCTTGAGGATGAAGTTAGCTTGTTTTAAAAACTTGTTCTGTCCTTATAAAGCCTTAAAATAGTCTTTCAGTACAAATTCAGATTATTTGATTGTTGAAAATGTATTTTTTCTTTCTCTTTTTCTGGTCCCATACAGTCATTATGTGTGTATATACATGTATATATGTATCTATAAAGACATATGTTTATTATTACTTATATTAGATGTTATTTATACGTTGCTCCCCCCCAACTTTGAAAACATTTTTTTTTTTTTATCATAGGTTTGTACAGCAATCTAAGTGATGAAAATTTATTATTTTCTCTTAAGAATCTAAAAATGTACATAAAATCTTAAGGCAAACATACAACTTTTAATTCAATACGCACTAAAATTCTGGCTATCAAGTATCCAAAAAAAAAAAAAAAATTTGGTCAATACTTCATGTAGAACAATAGCTGAAGAACATTATCTTATTTTTAAAAGCCAACTAATCTCTATATAAGTTAATACAGCATTGAAAACTTAATATTGATGAGTAACTACAACATGCTTTTTGTCCCATGATACTTTCTTACATTGTACTCTGGAAAAGAAATTGGTTGGATAGCTCTCTGTTTATAGTACTTAATGTTTACTTCTCAAAAGGCACAAATACTGGTAACTGGTGTTTTTCAGTTCTTGTTCTGTTAAAAAGCAGAACAGGAGTTGTAATCCTTGAAAGTTTATAACAATTAAAGATTTGTTTCCACATAAGTAAATGACAGTCAGGTTGAAAGGAGAAAAAGCAGTTGTTGCAGACAATTTTTTTTGCAGAAAGTTTGCAGAAATATCAATAATACCATATATATAAGAAAAAATATTTTTATAAAGACAAAGAATATTTTCTACTGAAGAACAAAAAATACGTAAAGGCATGGAAGATATTCAAATAGAGAGGAGGCACGTCAGAGTGCAAACTTAGCACACTCCTCTATGCTCTATGTTATGTGTACTTTCCTAGGTATGTGGACAGGAGCAAAAAATAATGCTGCAAGTTATAAAGTACTAGGAAGAGATGATTAGGCCCAAAAGATCATTAAAAATATAAAATCAGAAAGTTAGTATTTTTGGGTCATGTGATTTCTGATTACAGCATTTGAACCCAATTTAATAAAATACATGTTATGACTCTTGCAGAGAATTACAGAAGCATATTGAATGAAATATGTTCTTAAGAAAACAAATATGCCTTCTTTTTTATTTTGTCTATGTTAAATATTTCTGAGGTCACACTGAATCAGATGAAGTTGAAATTAAAGTTGAAATTACACTTAAAAGCTTTTCATCTTTACGGAACTTAAGTCTAAATGGTGTATAAATCCTTTTCCCAGAAGAAAGAAGACTAAATCTGTAATGCAACAGATTATTTATTTATTTATTTGTTTGTTTGTTTTGAGCCACAGGTTGCTCTTGTAGTTGAGATTAAAATGAACCATAGGAATTACAACCATAGGAATTACAACCAAATTTTGAACTTTTTTTTTTTTTTTTTTTAATATTAAGAAACAAAACCCCTGATGAGGGGTTTTGGTAATTGTGATGTGTGAATTTTAGTTCCAAAAATGAAGCTTGCAAAAAGTTATTTCTGGTCTATTTTAATAAAGTGAATGAGTAGGTATATCCTAAGAAGAGAAGACAATTTTTTTTTGTTAATTATTATTATTTATTTTTACATTTCCATTGCTACAGATCAGCAGTTAATGGCTTAGCTTTCAAAGGTTCTGTTGTTACTTAACTCCCACCCATAGCTCCCACTGATTTTCACTTACTTTGGGAGTTACCTGTCTAAGTATGGATTTGACAAAAGGTACTCTATCATAAACATTTGAGAACTTTAACTTTGACCTGGCAATGGCAGAGAGATGATTCTGAGCTGTCTGTCTCTCTTTTTCCAGAGGAAAAAAAAACACTCTCCCCTTTCAGTATTCTACTGCTATTCACTTGAGCAGGCTTGAGCTTCTCTGTAACTTCTGCCACCAGAAAAGTTAAATAAGAAATGAATCCTCTGATCATCTGTTTCTTAAATGGAGCATGCTTCCATTCTTACATGGTTAGAAAATTAAAAGAGAAGTGCCAGAAATATCTTATGTGAAGAAAACCAAATAAGTTACGGAGGGGAAGACTGCATTAGTCCTGAAAGAGGCAGATAACTATTGATCATAAAGCAGTAGAAAAGTTCTCAGTGAATCTTGAGTGCACAGGTTGGGGATCAGACCACACCTAATTTTTCACTCCCGCACTTCACTGTGTCAGTTAAAGGCATTCCTTACCTAAGGAATTGGTCTCTTCATCCATGACATCTCTGCCATGATCCTGGAGTCTTTTTCTCTTTAATGAATCCTTCTGAATATGACACACAGGAAACATAACCTATCCAAGAACATTAAATGGATCTCATTATCTCCTTAATGCTTTGTTTTGACTTAGAATGACAGGAGAGATTTTTTCTTCTCAAAAAACAAAACAAAGCAAAAACAAAACAAAACAAAACAAACAAACAAAAAAAAAATCAAACTTTTACAATGCATATAAAACATTCTGCAACAAAATGTGGGATAGTTGGGATGGATGATCTGAAGTCCTTTTCTGGTAGTTTCTTCATCCATTTCTTCTTTTCTAGGAAATGTACACACAGTATATTTTACATTTTCTCTTCCTAATACACAGTTTTACATTATTGTTGAGATGGAAAAAACATGGAAACAAAGATGTTAAAAACTTTACGACAAAGGTAGACATAGTTCAGTTGTTAATTATAGATATTATTTAAAATTAATTTGCTCTATTCTTTATTACAATTGCTAGAAATCAGAATTTTAGATAACTTTTACACCATACTTAATTTTTAAGTTACTATTTTTTTTTCATGTAAAATTCACTCTATTTTTGAATATTATTGAATTATTGAATATATAAATGGGATAATTCTGACATTGTTTAATGGGGTTAATTCAAGTAATAGAAGAATGTTAATATTTTAAAATAGATCTATGGACTATCTATCTATCTATATTAAAATTTATGACAAGCTGGATGTGCCTTTGTTTTTGTCTATATTTGTCCAAGTATCAGTAACAAATGACCTGACTGAATGAATCACAGCAATGTCAGCTATGCACTTTGATTTTTAACTGTGCAATCTGTTATGATGTGTGGACTGACCTGTAGAAATACATCTTGTCATGCAGGAAAAACTCCTTTGTCACATGGCCAGTATTCACCTGCAGACTTTTCCTGAACATGTCAAAACACTGCAGGCACCACATTACAGTATGTGTACTACAATTAAAAATACCTCCCAGCGGAGCAGGAGCAAGGTAATGACATTGAAGTGGATTTGCTTGTTCTATTCTCTTGTTGTTTAGAGATCATGTTGCTTAAACTTCAAATAATTTATACAAACATCTATGTGTTATTTATATGTTTACTTTCTGCTTCATAATTTTAAGATTTCCCAAACTGTGGTAGGACCTTCCCAGCAGGGAGGAAGATGTCATCAGTACTTCCCTGAATGTTCAACCCTGCTTCAGGAAGTGGAGTCCAGCACATTTTTGAGGAACTGTGGGAAGGAGATAGCATGATGCTGCAGAGTTCAGTTAATGCAAATGTCTTTCTGAGGCACAATCTTCTTGAATGTAGTTACATCTTAAACAAGATTATTAGATGGCTGCAAGCTATTGCTTATTTTAAAGGTAACATAGAAATTTGCTTTAAGACAATAACAAAATAAGATCTGCCCAGACAGTTGTGTGGCTATTTGGTATCTTGGATTTATAAATGTAAATACAGTTCAATTAGGTGCCCACTATTCTTACATATGAATGTGGCACCCACGTACATTCTAGGAGCACTAGAAGCGCCAGATGTTTTGGTATTCTTTTAGCTTTTTTTTTTTTTTTTTTTTTTTTTTTTTTCTTAGTGTTTTCAAAATAGAAATTAGAAAAGAAAATAAAGTTTTATATTAAAAATTTTACATCTAATGAAACACATACTTCAGATGTAATATTTCAATCTTTAAATGAGGGAAGAGGAGAGTGGATATTTGCAGTAGAAAGAATAGAGAACACGTAGCTCTTATCAGCTGCTGACATGTTGCTTTCCCTTAAACATTCTGTAAATACTTTCATTCATGTCTGGACCTGACATGCAATATATTATCTTTTTCTTAATTAGCAGTATTTTCAGTCTCCTCTCTTCTCTTCCTACAGTGAAAGTTCATTTTTAAATTTTATGAGATGTCAGACTTCCTCTAACAGTGTGAAAAAACAGCTTGAAGGTTCTAAGTAAAAGGTTTTAGGCCATGATTGACACAGTATAGTAGGTCATATGCTCCTCTGACAAGCAGTAAATTCTGAGCTATACTACAAAATACAGGTGTTTCTAAGAAAGGTTCTGACTAGATAATTTGTGAGCATCAGTCTATATATCAAGTGTAACAGAATGTAAATGGATTTTTGAGAATCTTATTTTGCTGGATGTGCCAGGAAAAAGAGGATGCTGTGTGTATGATAATGAATTATATCTAACCAATGGAAATGGGATTACAGATTACACTGATGAAAAGCACACCCATCACTCAAAAAGACTTTGACAGGAACTTCCAATCAAAATTCCATTTTCTGCCCCTAGTGGATTAATTTACAGACATGTGCATGACATTGTGCACAAAGTCTGATGCACAAACCACATCCTCACAAATAAATACAGTAGATAACCCTCTTGGAAATGATTGTTTTGTAAATGTAATGAGTCTACAACATGATGGAAATCTGTTTGCTCAGAACACTTTTTAACATCACATCAAAAATATTTCATTGGCAATTAGGATATTTATCTCCTGGTATTCTAATTCTAATGCAAAAGGTGCTGCCATGAGGATGTGATGGTTCTGGTTATTCTGGAGCAGTTAATGATGGATAGACAAATTTTGCTGGTTCAAATTTTGACTCCTGGTATTGCACAGAAAATGTTTCTTGGTACCTTGCTTTTCTGTGACATGCATTTTCTGCTTTCTCTTGCTGTTTGCTATAATCAGAGCTATTTGCATGAAAAGAGAGGATTGGGGAAAGAGTAGACTTAGAAATCCATCTACCCTTGTTGCATACTCTTACTTACTGCATAAAGTCATAATCCTTTATGACGTAATCAGCATTTATGCAATAGCAAATTGTTAAGTTGCACAAAGGAAGTTGCACTTTAGGAATTCTGATCTGAAAGCACTCTGAGGGCTGTCACCGGATGGCTGACTTCAGTAGGGCTTGAAGATATCCAACATTTCTCATCGTCAGTCCTGCTTTCCTGAAGTCAACCAGTAAGATTGTCATTGTTTTCAACGAAGCAGAATGATACCCTAAATGAGAAAAAGGAAATGAATATTAAAGAAACAATGATGCTTCTTTCATGCAAATTACTATACTAATAAATAAAAAAAAAAAAAAAAAGGAGGAATTAGAACCAGGAAATATAGGAGATAAAGAGAAACTGTTGTCTGAATTAATGCCTTTCAAATTTTCCAATGAGGCATTTAGTTAGCATTTAGTAGCAATGTTCATTATACTTTTGTAATTATTTAGAGCTTTCTCCCTCAGAAACTGGTTGCAGTGAAAGACTGTATCATGGTTCAGTAGTTAGGGATTCTTTTACACCACTATGTAAAAAAGAATAGAGTTCTTTTTTTCTTTTTTTTCTTTTTTCTCCCAAGAACAGGGACCAGAACCTGTGAAATAAAGCAGCTAAATTGGAGATCTGAAGTTAATGGGAGTGAATTCTGTCAGATATATATATTTAAAATTAACAGATAGTAAGTAAATAATGTAAATTAAATGAAAACTAAAAAGCACATCCCCCTCTTCCCCCTATCAAAAAATACACAACAAAACTAAACAAAACCAAAACCTATAATCCTTCTGCCTATTCTACCTACCACTAGTAAAGGGAAGTAAAGCAAGTAACATCGATATCCAGTGGATGTTGTAGAAGCCATGTTTAACATCTGTTACCATCTAGTAATAGTAATGTTAATTAAGAGTCTTGTCTTCAATTTCTGTTACCACATTTTTGTAATGTAGTTGAATTTGGCGGACTGGTGAGACAGTAGCTTATACAAACACCAGAATCTGTCTCAAATGAGCTAATTTTTAAACTGCACTCAGTTTATACAAGTATTTTGTCAATATGTTGTATTATAGGGTGAGACAAATATAAGAAAATAATCAATACTGATGAATCTGTAGCTATCTTAATTATTTTTGGAGAAGAAAATGGTGTATGTACAAAGTTCAATATTTAGTGTGTAATATGAAGTTCTGACTTAATAATGGTACTTATTGAGACAATCAGATTTTTTTCTACATTTCTATAAGGATGTCGCACTTGGTATTAGAAGTCAAGTTGAAAAAACATTTAGCAGTGCAATACTCTCTTAAAAATCATAAATATGCAAAGAATTATTCCCATCATTTTTTTTCCCCAGCTATTAATTTGTTCAGATCTTTTATTAGTCTACTTTTCTTCTTTCAACTTGACCCAGTCAAAGCAGTTTGAAGACATTTACAATGATAGAGAGGGAGCTTCAATTAACCTTCTTGGCTGAGATATTTGATATGCATGAGTTACTATATAACAGCTTAATTATCTAATACTCTTTGTAAGGTTTCTAATAAAGAATGGAATTGATTTATATATTATGAGAGCATAATCATTTATTTAATTTCTCATCAGATTTCTTTTGCCAAAATGTATGCAAATTAACTAGCAAGCTATGGGACCAAACTCAGTACTTAGGATCTGACTAGTTACTAGTTTTATGTATGTTTTGATTTGAAGGAGAAACATTAGCTGTTGGTAACCAGGTACTAAACAATCGGACTACAGGTCAGTTCTGGAGTTATACAGTTATAGCGGTGTATTTTAATCTTTATTCTAGTGATTCAAAGTCATAATCTCTACCACAGTAGACAGAGATATCCTAGAATGATTATTTAAAACAAAACAGTAAACAAACATGCAATCAAACAAATAAAAACCAAAAACTAATCTTACAGTTAAGAACTTCATATTAATTAATACCCTAAGTTGTTATTACAACTATATATATATACATATATTAAAGATGTTATTTACCTCTGTTATTTTGGTGGCATTATAATTAATATATTAATTTCATTGTCTTTAATGAGAATATAAATATAAACAATAATAGCAATAATAACAATAACAATAATAATAAAAAAAATTGCATATTTATGGAAAACAACAACAACAACAAAAGAGTAAATGTAGGATCATCTAGAGAAAAAAAAATGATTGCAGTGCTTCATAGCTGAGGCGATCGGCTCCGGGGCAGACGTGTTCTGCAGTGGAGCAGGGGACCGAGGCGGGCAGGGCTTTTTGTCCGGCATCGAGGCCACTCGGGGAAGCCGCCGGGACCTGGCAGTCCTCGCGAGGGCGGCTGACGAGGCGTGGGCGGAGCCAGCAGTGCCCCCTCCCAGGCTGTTTAAAAGTTGCCCCTAGGGAGCGCGAGCGACCAGGAGCGCGGCGACCAGGACGGGCAAACAGGGCGTGGCACGGCAGTTTGCGCGGCAGTTTGCGCGGGGGGCCCATCGTCGCTCTGTTGCAGCTGCCTCTCCCTTCGGTGCTTGTAACCCGCTTGCGTAGAACCTGACCATGGTATCAACCAGGCAGAAAACCGTGGCCTCTGCATCTCGTGCGGCATCTCCAGCCACGGTCACCAGTGTGGCTACTCAGACGGAGGGCTCGGGGAAACACGCAGCCGTCCAGGTCTTGGGCTGCAGAGAGTGCCCCAGCCTTCTGTCGGTCTCCGACAGCAGTGGTGGGTATGCCTGTGGGAGGTGTGCCCAGGTTGAAGAACTGCTCAGCCAGGTAGCGGAGCTCCGGGAGGAGGTGAACAGGCTCAGGAGCATCAGGGAATCAGAGATGGAAATTGACCGGTGGAGGTGCACTCTACCCTCTCTGAGGCAGGCTCACGAGCCTGCCACAGCACAGGCGTCTCCTGTTATGCAGAAGACGGAGGTTCCCTCCTTCTGCCAGGCAGCGGGAGGAGACCTAGATCAAGGGGAGGAATGGAGGCAGGTGCCTATTCGGGGTGGTAGGCGAGCCCTCTCTCTGCCCACCTCACCTTCTCATCTACCCTTAAATAATCGATATGAAGGACTAGAACAAGACAATCTGAATGACAAAGTAGATAAAAACCCGTCCCAGTTGGAGGGGGCGCCTAAGACAAGGCGACCTACACATCGCATTGCCACATCACCCTTCAAAAAAGAAAGAAGGGCTATTGTTATGGGGGGCTCCCTTCTGAAAGGGACAGAGGGACCGATATGCCGACCGGACCCAACCCGCAGAGAAGTCTGTTGCCTCCCTGGGGCTCGGGTGAGAGACTTTGCCAAGAAAGTCAAGCGCCTGGTACGGCCCACTGACTACTACCCGCTACTGGTCTTTCAGGCTGGTAGCGATGAAGTAGCAACGAGAAGTCCGAAGGTGATCAAAAGAGACTTTAGGGATTTGGGGCGACTACTTAGAGGATCAGGGGCACAGGTTGTGTTTGCCTCTGTCCTTCCGATAGGGGGACCGAAGCTGAAAGGCGTGCTGTTCACATAAACTCGTGGCTTCGAGACTGGTGTGACCGGCAGAACTTTGGGTTCTTTGATCACTGGAAGGTCTATGCTACACCGGGCCTGATGGCACCGGATGGGATGCGCCTCTCTCGGAGAGGGGTAAGGATCTTTGGTCAGGAGTTGGCAGGGCTGATAGATAGGGCTTTAAACTAGAGTCGAAGGGGGAAGGGGCTAAAACCAGGCACGCCGGTGAAGACCTAAGGGATGGTACACTAGAATCAGAGGGGCTGTGTGCCAGTGAGGTCCTTCGGTCAGATCCACAAGGTGCTGAGTGTAAGGAGACGCACCTGAAGTGCTTCTACACGAACGCACACAGTATGAAGAATAAAATGGATGAGCTAGAAGTCCTGGCCCAGTCCCGCAACTACGACATCATCGGCATAAGCGAAACCTGGTGGGATGAGTCCTGTGACTGGGGTGTTGCGATAGATGGTTACAGGCTCTTCAGGAGGGACAGGCAGGGTAGGCGAGGTGGTGGGGTGGCGATGTATGTGAAGCAGGGGCTGGACTGTGTGCAACTTCAGGTCGGCAATGGCAAAGTTGAGAGCCTCTGGGTAAGGATCAAGGGACAAACGAATAAAGGGGATGTCGTTGTGGGAGTCTATTACAGACCGCCTGGCCAGGACGATAGCGCCGATAAATTATTCTTTACAGAACTAAGAGAGGCCTCGAGATTAACTCCCCTTGTCCTTATGGGGGACTTCAACTTGCCAGACGTTAACTGGGAGTGCCACACGGCTGACACGAGCAAGTCCAGGAGGTTCATGAAGCACCTAGATGATAACTTCTTGGTGCAGGTGCTAACGGAGCCAACTAGGAAAGGTGCCCTCCTAGACCTGTTGCTAGAAAACAGAGAGGGTCTGGTGGGAGATGTGGTGATTGGTGGCCACCTTGGTCATAGCGACCATGAAGTGGTTGAGTTCAAAATTTACGGTGACAGAAGGAAAAGTGCCACCGAAACCTCATCCCTAGATATGGGGAAAGCGGACTTCAGGCTGCTCAGGGAACTAGTCAGCAAGGTCCCCTGGGAAACTGCTCTTGAAGGCCTCGATGTCCACCAGTGCTGGTCATTCTTTAAGCGATGCCTCCTAGAAGCACAAGATCAGGCAATTCCTAAATATCGCAAGTCAGGCAGGCGGGGCAGGAGGCCGGCGTGGCTGACCAGGAACATTCTAATGGAGATTAGGCGGAAACAGAGAGTGTTTCGCTACTGGAAGGAGGGCCAGGTGTCATGGAAAGAATACAGGGATGCTGTTTGTGTTTGTAGGGAGAAAGTTCGTGTGGCCAAAGCACACCTAGAGTTGAAGCTGGCTGTGTCTGTGAGAGAAAATAAAAAGGGTTTTTTTAGATATGTGAATGGAAAAAGGAGAACTAAAGAATACATAGGGCCGCTCCTTGATAGGGAAGGTCTCCTCACAGACAATGACATAGGCAAAGCAGAGACGCTTAATGCCTTCTTTGCCTCTGTCTTCAATGCCGATGATGGGCTTCGGGACCCAGGGTGCCCTGAGCTGGAGGACCGGGACGGTGGGGATGACAAACTCCCAACCGACCCTGAACGTGTGTGGGATTTGCAACTCCACCTGGATCCCTACAAGTCCATGGGTCCGGATGGGATTCATCCCCGAGTGCTGAAAGAGCTGGCGGACGTCATCGCGGAACCTCTCTCAATTATTTTTCAAAGATCCTGGGAATTTGGAGAGGTCCCGGTAGACTGGAAGCTGGCAAATGTTGTGCCGATTTTCAAGAAGGGTCAGAAAGAAGACCCTAGCAATTACAGGCCTGTCAGTCTCACGTCAGTGCCTGGTAAAATCATGGAGAAGATGGTTCTCGAACTTATTGAGGTGCACCTGGGGGACAAAGCGTTCATTGGTCCCAGCCAGCATGGGTTTGTGAAGGGTAGGTCCTGCCTAACTAATCTGATTTCCTTTTATGATAAGATCACCCGTATGGTGGACCAAGGGAAACCAGCTGATGTGATTTTTTTGGACTTCAGCAGGGCTTTTGACACGGTTTCCCATAGGATCCTACTGGACAAAATGTCCACCATACAGCTAAATAAAAACATCATACGATGGGTGAGCAATTGGCTAACGGGCAGGGCCCAAAGGGTTATGGTAAATGGGGCTGCGTCAGGCTGGCGGGCGGTCACCAGTGGGGTCCCTCAAGGCTCCATTTTAGGGCTGGTACTTTTCAATATTTTTATAAAAGATCTGGATGTAGGAATGGAAGGTATTTTGAGCAAGTTTGCTGATGACACCAAACTTGGAGGAGTTGTGGACTCGAATGAGGGTGGAAAGGCCTTGCAGAGGGATCTGGATAGGTTGGAGAGCTGGGCGATCACCAACCGCATGAAGTTCAATAAGAGCAAGTGCCGGGTCCTGCACCTGGGACGGGGAAACCCTGGCTGCACGTACAGACTGGGCGATGAGAAACTGGAGAGCAGCCTAGAAGAGAGGGAACTGGGGGTTGTGGCAGACAGCAAGTTGAATATGAGCCAGCAGTGTGCCCTGGCAGCCAGGAGGGCCAACCGTGTCCTGGGGTGCATCAAGCACGGCATCGCTAGTAGGTCAAGGGAGGTGATTGTCCTGCTCTACTCTGCGCTGGTGCAGCCTCACCTCGAGTACTGTGTGCAGTTCTGGGCACCACAGTACAAAAAGGACATGAAACTGTTGGAGAGTGTCCAGAGGAGGGCTACGAAGATGGTGAAAGGCCTGGAGGGGAAGAAGTACGAAGAACGGCTGAGGTCACTGGGCCTGTTCAGCCTGGAGAAGAGGAGGCTGAGGGGAGACCTCATCACAGTCTAAACTTCCTCGTAAGGGGGTGTCGAGAGGCAGGAGACCTTTTCTCCATTAACACCAGTGACAGGACCCGCGGGAACGGGGTTAAGCTGAGGCAGGGGAAATTTAGGCTTGACATCAGGAGGGGGTTCTTCACAGAGAGGGTGGTTGCACACTGGAACAGGCTCCCCAGGGAAGTGGTCACTGCACCGAGCCTGTCTGAATTCAAAAAGAGATTGGACTGTGCACTTAGTCACATGGTCTGAACTTTTGGGTAGACCTGTGCGGTGTCAAGAGTTGGACTTGATGATCCTTAAGGGTCCCTTCCAACTCAGGATATTCTATGATTCTATGATTCTATAGCAATTCCTGGTTTATCTCAGCCCTGATGCAATATAAGGACACCCTTGCATGAAACAATCAGATCCTGTGGATGCCTGGTGGCATGTTACAATACCAATCACATACTGTTTGTTTTTACTGGACCAAATGTTAAGACTTCTTAATGGGAAAATAATTACCATATTGCAAAAGAGGAAACTGAGGCATGTAAAAACGTAATGATTTCTTGAAGATAACAAATAGAGCCAGTAACAAAGAAAGGCAGAGGAATTATATTTTGATTCCCAATTTATCTGTATTACTTGTGCAGATTTTTCTCTCTTGGGGTTGTCACATTGTGTTACTGGTGTTAAAGAAATGCACTTTTTCCCCCCTCTTCTCTTTTTGGAAACAATTCAACTTAAGAACTGTGTTTTTGAAAAGAGATTTCATGAAGAGCCAGGACATTATTCAACATATGAAAAGATGGACACAGCTGGGATGCAATCCCTGCTGAAGCTGATGTGGTTTGCTACTGACCTTTGAGAATCTAGAATTTCACCAGAAGGTGAAGTGGTATCAATAAAACTCTCAAAGCCCAGAAAAGAACAGTTTAAGGGAGACATATAGGCAGAGTTTTGGGAAGTAAGGAGAAAGAAGGAAGCAGAAAATAACAAACCCAGGGCTGTAAGCAAGAGCAGACTTGCAAAGATTCCTAAAGGTCAGAATAAATGAAACAAAACAGCCTCTCATTGCTAAGACAGGTTGAAGATTAATATTTTTGCACTTCATGCAAAAATATTATTATATTTTTATATTTAAATATAAATTTAAATATAAATTTAAAAATAAAATAATATTTTTATGCAAAAATATTATTTTGCATAATATTTTTACTCTTTGAAATATGTTTCACTCTCTATTACTAAGTATAAAGCATATCATCCTTGACAGGATGAATACAGACAAAGAGAATTTGTTAAATTTGTCCATAAATGACCTTAGATTTTGTAGAAAACTACACATTTTTTTTTTTTTAACTGAACTGTTTGTTTAATTACTAAGAAATTTCTTACAGTCTGCTACAAGAGCTTTATTTTGTGTACATCTATATAACAAGAATATGACATGCAAAAGATTATTTCCTTTACAGTCTGTCCTCTGTCACCCTTTTTATTCCTCTTCAGAAGATAGTGTTCATTATGATTTTGATCTAGTTGCTCCAGGTTGACTCCACACTTTCCCTAATGTCCCTAAAATGCATGTCTAAAAATCCCTATATGATCAAGATAGGGAATTTCACCTCCAGCAAGCTGGCTGTCTCATCTTTAAATCGTAATGCAGGCTAGGATGGATGACCAGGGGTGTGGTGATACTTCTGCTCAGGAGTTGGCAGAAGGTCATTGTTTGCATAGGGCAAAGGCAGACTGGACCTCTCAGCATGTCAGTGTCTTAACCAAAGATTTTGCTACAAAATTACAAAGCTTTAGTAATACACAAGACAGATGATTTTTCTTTTTATCTGTCTTAACTTCTACCCAAATTTAGACATTTAATTTCTGCTTAAGCTATATATTAATGTTTAAGTGCCATCTTGGGTATCAACTGAAAATGAAATAGAGAATAAGGCCTTCAGACTATGCCTTTCATTTTTGTACTTTGTAAAGCAAGGAGGTAATTACCTCCATTTTATGAAAAATGAAGCTGTTAACAGTAATCACTCTCAGTGTGGGACTGAAATGCTAGGCATGAACTACGATTTCTTTGTTAGAATTTCAAACTGTATTTACTATGAGAGGTTTTTTTTTTTTTTTTTTTTTTTTGTCTGAAATGTTTCTTTCTTATGAAACACAGTGCCTGTCTGTGTTCCATATTAATGCAAAAAAAGAGGGGAAGGTCTTTATTTGTTGACTGGAATTAAAACATTCTGGTCTATACAGTGTATTAGTAGAAAAGGCTGCTTTTGTGGAAAAATAAATAAATAAATAATCATTAGTGAGTCAAATCTTCAGGAACACTAAAAATTGGAAACATTGTTTCAGCTGGAAACTGACCTACAGAATTACAGAATGGATTCAGTTTGGCTCCAAGTAAAGAGCAGCAAGAGCTCTGAATATTTGAACTCCAGCAGTGAGAAGTTTAAATTTGCCAATGGAAATGATCTACCTGAGGTGTCTAAATAGGGTAGGATTCATAGAACTTCAATTTGAGAGTCTCACTCCTGGACTAGGCAATGAAGTCTGATTTAAAAGTAAGTGTCCATGCTTAAGCTAAACTAACCCTAAGCTATGAAGTAGGTCACTGATACCCACTATGGTAATAAAAACATTATAACAATTGTGAAGGTGTGGGAAAGTAGAAGGCCTGAAACTGAATAAAGATTTGGAATACTGGTATAGTCATCAAGGACCAGCTGGAGAAAAAAAAAAAAAGATGAGGAAAGACAAGGAGAGGCAAGGCAAGGCAGGACAAGGGAAGAAAAAGGCAAGGCAAGGCAGGACAAGGGAAGAAAAAGGCAAGGCAAGGCAGGGCAAAGGAAGGAAAAGGCAAGGCAAGGCAAGGCAAGAAAAGGCAAGGCAGGAAAGGCAAGACAAGAAAGGAAAGGAAAGGAAAGGAAAGGAAAGGAAAGGAAAGGAAAGGAAAGGAAAGGAAAGGAAAGGAAAGGAAAGGAAAGGAAAGGAAAGGAAAGGAAAGGAAAGGAAAGGGAAAGGGAAAGGGGAAGGGAAGGGAAGGGAAGGGAAGGGAAGGGAAGGGAAGGGAAGGGAAGGGAAGGGAAGGGAAGGGAAGGGAAGGGAAGGGAAGGGAAGGGAAGGGAAGGGAAGGGAAGGGAAGGGAAGGGAAGGGAAGGGAAGGGAAGGGAAGGGATTATTTTTGGATATCAAGAACTTTTTTTTTCCTTTAAATGAAATTTTCTGAGTTATAAAAGTGTTTTTTTTTTTTTTTTTTTTTTTTAATGATCAATTTACTCAATTTGTTATCATGACATAAAAATAAGCAATTTTTTTTCCCACTTCAAATGACATATTCACTTAACATTTATTGGTAACTCCATCTCATGCTACCAAAACGTGATGACTTCATGAAGAAAAACATGACCAGAAAAAATAGGAGGAAGTATGAATATCTACTGAATATATGGTTGAATATATGTACTGAAATATATATTGTGTGTGTGTTGTTCAATCAATATGCAAGTGAGATGACTGAAATGGTGAGAAAATAGTTGTATTCTTGTAATTCTTCCTCCCCCATCATTACATGGTGTAATACCATGAAGCTTTACAATGCTGATATGGTTCCTGCAGTTTTACTTAATGGTATCATGTAAAAATCATTCAACAACAGCTTAGAAAAAATATCAAAAGGTCTTTGTTTAGTGGCAGAGTTAAGTTTCTCCTCTGACAACTTCAAGCATCAGGAATGCAGAAATAGAACATTCTCAGTCAAAACACTGTGCACTATGGCACATCCAGGTATGTTAAAGTTACAGAGTTAATTTAGCTAGCTAAATGGCAAAGTTCTAGCAGCAACACAAATAGCCAGAGATGAACTAATATTCTGGAAATCAGATTTTTTTTGCTGTAGGTACTACAATGCTTTGTGTTTGTCATCCGTTGTTGGAAGAGGAAAAGGGATCTGGGGCAGTGGAGCAGGAATGTAAGAAAGAAAGAGTTTCTTGTGTTTCTTCTCTCTCCCAAAAGTCCTTGAGTTTTCCAATTAGCTTATTAAGATATGTTAAGAATTTTGCTCATGGCAGTAAGTTACCTTTTTTTTTTTTCCTATTAAAATGCTTAAGTAATGCAAAATAATTTTTAATTCTGAGTAAGACAAACAGGCTGCAGAGGAAGCACATATTTTCAAGTAAAGAACTAAGATTCATTTTAATTACAAAGCTAAATTGCATTTTCTAGTTTTAAAAATGTTTCATATAGTGTTATAATTAGAGGCAAACAACAACTATTTGATCAATTTATGAGTAATACATAGTGAAGCCTGTAAATACTAGCCATACAAATAGCATTGGGAGGCTAAAAATTCGCAATTTAGAATTTCATTTTTTCTTGCCTTTATACCAATGATGTCTGCACACATACACTTTTGTAATGTGAACCTGTGTGGGTGCAACTATCAATGAAGGAACAGGCTTCATGACATCTTTTAGAATATTAAGCTCTGCCTATGCACAGAAGGAAAGAAAGAAAAATTCATGCAGACTTTACTGCAGTCATCTCATGCTGCTCTTTTCCTGATGGTTGACATAGCACTTTGCAGTCCAGTATCCAGAAATAATTGGTAGTTCTTTCAGTAAGTCTACAGTAACTTCAGTAAGTTCATTAAGTTCTAACTCATTCCAAGGAAATCTGGCAATTAAAACAAATAACAAAATTTGTGAATGCCAAATAATTGTAGCTTTTTAACCTTATTTGCATGGTTATACATAAGCCAACAATCACAGAATCACGGAATTGTAGGGGTTGGAAGGGACCTCAAGAGATTGTCGGGTCCAACCCCCCACATCCGGTCCTACCCCTTAAACAATGTTGGTGCTACAAGTAAGACCCTTACACATGGCCATTTCACCTCTTTGATGAGAAATATAAAACAAAGACAGCACCTACCTGTGTATACAAATGCGGCTGGTGTTCTGGAGCGGCTGGCAGCAGGAGTTTTTCTGGGTAATCTTGTTAGGAGACAAGGCAATGCTATTTCAATGCCCTTTGAACAGCATCAATTTCAAGGCAGAAATCTGTTTTCATTGTATTGCATGCCACCAACCTGAATGCACTGGCATCCATCTTCTTCTGGCTGGCCTCCTAAGGCCTTTCAAGACAAAGCCACTTAGGGCCCTCAGCTGCCAACTTAAATGGATGTTGTGTAGAAAAGCCAGCTCAGCTCTGCTCTCCATGTGTCTGGTGATGTCTTCCAGGTACCACATGCTTCTTTTCCCTTTTTTTCTCTCCTTTGTCATTGACAAATTCTGTAGTAGAACATTTGTTCAAAAAAAAAAAAGTAGAGAGTAATACAGAGAAGAAGACACAGTAACGCTAGAAAATAATATAATAATAACAGCGCAAAATATTAGTAATACAACAATAATTTTCACTTCAAAGAGATGCAGCTTTGTGAAGGACATACAGCTGTACAGCTGTTTAAGCTTTATCCATATGCATATGTATATATAATGCATACATGCATAATGAGACATTAACATGGACATACTGTATAATGTATGCATGCATATACAAATATGCACATATACATATATGTCAATTTTAGTTAGCACTCAGAAGTCCAAACTAGAGACTAGATGAAATGCAGCATTGGAGATGACCAAAAGTTCATCTAATCAATTAGCAGGAGCCCAGAGAAAATAAAAAAAGGAAGACTGAATATAATCCCATCTTTCCCTAGAAATACCCGGTCATCTTCCAGTAATTAAATAGTTAAGTGCTTCTTGAACTGGCTCACTTTATTCTTCATGAATTTATTGAATGTCTTTTTGAACATATCTATACCTTTGGTTTTCATACTAACCCATGGCAAGAAGTTAAGTCATTGTCATAATAATGTCATCTTAAAAACACAAAACACACATCTGTGCAACTTCCCCATTCCCCAATATTCTGCTTGTTTTGTGTCCAATTCTACTAATGAGGATCTTTTTCACTTGATTTTGTGATGAAAAGTTAATCCTTGTCCTTAAGCAAATAAAATAAACAAGGAGTAAAAGAGAAAATATTGTTATTCTTTTAAGAAGGGAGGACTGGGGGAATTGAGTAGGAGGACAGGGAGGACACGGCACTTTAGGGAACTAGACTAAAAACTGCTCCTTGTCTCTTGGAAGCACATCTTTCCTTTGAGCTAGCAGCTTGTAGATTGTGGCTGATGTGGATAAAAGAAGCTGGATGCAGTAGTAAGAGCTGGTTTCTCTAAGAAACCTACTTTGTGCCACAAAACATGATTTATGATGTACAGCTCTGTCCCTTTTTGTTTCCCTCACTTCTATCCCATAAACATGCTTTCCCTCTTTGCTCCTGTTCTCAAAATATGTGCAGACTAATGTGTACTGGTGTGTAATAATTCACAGACATTTTTCTCTCTAGTTAGGATGAGTTTTAAAGTTAAGTATTTACTAGTCATCAAGATTCAGTGGTGGTTTGGTGTACAACTTTTTCCTTCTTTAGAAGCTAGTTAGCTTGAAAAACCTCATATGTTCATCATTATTTTTAAATAACCACAAATCAGAGGTGTTCTGACTGTATCAGCCATTCCCAAAATACGAGGTTGTTTTGTTGGAAAGAGCAGTATTTAGGTGGCAACTGTGGAATGTGACTGAATTTAGACATTTGGGGTTTTGTCCTTCTAATCCCCTCAAAATCAAATAAATTAAACATTCATAAAAAGTTTTTATGAAGGTGTGCACTAGCATAAGCAAAGGATGAGGGCATCTCTAACAAGTTCACATGGAGTTATTTTTTAAACTCTAGAAAACCTCATTTTGAGGACAGTATGTAACTCTACTTGAAAGCTTGATAATAGAATAAATATAATTATAGAGACATATGGAAACATCATCTATAATATTTATATTTTGGTACATATAATCATATAGTGAAGAGTTTTTCCAAAGTGTACTTAGCATATAAAGTGAATAATAGTCTATAGCGATTTCTTTTGACTACTTCAGTCTTTACAGATTCAAATTATAATCTCAGTTAAACTAACTTCAGGAGGTTAAGTATACTACGGATTTTATTATCCCATGTTAAACAGGTACAGAGTTGATAGCTTTCTTCAGGGCAAGAGTTCATTAATAACTGACACTGAAAGCTGTTAATTTCATACCCTCGCTATAAGCATTTTAATTTTTCTCAGCAGTTGTAAAATGAGCGGTTTCTTTTCCACAGTGTGGTGGAGCCAAGACTCCAGTTTTGACTAAAGGTGAATTAATCAGTTGAAAGGGAGCTATGAAACAAAGCTGTCAGGAAATAATATAAATGTGTATATGATTACAAACCGTACTATAGGTCTTGAGTGTTTTATCTTTGGTGTACAGTTACTGGTCCTCCGCTTAGTTTAAGCACACGTTTTTGCAATTGTGAAAGGTCTATAGAGTCTATGCAATTTAATTTAGGAATGGGCTTTAATTTATGTGTAAGCAGCATCTAAAATAACTGGATGCTGATGCCTATTCAGAGTTAGTATATTCGATTCATGTGATTATGTTCATTTTTATTGCATGAGACCTGTTCATACATTTTACAGAAAACAGATCATGTTTGATGTCTTTTGCTTACGATGGAAATCATGCAAGGGATTATTATAGGATCTGTTATTCTGACTTGCTGGCTGGTAAACTAATTAGGCTGTGACGTGATGTTATTCCTATATGGATCATAAGTTTAATTAACTGTCAGGGTGTATAACACCCTTGCATATAAGGACCGTTTGGCATTTTAAATGTAACTAACTCATATACACCACTCATATTTGTTGCCTTATATCTTGTTAACATGTTTTTGAAATTTTGTTTTGCATATCAAGAAGAGTTTACCTCTTTAATTTATTCCACAGTAATTGTTTTGCAGGACTCAATGTTATTGGAGTCCTTGAGAGTGTTCTTAGGTCTCAAAAACATAACTGAGTTACTGTACATGGAGTTTTTAAGAGCACACACTGGACTGAGAAAAAGGCATGGTAATTTAACTTAGCTTAACTCTCTTAGGATAAGCTAAGTCAAAATCACCATACATTTGCAGTAGATAAAGAATACACAAATATTGTTACTACAGCTGAACTTAAGCTCAGAAGCCTTTCTGAACCACAGTGGTATTATTTGAACCCTTATTTTTAGCACAAAAAAGCCAGCCTTTTCAAGCTATACCTTAATGCTTAACTGAACACGGGTAATAACAGCTCTCACAGGTTTTTATTTCTAGATAGTCTTATTCTGGAATTAAGAAACTGAGAAACAGTCTTTTCTGCTTACCAGAGTTTCAATTAATACAAAAATGGTGAAGCAATGCAACAGATGAACACAACAAATGGGGAATGTATTTATTGATACACATTCATACATGTCTTTTTATTTTAACTGTAATGTTGATCTTTTTAAATATTTTTTTTTCTGAGGAAGTTGCGGGTTAGAGGGTGGGCTAACAACATGTACCCCATTGCATTCCTTCTGGCCCAAACTTGGATGTAACTCAAAGCTTACTCTGCAAATCTGCCTGATCATGAGTAGGAACATCTGACGTTGTGGTAAACACTAAAATATTATGGGATAGATTATGATTTCTCTCAAATCTGTTTGAAGTTACTCTTCTCAATAGTCTTCATAAGAATGCACATCAGTGCCCCATCATTTGGTGTAAAGAACATATCTTCACTAGTGTTATTCATTACTTTGTAAATATATATATATATTTAAATATTTCACCGTGATTTACTTTTTATTTTATTTTATTTTATTTTATTTTATTTTATTTTATTTTATTTTATTTTATTTTATTTTATTTTATTTTATTTTATTTTATTTTATTTTACTTTTAATATATATATGATTGATCTGACTGAATAGTCAGTCAAATATGCAATTGGGATTTTTTTTTTTTCTTTTTTCTTTTTTTTTTTTCTAATTATTTGTTGCTGTTGTTGTTACAAGTATGGGTCTAAAACATATGCAACTATGGTTTAGAAACCTGAATCCATTAAAGGAAAGCCAGAATGGAAAACTTGATCTGGAGATTCTTATCCAAAGAATAAATTTAGTGATTGCAGTTATGGAATGCTTTGGCTAAGAGTTTTAGACCAAATGTAAATTCCTAAAGGCTGGCTGCAAACTATAACTAAACTCTAATTCTCTGCTGGAATAAGGAGGACTAATCATATGCATAAACACTAGAACACGTTTTTGAAAGGCTTTTGATCTCCCACATAAACAATGTACACTTCTAATAAAAAAGGTTACAGAGCATCCAGAAGTTTACTGTGTAAGAGTACAGAAAGCTTTTCTATATAAACAACTCATTTAACAAGGCTTCCAAATCTTGAAGTAAGTGCCAGCTTTGAGATTTGGTTTTTAAAGGTTGGGTAAAAATAGATTTTTATTTATCAAGTATTAAATGAGCATTTTCAGTAACCTAAGCTGAGGAAAAAGAAAGATAAATTAGGTGATTAAGTTTACTGACACAAAAATTTTGCTGTTGTAGAAGTCACTCTCATTTGTATTTTACAGTAGTCCTTTTCTAACTAAAGGTTAAAACTAAAGGTTTAAAAAAAAAGTCATACAAAGCCTCATTTAATAATTATTAAAGTGTTTGCCAAAGTAGTCTATCTAAAATCACAGAATATGTGGTCCCTGATATGCATCTCTGACAATGTGACATGCATATGTGGTAATGTGTTGTTAGATACCTTCAAAACATTCATTTTAATTATAGCTTACTTGCAAAATTATCAAAGAGTGGGTAGGGAATGCCCCCAAGACATTACCTACACAAATTGGATCCTTTCCTCGAGCAAGAGTTCCTTCTTCTTCAGCCAATGGATATGAATGACTCAAACTGAAAAAAATCTGACACAAATATATAACAAAACAAACACACAAACAAAAAGGATTGTATATACATGTATATAGGTATGCATACATATATGCATGTTTACTTCTCGCTTTTACCCAGATGCTCCTCAATTGAACGTATAGAGGCAGGCCTTCATTCTGAAATAGCACATGATAAGCACTCAGCTAAATCCCTATACAACTCTTTGAAAATGTACCCCATGTTGATAGGCTTTCATAGCTGAGCTTCCAAGGAGGATAAGCCTTATTCAGAAATCCAAGTTATCAGTATCACTTGTTTGGAGAGCTTGAAAAATTCAGGGATATAAACATACTTTTGACCCATTGCCTAGTGATGCTTATTTTCAAAACTTGTTCTCTGTGGAAGTCACAGTGAAACAAAATGCTATGTCACTTCAATGTTGTGTAGTTTTGGAATGAAATTATACTGGTTCTGAAATAAATTTTGGGTTTTGTGCTTTAAGCATGCAGAGCAACTCATTGAAATCAGGTTAATCCCTGAAAAAGTGAGAGCAGTCAATGGTACTAAAGCTTCAAATATGAATGATCAGGAACATGTGAGGTTGCTGAGAGAATATTGCCTCTGTGGGAGGACTTAGGGAAGCCGATGAACTATAATCCCTTGAATGATTGTCCTTTTTAAGGAAAATTGCTCCAAATGCCTCTTGGGATATATTCCTAGAGTCAAACCTTTATTTTGTCTTTTTATTTTCAGAATGAACAAGTAGGAATTATCTTTTTTTGTCCTTACAATAATGAAAAAAGAAAGTAATCAAATAGTCTGGTGGATTATACACCCTCTTTAACTTGATACCCAGCATACAAATGTTTTGGATTTCTTATCGTGACCACCTTAAAATGTGCTGTTTTAGTGATTTCGTTTTATTTTATTTTTGAATAGAAAGGTCAAATATACAGAGGCAGTCCAAGTGTAGGTCTAATGTAAGATATATCTGGTAAACAGTATGATTTGTCAGACAAGAGTTTTTGTTCATTATCTTTTTGACTCTGGGAATCAGTGTGGGAATCATCCTGTGAAATGATTCTCTTAATTCTCCATGGTAACAGCCACAGAGAAATTGTAATAGACTGGAGGATGAAATATTCCCTTGTAAATCAGGAAAGAAGATGCCTGTTCCATTGCCTTCTCTAACATTAAAGAAAGCTTCACATGACACATTTCTGCTGATGTTTTGAGAAATTAAAATATTTTTTCTCATATGCCTCAGAATTTGATTTTTATTTTTTCCCTCAGGGTATTACAGATTTAGTTAGGGAGTCTGTTGCTCTGCTGCTAAAGTAATGGGTAAAAACAATATGGGGTATCTGGGAAGAAAAATTATTTGGGGTCTTGATTATCCTACACCATACTTTTCGAAATGGGTTTTGATTGAATTGTTTGAGGAGGGTAATAAGCTTTTGGTGCTGTCCTACTGGTGACCAAATAGGCTTGGCAACTCTGAAGCCATCCATCAGCCAGATAAGAGGGAGCTTCATGGGGGAGGTGTTGCTTTGACAGATGCCTGCAGCCCTTGCCTGAACTGAATGGATTGTACATCTGGCTGCCTACAACTGTATTACACTACATGGTGCAATCTCTTCATCTCCATGCCTCCCACACCCTAGCTTTCCACCCCCCATTTATTCTGTAGCTATGACACTGACTTCATCATAAAATCTGGGTAGAGTTTCTGCCGACTGCTAAAAAATGTTTCACAGAAATGTGGCTGCTCTCCAGACATCTGTTCTTGTCTCATCTTGTACTTCTGTTTAGACCTTTTGATCTCATTACCACCTCTGTAGTTTTGTTTGTTTTACTTGTAACAAGAAATTTTTTTTTTTTTTTTTTGGTCCCTGCAGCCATTCCTTAAGTCAAACACCCAGTCTCTCTGTCTAGGCAAAAGCCTCCACCAGGCTGCAAATGGAGGCTGCAAATGGGTTCTCCATCTGATAACTGCAGCTGTCCATCAAACCAAAGGATGACTGTGGTAATATTGTCTATGACTAGGAGGTTTTCTTGTCTCCCACATGTAAGAAGACATTTTGTGGTCAGTTTTGACCAACATTTTCTGTGTCTTCAGAGTGTTATATATTGCCCATAAAAGTCTGTTTAAAGTCTGCTTCTCTGTTCAGTTTTTAAGTATTTTAAGTATTACCATCTTTACCTTCAACATTTTTTTCCACCTTAAGACTTTACAAATATTTAAGTTTTGTCCTGTGAAATCTTTTGACTTCTAGTTCTTCCCTAAGTGGAAAGTCTTTTGTTCTTGCAGAGCTTAAACCAATCTGATGGGTAGCAAGTCTGAAAAACAAACAAACAATCATAAAACCAGAATATTTGTATAAACTGAATTCTTACAAAAACTGCAGAGTTGCAAGTATTTTTTATCTGGCAGTGGCATAATTTATCATCACCTTCCCCCTTTCCCCCCCCCCCTTTTTTTTTCTTTTCTTTAGTAAAGTGCGAAGAATTTGCATGAATAATTATGTATGAATAAGTTTTGAATTATTATTATTATTAAATTGTAATTATTATTATTTCTATCTTAATACAAAAAAACTCAGGGTTTTACTCTAAAGACTCTAGCAAAGTATCACACTTGCATATTACATAGTCTGTTTTGTCTTAATGTAATATAGAATTATAGAATCATTAGAGTTGGAAAAGACCTTCAAGATCATCTGGTCACCCTGCTACCAATGTCACTAAACCATGTCCCTAGGCATCTTTCTGTAAACACCCCCAAGGATGGTGACTCCACCACTTCCCTGGGCAACCTGTTCTGCCTGACTGCTCTTTCTGAGGAGAAATGTCTCCTCATTTCCAACCTGAACCTCCTGTGGCACAACCTGGGGCCATTCCCTCTAGTTCTATTGCTAGTTACCTGTGAGAAGAGGCCAACCCCCACCTCCCCACGTGCTCCTTTCAGGTAGGAGGTCTTCCTCTGTTTCCTCAGCTGCTCCTCATAGGACTTGTGTATAGCAAAACTTAAAGATGTTTTAATTAATTTGTAGGTGACAAGATGGTTATTCAAGATTTTTATGTATTTATTTCAATTTTACATTTTTTTAAATCTCTAACTGTGCCTTGTAAGTTGAGATTGTGATGAAGAACTATTGAAAATTCTGAGGAATCAATAAAAAATCAGTAAGAGCACAAATGGAAAAGGGCTGAGGCTTTATTATTTACCAAAAAGATACACTGAGCTTGAAGGAACATGCTGTATTGACAGAACAATACAGTATCTTCTTCAGAATACTGGTGCAATAAAGGATGAGTCTAGCACTGTGGTGAGAGCAATTGGGCAGTGACAGAATGAAGAGTGCACACAGAAAAATCTTCACTGTTTTCTGGATTGTCTTCTGTGTATGTTCTCCTTCCTAGTAAAACTAACCCATCTGAAAAAAAAATAAATGGAGAAGCTTGTGATTTATTAACTTTACATTTTCTGCTTTGGTTCAAATGAAAACTAAGATACAACAACACTGTCCCCAGTCCATGCACTGGAAAATGAGGAGATAAAAGTCCTGCATTTTGTTTTATACCCTGCTTTCTCTTATAAACCCTCACAAGAAGGGCCACCATCACTCCTTAGAAATAATGTTGCTTTTCACAGAAACAGAGTTGTTATATAATGCTGTTGGTACAAATTCTAGTGCTTCATTCTGCCTTCATGTCACAAGAATACTGGCAAATAAATTAATACATTTGTGTAGGCTTACTACTCAGTGATGTTGTTTTATCTTGTGCCTGTGCTGTACGTTTGCACAAGCAGAATTGTTACTGGAGTTTGCAGCTTAAAGATACACAGTGATCTGCTGTCTAAGGTATCTGAAACTTTTAAAATCTTAAATTTCACACAAAAATTTCACTGATTTTTTTTTTTTTCTGCTTTTCATCATCATCAGGAATCAAATACAAACCAGAATTCACTTTTTCAGCTAGTTCTACACATGCAGAGCTTTTTCAATTATTTGCAATGCTTAGGAAAAACTAATTAGAATATATATATCTATCTATCTTTTTCTTATGAAACATGAAATATTCTTATGTTTTCATGAACAGTGGTTTATTTTATTTATTTTTTTCTTGTAAGGGCTCTCCATTTTTTATGAATTTAAGAAAATGCAGTACAAAATGCAGACTGTTCCTAGGCTACACGAGAGGCCCTTAAAAAGTTAGTGTAGTCCACAAGAGATGTATGACTAAGCTTAGTGATGCATACATGTAGAAGCTAGACTGCTTCAAAGAGTCAGTCAGATCTCCTGGCAATGTCTGGACTCTTCCGTGTAGCTTAGGATGTTCTTGTTAAATTTCTAACATATTGCTTCTGCCTGTCAAAGACGAATTTGGAATTGATTTTTTTTTCCTTTCTGTGAGCAACCTACAAGCAATATTTGATGATGCTACTAGTTATCATGAGTGTGCAAAGACACAGAAGAATAAGGAGAGAAAAAGCAAAAAACAAGGTAATAATATTAAAATTAGACTTCTACTTAATGAAGACAGCAGCATAACCTCTTCAGTATGTATGTATGTATGTATGGGGATTTATGCTTTGTAATTATTGTTACTTTTATCACAGTTTTGTTTCTCTTCACCTTTTTGCAAGGTTTCTTGTGTTTAATTGAATCATTTTATTAAAGTGAAGAAAGAGATAATTTTGGAGAAAACACAGACCCATTAAAGAAGTGAGGAAAAATAATACAATGTTGGTGAACATGGGGCAGATTATAGTGACTGGTTCAGTCATGTTGTCAGAAGAGCTTGTGGCCTTTAAAAAAGGATCAAAAATTTTTTATAAATGTAGTCAGAACCGACTTGTGATCTTGAGTCCATTCATGATCATGAATTTTGAGTGGGCAGTCTCACAGCAGTTTAGCACATGTCACTCTCTCTGAATTACAAGTAGTTTTGTACAACTATGTTTTGTCAACAAATTTGGGTCTATGTGTATACATACATAAAAATCAAAAATATACATTGAAATATTTCACTGTTGGAGGTAGTTGTATCATAGCAATAATCCATTGCAGAAAAATACAAAGGGCATGTGCGTGATGTGTTTGAAGTGTGCTATTCTAATCACAATATCTTACTGCAATAAAACAAATTCTAATGCATTCTTCAATTAAACTAATGTTAGCAGTTATCCTGCAATTGTTAGAGTAAGTAAAGATGGAATATTGAAAGATAAACAACAGCAAGCAATGACTGAAAAAAAAGATAGTGACTTTATACCAGTTGCTAGGTACATCTGTTCCTGATGTTCATGACCTCTGAGGAAGTGACAGCATGTAGAAAAGAACACAAAATATAACATATGAACAATTAACTTTTCAAGTCTGCCTTGGAGGGGCTTGTCTATGTTCATTTTTTCATCTGACATTTGTGAACTGCTTTATTCTCAATGCTTATTACCAGAATTAAAAACAAAAACAAAAAACAAAAAACACACAACAAGACAAACAAGAAAAAAAAAAACAACAAACAACAAAAAAACAACAACTACTTGGTCAGTCCTTCTCCACAGATTGGCCTGGATGAGATGTATTTTCCTGAGAAAAGCCCAGCACAAACCTGTCTTCCAGAGAGGCTCTCCTATCTCTGGTGCAAGTAGGGTAGATTTCAGGAGCCCCATCTGCTGCAGTGAGTCATCACTGCATCTCCCGGAAGGATCAACACCTGTTAGCAGGGCAAGTTTACAGAAAAGCTGCCAGTCTATTAAACGGCAATAAAAGCAGTTCACGTTTTATGGCTAAATTATAAACATAAGTTTGCAATAAAATGCAATATCTGCATAAATCTGTCATCTGAAGGATACAACTGGAAATGCCTGTACCTCGCCCCTCTGCAAAATTACTAACTTTGTGTTATCAGTGAATTCAAAAAGCCATCACTTACAAAAACAGCAAGTATCTGCAGTCAGCTATTGGAAATGCATGCAGGCAGGAATTCAAAGGTGGAACTTCTGTTTGTTTTAAGCATCGCACCCTGTCCCAGATGGAACATTAACTCATTAGCTTTTTTTATTTTTTTTTCTCCTTATTCACTCCTAGTTGTTATTTTTTGTGCATGTTCAGCTCTACAGTTTCTGTACCTTGGATATACTTGCTCAACTCTCCCCTTGACCCAATGCTCTTCAGCGAATGATTTTAATTATACTATGATAGGTAAGGTGTATGGCATTTCCTGAAGATTAAATAGGTGTCTGAAAAAAGTTTGTAGCTCTTAGTTACACCCTAACTGGGAGGTGTAATTCAACTTTATTTGTCAAAAATGCCCCATGTTTGTTGAATTTATTTTACAAAAGCAAAATAAAACTTAGCTAAAATACAATTTTCTAGTAGTGGGTGAATGTTCTGGCTGTTTTCTCATCTGTTAATTTTGACGCACAGCTTGCATGTCATGTTGATCATGGCTTCTGAGTGTGATAAGCTCCCTGAGATTCTCTTCTTACTGTCCAAGGCTGGGGATAGTAAGAAGGCTGTGAGTATATGGATCTGTTATAGGACACTGTGGCTCTAATTAGCAACATGAGATGGATGGGAGTTGGGGTGGGTGGAATAGAATCCAAAATGGATAACTGCATGCACTTACCTGTGCTATCTGGATTTTGGGGAAAGTGAAAGTCTTAACTGAAATTTAAATTAGGTGTTTCAGATTGCCCCTTCACGTAGAATTTTCAGACACTAGATAGTACTGAAATTCTTGTCTCAAGTAGATGGAGCTTTTGTGGAGTTGCCCTTATTTTACAGCAAGACTGAATGCTGATTGTAATATGTTGTATACTAATTAGGCAACATTTGAAAATATATATCTTTAGGGTGTATAGACAAATTGTCTTAAAAAAAAAAGAATACTCACCTAGCTTTACTATCTTGCTTTAGATGAGCTTCAGAATAGGTGTAGCATAAATATATGTAAACTCAGCGTGAAAAATGATGATCTGTTTAGTTATGAAACCCAATCCAGTATTAATGATTGCTGATGAGCTGTCAGTTACCTTGCCTTGATTCAGAGGAGGATCTAACATTCTCAAGGCCACTTGAACCATATTTACTCAGTTACATCCAATACACATCTAGTCAACTCTAATGCTCTTTAGGCAGATTTGCTATGGAAATTTTCCAGCCTGTTGTCTGATTGGGTGGAAAGATAAAATCTCAGAGGTAATCATGTTTAAAAGATGCCATGAAAGTAGTGACTGATGGAAGAGGGAGACATTCTAGGTGACTTGACTGAAGAAAGGGCTTCCAGGTGAGTTCACAGCTTCTTAGAGATTTCTGGTGATGAAAACTTTCTCAGCACTCAAGGCATCGCTTTGAAATACAGAATGCGAAAGATTGCAGCTGCCTGCCTTGCCTACTTGTCAAGCTGAAGCAGTTCCTTTGCTCACTGTCATCTGGATGCAATGTCCTCAAAGGACAGTGCAACCACCTTCTAAATAGCAGGTAAGCTACACAACTGGGCAACAACTGCTGTTGTATAACTTGGGAGCTTTTGAACTATGTAAGGTGGGGGTAGTGGTGGTGAGAGAGAAGAGTCTGCTAGGCTACTCTCCCAATGCACAGTATGTCTGCACCTGACTCAAGAGTATTTAGCTCATGAGACTGAGGCACAGACACATAGGAGACAAGGTGGCATTAATTCCTCTAATCAGGGAAGCATTTGTTTTATCTCACTTTGCTGCAAGAGAGAACAAGACCTGAGGGGTCACACTGCTGCTATTTGCCACACAAGAGCATTCAGAGCTCTTAACTCCAATTGTGCTCCTGTGGAGTCTCCATTCAGGCTTGTAGTGGAGAGTAAGAGGCCAATTTAAACTGCCATGCAGCATGCAAGAGCTTGCTTTATGTAAACTGCTACACGCTGATAGCTCTGGTTTCTAACTAACCATGGTAATTCAGAAATTATCAGAGAAATGTAAATAAAAAAATGGAATACAAAAGAATAAAAATGCGTACGGAGGGCTTGGGATCTCTAGTGTAGGCTGGAGAAAGACAGTGGCTCAGACACCGTTTATCATGTAAATCAATTGAATCAAGTGGAAATAGGTCTTAAAAAAAATCTTGTGTAGCAGAAATGGAACTTGATGGCTCAAACTTGTACAAACATATTTCAGGGCTGTTTGGAGCTTAAAATACTGATTGTGCTATGCGTTAGATTTTCCTTTTCTTGTTGATTTTGTTAACTCTTTGGTGTCAATAGTTAACCTAACTCACACAGTCAGGGTTTTGTTTATTTTCAGGTTTCCACAGCTTCTGACTAACATTTATATAAAAAGTTATATCCTATGTTGGTGCTTATTCTCTGGAGGTTTTGTTATAGTGACACTCTGGAATGTCAAAAAAAAACCACAACAAACAAACAAAAAGCCTCTCTACATTTTTGGGCAAACTCTAATCACAGTCACTTAACTTAGTTACGAGAAATTGAATTTTTGTAGAAGCAAAGGAGTCTGTCCCATGCTGTCACCTACCATGCTTCAAACTCAGTACAGAATTCAGTCCCTTAGTCCCTTTATAGGTGCTTCAGCTAAATTTGACCTATGTTCTCTGTCTCCTCCTTTTTTAACTTATTCTGTCTTTCTGAATGGGACCTCTATTTTTTCACTTATAATACTACAGCATTTGCTGTGACCTTTAGTTTTTTAAATGATACAGACAGGTAACCTTGTTCAGATCCATTTCATACATCTGTAATAAAGTTTGTTTCTTAAAATGCCTAGGTTTGCTTTCTTTTATTGTTCAACTGAAACAGGAAATAAAAGCCTGCTAATTATGCTTGTCATCCAAGTTATTCTGTTGATAAAAGAAGGCATTTGATCAGAGTTACAGGTTTCAAGCTACTTAGGTGACTTTCTCCTGTTAAATTAATCAATTTAATGGGCACACTAAAAAGTAAGTAGATCTGGTAAGTAGATCTGATCTAATAAATTAAAAAAAAAAAAAAAGCTGGTAGATGAGATTCTTACTCTTGTAAGGACCACTGTTCAGATGCAAATTAAGTTTTGGAAAAGATAGATGAATCCTGTCACACTCAAATTCCGTGTTATAATCTATAAGAAAAGACCTCAGTGTCAGTCCTATTAGCTACCTTTAACCTCTCTGAATCTAAGCTGAACACTGAAGGTAAACATGAACTCTCAGATTTAGCCAGCTTGAAATATACACTTGTGTCAGCAGAAAAAAGTTCATTCCAAACATCTGAGGTGTATCAAACATGGGATTGCTGTTCAGTGAACCTTTAACCATGTATTTTTTGCTGGAGTATTTCTTTAGGGATAACTCAGACATTCAAAATAATGAATGAGTGAGATGTTTCTATACTCATTATAAAAACTAGCTTGTATAGTTCCCACCAGATTATATTATAGCTGTTTTTTTTTTTTTTTAAACAAAAACAAACAAACAAACACAACATGAGGATAGAAATCGTTATTCAATTTTCTATTTAATATTTCATTTTAAGAAAATTAGGAAATCCCTGAATAAAGACAAAGCAAACAAATGAAAAGAGGGATAGCAAATGCTAAAAGCTCTCTGACACATCAGTTTGGACATGATTCAAGGATGATTTGGTTTCTGTAATGTGGTATGTGACCTTAAAATGTGGGGAAAAAAATAAAATTCTTATTGATTTCATAATATTCATGGGTATAGATGGAGTAAGTCTAGAAAATCACAAGGTAAATCCACCTAAGATAAAACAATTTTATAATGAAGGAATGTAAAAATAATGATTATTTGTTGAGGAAGCCACAAAAATGAAATGATACACAGATTTTTCTGTTGGTGGTCTTTGTTGTCTGTAATATTCAGAGAATGTTCTTGCTCTCTCCATTTATAATCTATTTTGTGACTATATATATATATATGTATATATTGAGCATTTACTAGTTTACTCTGTATTGCTATTTTAGTGCAAATGATGGCTAAATAATGATTTTCTACTTAAGAAATAATCTCCATTGTTGTAGGATTTGCATTTGATAATTAAGTATGACTACAACTGTGCAGCCAGAGAAGAAGGTGTGGATATGTAACAGGGATCAAAATCAATTACTGGGCTGCCTCACTCACAACAAAAGAGAACTGTTGCTATTTGCATTTTTTTTTTCATAAAAATAAATAAATAATTTTAAATGTCTTTAAAGTTAAAAGAAAAAGTACATCAAGAATTCGTTTTTTCAGATTACACTTAATCAGAGTAAAAGTTAGCCAGAGTAATTGTTTTTAAACAATCACTGTATCCTCATATTGTTTCCACCAATTTATTAAGCATCTCTGAATGCAGATGGGCTTATGAGATGATGAGGTGAATGTGACTGTGAATTATTGAAGAAATTCTTATTGTCTTCCAAGATAAGTTTATGACTTGCCTCTACATGTTTCTTCTACTCAGGAAACTGAGTAACTGCTGCCAAGATTTGTATACTCTTCTGTCTCCATTTAACTTTCTATTGTTTGTTAGTTTTGCATACACACACAACTCTTTTACAGGTTTAATTCATTTTAGTCTAAATGACAAGTATTTTTATAGAGTTTTTTGTCTTTTTGGTATCACTTTCTCTAACAAGGCATACACTGTATAATCAGCCAACTACTCTGTAATTATGTTGCAAAGACTATGTAAATACCTAATTATTTTCATGCAGATTACTTGATAATTATACTACCAGTTACAAAGTAATTCAAAGAATAATTACCATGTAACTTCCACTTTTTAGATGTGAGGATAAGGCTTTGTTTTAAAGATATAGAGAAGTGCATAATTATCCTGGGGTTACAGTCTACTGTGATTATCGATTATCTTACATTTAAAGTATTATTATATGGCTACTGGGCTCCATACCACAGTTTGAAAAAAGAACACACCTCTTTGCTCTCTGCTTTGTAGCAATTGTTAAGCAATGACAATGTTAACAGTTTTATACTTTCTTATTAATTGAAATGGATTTTAGACTTTTTTTTTTTGATTGTGAAGAAGAAAATGCTTTTTATTTATTTATTTATTTTTACTAAATCGTGCTATGTCTTTTTGAAGAAGCAAATGACATGTACCCAGACAAGGGGACTTGGATAATGCAAAGCTCATTTATACCAAACATTTTTTAAGTTTCTAGAAAGGGTACCATAGTGTATGGCTTAAGAGTAATGAGGTATCCCACAAAGGATGCTGTCCATCTCTTAAAGTAGACCATAGGGAGACAGGGGGGGTCTCAGGAAAGGGAAAGTTTTCTTCCATCTCCAATTGTATGAAATAGTCTTTTGGTAAAGACTCTCAAAAAACTCTATAAAGTGAACCTTTTGCAGTATATTAAGTAACTCCAGGACTCCCATCTCATTTCTAGCCACGAAGATACAGACTAATGAATTTGTTGTCTTGTTGGTTCAGTTAATCTTTCATTACTTTAGGGGAAATTGAACCACTTGAGTTGGAAGGCATAAGAATGTTCTTTTTCTCCTTTTGAGAAGCCTGGTATTTTGTCTGCTGGCTACAGCCAGTGGAGCTTAGTTATAAAACATGCTGAAAGAACAGGGCATACAGTGTGATTTATTCCTGTTATACTGCACAAGTAGTCTCCCAGTTATTTTTTGATGCTGAATTTAGAAGCGTTACACATCACCACTGAAGTAACATGGATGCAAATGCAGGATCCCACACTAAGCTATCTGGTATTAGGCAGTAGTTTAGCAAAGGAATGAATCCCACTAATTCCTACATAAGATTATGTAGGACCAACTTTATGCACAGGCAAAACAAATGGTAGCCTGGGACAGCATGTTGGAGGAGGGGTTGCAAGTTCATCACCAGCTGGAAAGGATGTCTGGGAAGTCTCATATTGGTGATAGTGGACTGTGACTGCCCAATACCACCTGAGCTGCTCTTCCAGCAGGATGAGCCCAGCTGCAGAACCTAAGTAACACCAGCACTTGAAATTTTACCTCTGCTCTGCATGCTTCCACCCTAGTGGTCAGTAGTTCCATCTTTGAGGGACCAAACGAGAAGGAGGGAGCCAGCCCCCCCTCTTTTTACTAATCCTATGGCAGCACTGTGTTTGCTTGATGGGAAAAGGGGCAGCATTGCTCAGCGTGAGTGAACCAGACAGGGAAGCTTGCTGAGTGGTGGCTAGTGCCTGTGGGAGCTTCCCTATGACTTTCACAACTAAATTTACCATAAGTTATTTTGTTGATAAAGGATGACAACACTTGGTATTGTTTACATTGCTGAGAAACCTTGAGTGAACCCTGAAACTATTTTCACTGAAGGGCCGAGCATATTTTGGTAGCTCTGTTGTTACAACTGTGTTTACATCGTATAAATATCTGTAAATGCCAATGCCACAGTCTTCAAGATCTGTTGCTTCTAGTTGCTTCTAAGAATGCAGTGGAAACTCTACTATGCTGTTGTTGAGTAATACTCCACTATGAAGTAGCTAAAAATTTTGAATGCAATGAACCTTTCCTCTGCTGCCTGTGCTCCACGTTTTCCTGAGATCTGTTATGTTTGATTCTTTTTTACTCAGGAAAAGAAACTGAGAAGACCCTGCTCCCCTCTTGCTCTTGCCCAGTGCAGATGACTCTGGTGGCTATATAGCAATGCCAGCTTGGCTTGGAGGGGGATTTGCTTTGGGATTCTTCAACATGGATTTTGACTAATGCTCTTTACAAATGAAAAGGCTTGCACCTATATTTGTTGTTTTGTGTATTGGAAAAGAGGGAGCAGTCCTTCAGTATATACGTGTGTGTATCTATTTCATATCTGTGGATATGTATATATATAATACATAAAAATGTGTGAACTTTTTGTATATGCATGTATATATTGTACAGTGGATGATCCTAAGAAGAAAACATCCCATTGAAAATGATAGCTTGTTGTCAGACACCTTAGTATGTCATATCTAAGCCACCGAAACTGCTAGACAGTATGTCCTTGGTGCTCCCTCGTAACTTGCAACTGGTATGTTTCAAAAGCATCCTACTTACTGACACCCTGGAGCTGTTGAAATGTTGTATAGGTGACAAAAGGTGCCAGGGAGTCCCTTGAATAATCACAGGTTGCCAAAACATATTGGTTCATTAAACTGGAGGACAATCAGACCTAAGATAATTTTGTATGTTGTTTCAGTGTTCCAGCTTCTCTTTCTATGGTGACTGGCCAGTACTTCCAGTATGAAATGTACAATGTTCTGTCAGGACCAGGGACATTGCTTTTACTTGGCAAGACAGATCTGGCTTACTACATTGTTTTAAAAAGCCACTTGGGTTGTTAATTCCATCCTTTTTTAACCTAGCTTCAGCCAGCTGGTATAATAAAAGAAGGAGAGTAAGAGTTGGACCTTTCCACGCTCATGGGATATTGCTTCTTTGAGAAAAAACAAATACCTGAGACACATTTGTGTGCTGAGCCAATCTGTCCTTTCCTGTATGCCTTTCTAAGTGATATGCACAGTGAAAAACACAAAGCTGCAGGAATAGCAGGAACCCACCTATTCTAAAGGAACTGTATTGGTCTCTGATTGCTGCAGCTCTTCAAATGATTCAGGTACTGAAAAAGTTATGACTCACAGTGCTGTTACTGGATCAGCCCAGTCTCCCTAAAGGTGAGTGTCTGCCTTGCTGGGTATGATTTCTCTAGGAGATGGATTATGTACAATATAAGGAAGATAGCACAGGATGTGTGTGGGTGTTACAGATGGCACAGGAGTATGTGTACAGGGCTCGAACACATGGAGTCTTGGGTTTGCTATACCATATTTAACAGGAGAAAAAAAAAGTCTCTCTGCATGAATGGTCTTGAAGCTGCAGCTTTGGCTCTGAACCCTTGCTCTCCAATGTGCTTCATCTTCAAAGCTGGAAATAAAGGGAATGTAGTCCTCATCTTTATTAAAATCTGTTTTCAAAACCTATTTCAAAAGCCTTTTTTTTTTTTTTAGCAACAAGATTGTGGTTTATTCAAGTGATATAGCATATGTTCATGGCATTAGTAAATCTCCTGGTGGAATCACAGTCCTGTGATGAGTATTTTTGAATCAACTGCTCAAATTAATAAGTTGTATAAGATCAACAGCCTTCCTTAATAAGGAAAAACAAACAAAACCACCATCACCAAAAAAAAAACTCAGAAATGTATTTTCTTAACTGTCTCTCTGAAAAGAAAGTACAATTTCCGTGGACAGTAAATATCCACAAAGGCCTTCCAATAGTCTTTTAAAACAGTGTTCAAATATTCACAAAATACATAAAAATAAGAATTTCTTAGGAAAACCAAACACTTTAAAAAGTTACTTCAAAACATGGGACAGAATTTAGTGGCTAAGGTACAGATGTACAGACGTGTAATACTTCTGGAGAGCATGGGGAGTGCTTTTTTTTCTCTCTCTCTTTTTTTTTTTTTTTTTTTTTTTAAGGACACTTAACTCCAATTCTGGGTTCAGCTGGTATGGACCATCTCACCAATCCATGTCTGGCTGGTGGTGTGTTACAAACAGCTTGCAGAAAACTTGCGCTGCTCTTACACTGTGTAGCCCATCCTTTTCCCTAGACATTATGCTCAACAGGATTGCACCTTTGGCTCCAGATTTCATTGTTGCTTAGGTTTCCTTCTACACTTTCAGTTCTTCCCTTTGCTAAAATAGACAGACTGCAAGGAGTCATCTGAATTCTTTAAAAACTCTGGTAGGAATTTTGGTCAGTCAGCAAAGTAGCTGATGGGATGCTGGAATGGCATGGGGTTTTATCAGTTTTTAACAGAAGCTTGGCTACTGTGTGTAATTTGTATGTGAAAAGGTTACTCAGGTTACAATTCATCCAGGATTTCTTTTTATGCCCATGTGAGACAAAATGCAATACCAGTACCTCACCTGGAAAGCTTGAGCTCTGCTCTCAACTGTCCAGGGCTTATAAAAGGGAGCACAAATGTTAAGTGACCTAGACACCTGTCTGCTGCTGTGAACTGGAGCTGTCTCTGGGAGTTTGGCAGTGGGAGAAACTGTTCTGCCCTATAATGAATGACCGGGGGCATGATATTTAATCAAACACTATAACTGTGCATGTTTTTCTTTCAAACTGTAGGAAAGAGTCCAAGGAGTCCAAACAAGTAAATAAAATAAAACCATCTGGAAGCTTTTCCTGGTCTGATCTAGTCTACCTGGACCTGTCTAAGAAGCTCCTGTTCAATACAGAAAAAAGATCTGGGTGCTTGTGTCCAAAACATAATCCTTTTGCATATGTTGGTATATGCTCAAATCCTACCTTACAAGTGTCTAATTATGCTTATTTCTCCTGCTTACAGCTCTATATTGTATGGGTAATTTAGTGGATTCAGGTTTTTGAAAATGAACATCCTCATTTATTATTTTTTTTTAATTCTTTTTATTACTGCAGCATTGTATTTTACTAAATAAACATTACAAGGATGCTCAATCTATCCCTGGTTACTTAGATTCAAAAGAAACCATAAGACTCACTGAAGAACTGAATATTCAGTGGATTTTCCTATTGCTCCTTGTACCAAACACTTCATCTCATCATTTTCTCTGAGGAGATGTACTGTGCGATTCACTGAAGTCATTCACAACATTTTATATTGACTCGCACCTTTGCAAATTGTATGAAAATTCATGCAGCGTCAGAATTAGACAGTGATCCTTAATGCTTCCTCTAGAACTACTTTTGGCATTTTATAAATGGATTAAAATTCTAGAGTAATTCATGTGAAAAACCTATTAGCTAGTATTTTAAAAATACAAAATTGCTGATGTTTTTCTCTCTATAAACACAGGAACATGTATATGAAAGATCTCCCTACGATTTAAAAAAAGTGTAAAAGTCTGGAATTATCTGTTAAAGTCCATTATATTTAATATTGTTGAAAATGTCTATTACATAAATTTTGACACTACATTTATTTTCAATATGAGGACTATGTTTTAATCTGCTATTATTTCTTTTTCAGATGACACCCCTTCCTCTATTTAAGAAAGGAAGACTTTAAAGATACTTTGTAAACAACTTTTAAATAATTTGCAATGTAGTAAACTACAGGTAATCTTTGCTGTCAAAAAATAAGATTTTAAATAAGTGAAACACATCTAAAATCTCTGGAAACATAGTTTTTAAAAGAGAATTTTCAGAAATAATTTTCCTATCTGAAAGAAAACTGAACTATAATATTAAAGTGTTAGGTGTTTTCAAATGCAGTAAGTTTTGTGGAAGCAATACACCATAGAAACCTTTAGAATCAAACATTTTCAACTGCAGTATTTGAGAAAAAATGTTAGGGAACTTCCTTTAATTCTCTTTCTGGTTAATAATAAATGTTCTTCAAAGTGTTCTACAGTATTTTATTACAAATTAATTCATATTTTGTTCTTTTATTAAAAACAAATTATTTTAACTCATTCTTTGTGGAATTCTCCACTTTGAATTAGGCCCATCCTATTCCTGCATAGCACTCATTAAAATGGATTATTTAAGTCACAGTTATTTCATACAATGTTGTAGCACATCCTAAACCATTTGGAAAGAGGAGTATCCTGTAGTAATAACAGGGAATGTGGAAAGCAACATTTGATATTATAATTGCCAGTGTAATATTTTGACTGAAGCTGTGCATGTCAGGCAGCATCCTTATCAAGGCACAGTCAAGAAATTAATTGATGCTGCCTCTAAGGGTATGCAGTAGTTGTAGCCTGATCCATCGGGGCTACACAAAGGGGGGAAATGGATGAATTCACTGTGTGTGTTTCTGACATATCCCACACCTTTCTGATCCTGTTTGGGGTGGCTTACTGTCAGCAACATGCTGTTCTCTTTTGATTGGAGTTTTGATAAGCACAGGTGCTGAAGGATTGTATAATGCTGGCACTACCAATCACCCTCTTCCTCTCTGCTCAGAAAACCTAAGAAAGAAGCTGAAAATGTTTAAGAGCTGTTCTTTGTAAATATAATGCTCTGGATTTAAATTACTAATATATATATATATATATATATATATATATATATATATATATATATACTTCTTGGCCAGCTAACACAAACAATGCAAAACATCAGTATGCTGAGTAGTTCTTTTTTGAGGGTCAAATTTGGGAATTAGATGAATCCAGAGTATGTGAATAAAATGAACACTATAGGGTCTGTGGCTTTAAATGTGTTATTTTAAAGAAAAAATTCACCAATAGAATATAAGCTCATATACCAAGTGATGGCTACTAATGAATCATTAATGTTGATTTACTTTTTCCTTCCTCTCCTTGAGGTTATATAAAAATGGTTCAGGCCCCTAAATGAAGGCACTGCAAAGTATTATTAATCTGGGGGAGAAGATAAACCTCTTGTTTTAAAAGGCCATTATAATTGCTTTCTGAAGAAAAAGGAAAAGCAATACCAGCCAGTTAATGAAAAGCAAAGCAAAAAGCCTTCCATAAGTAACAGTGGACCACTTGAAAGGAAAACATAGAAGGTTCGCATTTTCAATGCATAATTATCAGGGGGGTGTCACTGGAAAAAAGTAGAAGGCACAAGTACACTGCATGATGTAGTGAACGCTAGTCCTCCCTGCCTACTCTCTTGTTTCTATATTTGTCATGATGAATTGAAAATAAGTTTCTGTGTATGTTGCTATTTCTAAAACATAAAATGTCTTAAAATCAGATAACAGTGACCAGAATAATCATAGTATCAGTGTTTCCTGTCCTGAAGAACCACAGACCTCTTTATTTATTTATTTATTTATTTAATTTATTTATTCCCATTGTTCTCCTCATCCTTTTGCTAATCATGTCTTAACATATATCTGAAGCCCAGAGGAAGAAAGGGACAGGCACCGAGGACAGAAGGGCTGGACAGAACTGGAAGGTGGGTGTAACTGAATCACACCACGTGGGAGAAAATCTGCACTGGCTGTAGCCAAAGAGGGAGGTGATACAGGTTGATTCATGATTGAAACTCTTCAGGTTGGCACAGGTTTGTGAGACACACACAGAGCAATTCTGATGTTGATTGAAATGCCACTGTATTGCTTAAAAAACAAGTAAAGGCACCGATAGCTTTTCAGAATAAGAGAAACACATGTAATGTATCAAGTTCTGTGCTGTGACTTTTGTCTTTTATTCTGTTTTGAATAAACAGATGGAGATCTTGCCGCTTCTGTAACCTGACATTTTCAATGCATTGAAGTTTCTTCAGAGAAAAAATCATGAACTGCAACAGCTGTCACTTTGCAGAGATCGAGTGATTGAGAACCTCATAGAGCTTTGCCAGATAGATCCTGATGCATCACTGATGCCTTTTCCATTATAACAGATAGTTGCCATCAGAAATGATATACAACCAAGAAGCCACATTTCATGTCCCAGATAACTGTGTTTCATTTGAGGGATGTGGCACCAGTTATTTAGTGAATATAGGCACAGGCAGCCCTTTTCTCCTACCCATGTCTGAACTTTGATTCTGAAAGGCAATTTTAATATTTATCTTTAAGATTATAATTTATCCAAAGGGTGACAGACTGACATGTATTTTAATGCTGTGCATATGAAAATGTATTAATGCAAACTGATATCCTCAAAATGTAACTGAAGCTGTTGGATGTCACCTTAATTGTTTCAATTAGGCTTTGTATACCCTGCTGTTGTGAAATAACCATGCTTCAAAGCTTTCAAAGAGATGTCTTCAACAATATGTAAAGAAGTAAATCAAAGCACAGTTTTTATGCATTTCATGTTAAAGGAATTTTGCTTGAACATTTACAACTTTTAGATTGTAAAAAATTTAATGATAGTGATTGTCCTCTTTATCTAAGAGGTTTTGTATCAAACCTTAATAGATCTGGTACAGCCATTGCAGTAATAGGCAACAAAATATATCTTGTGATTCTAAACAGATACCACCCCTGGGGAAAAAGAAAAAAAAAGTTAAGAAAAAAAATAAAACTAAATCAAAACTTTGGAAAAAATCAAAACAAAACAAAAAAACATTGTGGGCTACTGGTAACTAATGAAATGAGTATGTCCATCTTTCTTCCTGCTTTAGGAGCTCAGGACAGTGAAGGAAGTGAAGACACCCAGACTGTCAAGTAAGATGGTTGGGAGATTTGTCACTTGCCCAGTGTTATTAATAAACATCTCACTTGAGTCAAAGGCAAGACTAACTGCTTGTTTACAGCTGTTTACTTTCTACTGATTACAGCTGTTTACTGTACTAAGCAGAGGTTAGTCCTTATATTCAGTGTCAATTATTTTTCCTTTCAATATCTTGGTCTTTTCAGTAGTTTTATTTCTTTGTACTCTCTGTTGCACCATATGGGGGGAGACTGGTGAGGCTGAGGGGTGGGGATAGGGAGGTGGGTAAGAGTTTGGAGATAATATTCACAATTGTGAGTCATGGACAGAGAAAATTAGGAGAGAGTTTGTCATGAATAACTTGAGTTAAGTGACTCCATAAAATTTGAGGTTACAGCTGAAATAGAATGTGTTCACATACCTATATGATTCCAAAGAAGCTTCCACACCTGTTACAGATCTACATGCAGCATTTGATGCAGGTTCTTTACTGATGTATTGGGTGTGCTTTTTAAACTTCAGGGCAAAATACCTCTGCTACATGCCATGGAATGAAAATGCATGTGTTTCCAGTTACTAGAGGTGACAGCCAGTTTTTTGCAAAACAGTCTTTTATTTATCCACCAAAAAGGTATACAACTGGCATAAATCTTTTCGAAATGGTATTGTATTAATTTCTGATGATATCCACTGCATCATTGTTTTCACTTTATGCTGCCTTAGCCCTTTCCTGTGTATTATGTAATAAGAAAGTTTGATATTCACATTAAGTCTTTATGCTGCTGGATGTGAAAGTCTTGTTTTCAAAAGATTAAAGATGGCCCCTTGATTCTTCTTAGAACTCCTTCCATGAAGGTCTACACTTTCATGTACACATCTTGCCTTCCTTTTCTTTACCTAAAATGATATGTCAACAAAGGGGCAACAAGAGAGGTTTCTCAGTTCTATGTGTTTCAGTATTAAGTTCTCCCCTCCCCTCCCCTCACCTCTCCTCCCCTCCCCTCCCCTCCCCTCTTCCTCCCTTTTTTATGCTGATTTGTTATTTGATATTGACCCTTTTCTTATACGTGCCTCTGGCAGTATTTCACCTTTGAGAGTGATGAAGAAGATTCATCAACTAAGATCCATATGTCAATGTGTTTAAAATACAGCTGACTACACCTGCGGCTGTTAGTGGCAGTAGTGGGATTCTGACAAAGATATTTTGTGATGAGTTACAATAACAGTGAAAATAATGCCTATTAAAAAAATAAAGAAATAGAAAATAGAAAGCTAGGGGAAAGGTTGTCATGTTTCTGGGGAAAAGTGGAGTAGAAGCAATAAAAGTGATTATAAACATATCTCTAAAATTACCCAGTTGATAAAGATCCAAAAATATGGTTGATCCTAAAGATGTTGAACAAGATGTTCATGCCTTTGTGCTATATTCAGTTGATAAGGAGTAGAACTATATGTCATACTTCTGAAAGAAGATTCACAAGGGTAAATTTAGTTCCCTATCACGAGTTACAAGTGGTAGACAAATCAAGATGTTACTTTACAAGCCAGCCAAACCCTGAAGCTCCTGAACAGTTCAGGAGTGAATCCATGCCAAGATTCTGCATATGACCAGTGGCAGTACTGGGCTGGTAAAAGGCCAGCAGGAAGAAGGCAAAAGTATTACTGTTAGTCTACCCATCAGTGGCCTTGCCCAGTCTAATTCTGTTCTTTACTGGATTATGGTGTTTCATGGAAATGACAGGACCTGCATGTGACCAACATTCAAGACTTCCTCAGCTCTGTTGAGAACGTTATATGTATCTTATGGACATGTGTTTATTTTTGGTATGAAGTTTATACCACCATGAAGAATATCAGAATAAATATTATTCACTTCAGAAGGGTCCCTTTTTAAGAACATATTCAGGTGAGCTGGAAACTTTAAAGAAAGTAATTAGAGACAAGGAAGAGCTGGAATATCTGAGGACTGTCAACCAAGCAAAACAGACACAGAACGAACAGTAATTGGTACAAAAGCTGAAGGACAAAAAGCTACATGAATGAATAATGTCAAATGGGTAGGTCTAGTATTGACACTATGTGTTGCATTGGCAGAGCTGAAAGAAAGGAAGACTTCTGCAAGCTTGAATTGAAGTGTTATGGCTTTTGCAGGAACTGTTGAATCTGGCCTCAACCTAGACATTTTTATGGTCTCTGTAGGGGTCACTGAATACAGGATGTGAAACTGTTTGATGAGTTCACTTCTGGTTCCTGGGTGAGTGCTTCAACTCTGAGGCTGTATCACAAGAAATATGTTTAAAGAAAATGAATGTATATTCTGTATTTGGTACTCAACTTTCTGGTTTTAGTGTTAGGGACACTCAGAGCACATTGCACTAAATATCATGGGGTTCTGGATACAAAGAAATCTCATCTGTGAGTTACAGATTTCTGTGGGAAGAAATTTAGAGTCAGATGTTCAGGTCAGCTAAGATGGTGGGACCAGTAGCAGAATTTCATATGCTTAAGTAAATTTAGGTTGAAAAATATGAGAAGACAAAGAAGAATTGAATCTAATGGATGGATTTTTTTTTTTTTTTTAATGGGTTACTCTCTGATAATTAAACATTTAGAAACCAATTAAAATAAAGTATAAGATTCTTCTTTGTAAAGCTCACCTCAAAGAGTCCTATCATAAAGAGCATGTTGGATGTTGGTTGGTGGGATATTGATTTAGTTTGAAAAGGAGAAACGTAAGTTCCCAAGGAAGGAGAACAGAATAAGGTTATGACAGAAAACACTCGTGAATTATTCCATAATCATGGACAAGGACAAAAAGGGAAGAGTACTTGCAGAAATAATCATATGAAGTTTTATTTGGGAAGAACTGAGCAGGTTACCTTTGCCAATTAATGTTTAGAAGCATGTTCTGAGTACCAGGTAAGTGACCCATGGTATTTCCTGCCAGAATAGCCTTTGGGTTTCAAATTAATGTAGTTAACCATGTGATATATCTTCTGACAGAAAGGTCCACTGCTATTTCTTATGAGACCTATCATTTTCTGATAGGTGAGTCTTCTCAACAAAAAAACTACAAATACTTATTTTATTGTTTCACTTAGGGGGTTTTGAAACACCTTGTCAGTTAGGGGATGGTGAAGCTATGTGTATGGGAGAGACATTTATGGGGAAGTAGACACAGGGACTGCTGAAAATCTGGTGTGATCTCATATGGGGACATAAAGTATCAGGTGCTGAGAGGATAGAAAATACTGCTGAAAGTTCCAAATGTGAAGCAATGTTCACTGCCTAAAGAGCACGTTTCTGCACACACCCAGTAAAGGTCAGGAACACTGTCAGTGAAGATATCAAAGGACATACCTTTTGATATTTTGCTTGGAAGTCACTTTATATGTGTGAGCCAGAAATCCTGTCCGGTCCTCACTAAAAGCACAGACAGCTGGCTGCAGGAATGCAGCTGAGAGTAACAGTGAAAATACATGAGGTGACAGGGAAACATAAGGGGAGGGAAGGTCAACATCCTCTCCCTCCATTACAGACAAAAGTAAGGGCCCTTATCCTCAGGCCACAATTACAGTGCCTATAAGCTGATATGATTCACAGTGAGCAGTACTTCCACCCATTTCCACAGAGAAAGTGTCAAGTACATTGGCTAACTTAGAATAAGTGCTAAGTGACTGTGGAGGATAACCTGTTGTATATTATCAGTGGGAAACTAAGGACTAGGTGTTCTGTATTGTAAAGTACTTGAATTTGGGGAAATAGAATCAAACAGAAGCAGTTCAAAAACTAAATACCCATCCACCTATTTGTAAAGCAGTACTGTCAAATATGTGACCCTTGACAGAAAATTCTTGGAAAAGAATGAAGAAGTAAAGAGAGTGACAACAAATTTTGTGGGCTTATTTTACGAGGAGGTATTGAGTTACAATGAGATATATTTGGAATGAAACATGGGTTCATTTAAAAGAAAACAACATTTTTGTCAATGAGGTCACAGGATGGAATATGAAACTTTGATCTGGGAAACTGACATTTTTAAGATGATATCTGTCATTTTATGACAAATGCATTGTTGATAAGAAGGTACTCCAAGAGAAATATTTTACTGCAAGATGTAATAAATGTACCATCCAAAAAAATGTTTGTAATCAAACTTCACCAGGATAGTTACAACATATATCTGCTCAGCTATTTCACTAAGGTGCAGGAGGTGTGAAAAACAAGGGATACTATCAGTACCTTAAATGTAATATATTCACTAATGTATCTATTTCAATTTATTATGCAGGCTGTGTGGAGTTGAATCAAAAGAGACTTCCATAGGGAAAAAATAAAGGAAATGAAATAATTAACAAAGATCACAGAAAGAAGAATGACAGCTATTTTTTCCAAAAAGCATACCAAAAATCCTTCAGAGAGATGTATATAAATGCTTTTGGGTAATGATATCAGATCTACTGTAATTAAGTTAATTACATATTTTCTAAAGCAGTGGTCCCAGGAATAGAATTTAGGATGGAAGAGGCACCTCACAGATTAATATTTTTTCTAGAGCAGGTGGTAGAAACAAAATGAAGCTGAGTGTCCTGGTTTCAGTTAGAACAGAATTAATTTTCTTCCTAGTAGCTGGTGGAATGCTGTGTTTTGGCTTAGGATGAGAAGAGTGCTGATAACACCCCGATGTTTTAATTGTTGCAGAGCAGTGCTTATACCAAGCCAAGGACACCTCAGACTTTCGCTCTGTCCTGCCAACAGGCAGGCTGGGGGTGCAGTAAGAGCTGGGAGGGGACAGACCCAGGACAGGTGACCCGAACTAGCCAAAGGGGTATTCCATACCATCTGACGTCATGCTAAACAATATATAGGGGTGGCTAGCCGGGGGGAGGGGGCCGGACTGCTCGGGGTTAAGCTGGGCATCGGTCAGCGGGTGGTGAGCAATTGTGCATCACTTGTTTGTACATATTATTATTAGTAGTACTATTATCATCATTGTATTATTATTATTATTATTATTATTATTATTTTCCTGTCTTATTAAACTGTCTTTATCTCAACTCACGGGCTTCACTTTCCATTTCTCTCCCCCGTCCCAGAGAGGGAGGGGGGAGGGTGAGCGAACGGCTGCATGGTGTTTAGCTGCCAGCCGGGTTAAACCACGACACTGAGCTAAACAGTTGGCATGTATTTATACATGTAGATAGGGGTGGGAACTTGATTGTAAAGGTGATTGTCCTCCTCTACTCTTCCACTGTGAGATCCCACTTCCATGTCTGAGTGTATGTCTGGAGCCCCCAGCACAAGAAGGATGTTGATATGTTAGAATGGGTCCAGAGGAGGGCTACAAAGCTGAGCAGAGGGCTGGAGCACCTCTCCTACTAAGAAAGGCTGAGTAAGCTGGGACTGTTCAGCATGGAGAAGAGAAGGCTCTGGGGAGACCACATTGCAGCCTTTCAGTACTTGAAGGAGACATAAAAAAGATGGAGAGTGACTCTGCTCAATCAGATAATGACAGGACAAGAAGAATGGTTTTAAACAAAAAATGGATAGATTTAGACTAGAGATTAGGAGGAAATTCTTCACTCAAAGGGTGGTGAGGCACAGGAACAGGTTGGCCAGAGAAGCTGTGGATGCCCAATCCCTGGAGGTGTTCATGACCAGGTTAGCTGAGGCCCTGGGCAAACTGATCTAGTGTGTGGTGTCCCTGCCTATTGCAGGGGGATTAGAACCAGATGACTTTTAAGGTTCCTTCCAACCTGAGCCACTATGTGATTCCATTCTATGATTTTATCTTAGTCCATTCCTGTCCCTACTTTATTGATGGTCTCTACAGTATGCTCACTGGGTTGTCTGGCAGTTCCCCGGTCTAACATTGAGACAGTGACAGCTCTTTTTGTCTGCTGCTACACTGATGTGAGTTCATCTGGGCAAAGAGAAGCTTATACATGCTTGCAAATGAAGAATACATTTAGAGAAAACCACTTGTTATTTTAACCATGTTCTGTGCGTATTGTTTGTATTTGGCTGAATATAAAAAGAACTAATTTTAAAGAACCTGTTTTGGGATTAGTTTAATTAATGAAGGGCCAGAGACAAGTTTTGGCAGGGTCCTCTGTAAGAGCTGTGACTGTGTAGCAGATATTGGAAAACTACAATGCAAAAGTCTAGTTCAAATATCATCAACCATTTTTTTTTTTCTCTCTTATAAGAAATAATTCAAGTCTTTTGACTTGAGCATGGTGTGCAAGACAAATTGCAAAAGAATGGATAACACAACTTGCCCTGTAACAGGAGTAAGTTCCCCTGGTGGGAACAGCTGAGGTGGGAGTCAAGTGATACGTGGCTTCATTGGAAGGAGCCTGGACTGCACTGAATGTAGTTTGGGCAGGCAAGGACAAGACTCAGGTACACATTTAAGTGCCAGCTAGGTCGTACACAGGATTCTCTAGCAAGATCAGTGATAACAGACATAAGAGCTCAGATATTTCATACCTATTATATCTTTGCTGCCTTCTTATATTACTTTTCAGAGGCAAAAATCTCACTGTTGGTTCATCAACAAGCAGTGGCTCATCTATGCTTCCAGCTCCCCCAGATTCCTTCTCATTTAACTGTTGCTAGATCTCTGCTTTTCATAAATAAACCTGGAGAACATTACATGTTGTAGCTATCATGAGCCAAACTTCTTGAATATGTTCCTGCATATGATAAAACTATATTTATACCTTGTTGCTGTAACTCAAGTATAAAGGTGCAAATGAAGACTGCACAGTTCCCTGGTGTCCTGGAAACTTGTCCATATGTATACAAGTTGATTCAGGGTTCTAAGAAATTCTTCAGTGCTTGCTTTTATTCTCAGTTGGAGCAAGGCACAAGGCTTATGCACTGTTTAAAATATAGAAACTATTCCAAATGTATTGGCAGATAAAGATGGAAACTCAGAATTAGTTGTCCTATGTAAAAATGCTGTGTAAAAATAGATGAGCAAAAAAAAAGATCCCAAAATCTTATGGAAATTTCCTCATTACTGGGATCACAGAACATACTGGCTCTTGGGTGTGATCCTTAAGGCCAAAACTCCCCGAAACCCATGAAGCTGTTACATGGAGAAGACTTTTTTAAATAGCGTTTTGTGAAGACAGCACAAATCTAGTGAAGTACTTAATGGATCTTGGGTCTATCTAAGGTAAAGTTGGCACATTGAATTGGCTTATTGTCCAGCATTTCTCCTCAAAATCACCTCTGCTGGTATTTATAAAGCCTGAACAGGAAGCATAGTATGAATGCAGTTTTTCATACTAAATATAGTGTTTGCATCCATTGTTCTTTGTCAGTGATTTTGGGTTATAGGCACTGGATTTTTAAAGGTGCTAAGGTAGGAACCTTCACTGAAATGAACTTCTAATCCAGTCATGCTCCCCCCGCCTCCAAACAACCCCCCACAAAAAAAACAACCAACCAACCAACCAAACAAAAATCAACAAAAACAAACAAACAAACAAAAAACCACCCACAGCCAACAAAAACAAAACAATAACAAAACTAACAAGAGAAAGACTTTTCATGTAACCACTTTGAAATTTAGCACTGGTACTTGGTTAGGACCACTAGATCAGGTATGAGTAATCTTGTTAAGCCTGTGTTACACATCAGAATTTTTATAAGATTAAAGGCACTTGATAAGTATTTTAGTGAGTGGAAGCAAAAAACTGATCTAGAAGCAACACAGAAATAAGCATAGATAACATTTCCCTAAAGGCTCCCATTCTTTCAGTCTAGGATGGACAGATGAATAGGTGGGTAGGTGGATTCCAGATTAGTGATATTAATCTGATCTAAGATTAATGATATTAATCTTAGAAGTCGCTGCTGATCTGATGTCTCTGACCACAGAGTCTCATATTACTAATTATTAAGATGAACAGCCTTGTGGCCATTAACATGAGATTTTCCTATGACAGTCATGCTTGAGCCCTTCGTAATGCTCCATATAGCTTAAGAATTAATAGTAGTACATGTAGGTGTAGATGTGATTTCAAAAGCAAGTAATATTTTAAAAGTGGGTGTATAAGTGAGGAGCAAACTGATAATTTAACATTTGCTCTGTTTATCTGTCTGATTAGATTACAGACCACTATAAAAATTCTGTGATGATGACATTCTACAAGTAGGAGAAACTATATATTTTATCACCTGTACACTTAAAAAATAATGATAAAAAGCACAAAAAACCAAAGCCACAACCAAAACAAGAACAAAAACAAAACAAAACACAACAAACCCAAGCTGTATATTTCTCTTCTCTTCTCTTCTCTTCTCTTCTCTTCTCTTCTCTTCTCTTCTCTTCTCTTCTCTTCTCTTCTCTTCTCTTCTCTTCTCTTCTCTTCTCTTCTCTTCTCTTCTCTTCTCTTCTCTTCTCTTCTCTTCTCTTCTCTTCTCTTCTCTTCTCTTCTCTTCTCTTCTCTTCTCTTCTCTTCTCTTCTCTTCTCTTCTCGACACATTCTTTCCAAAAAGTCATTAAATACACCTGATGTCATTTCACTATTCTTGGACAATTTTGCACTCAGAATCAACACTATAGAGTAACTTTCTCACATTCTAACATTGTTTGTGGATTCTAAACCAGTATAAACTGCAAAATGGGGAACCCTAGAAGTTGTAAGCAAAAAAAGCAATTGCCCTATTTCATTAATTCAACCAAGAATTTGATGTGGGATTTACACTCACACTCCAACTTTGATTTTTTTTCAGCCCATAAACTGTTTTGAGGTTTTATTTGTAATGACTTCAGTCATTTCTCTAACTTTACTGAAGACAGCAAATGAATCTGCTGTCTTTCTTTATCTTTCTAATTGCTGGATTCTTTAGCACATAGTGCAGGTTCTACACACTTTGTGTGTGGTGATTTTGTGATATAGAGCATTGCTTGGTATTGAAATAACAGAATTGAATTAATTTGATCTGATCCCTGGAGCTGAATTCCAACCACCAGGCCACATAGGGAATATATCTTTTATTTATAATTCATTTACTACTGACAATCATAGTGGCAATTTCATTAAATGAAATATACCCTAAACCCAAAAGCCCATTAATATGAACTTATCATTGATCTGATTTTATTAAATTTACTGACTTGTTCTATTTGTTTCCAGAGTATTAATATAAATATTTTTTTTATTTTTTTTTTCTTTCTGAAAATAACTCTGTTCAGAAGTGTCTTTAACAGTTCAGAAATAGATGATCCAGATGAAGCAAATAAATGTACTGTCTTCTCTTCCAAAAATAAAGTTTTAAACAGGTCACTGTTCCTTAAAATATAGAAAAAGTTTGTCATTCTAAAAGTCATGTAATTCTAAAAGCTGTTTGGAATTACTTCTCTAAGGGTTAAAAATAAAATAGACTTTTCAAAACTACTGCAGGCTGAATAATAATCCAATTTTAACCTCACTAATGAGTTTTTTGAATAGTGTAGTAGTTACCCCTTTCTTATCAGTTGGGCAGGGATTTCCTGCTACTGAGCATACATTTCTGTCTTAGATAGGTATGTACATTAACTACTGCATTGCTCTTACAGTGCACCACAAATAAGCAACGGAAAGCTGTTTTATCTTTCTCTCAAAATATATTTTCTGCTGTTTATATTAACTGGATTTTCAGATCATGTGCAGTCTCTTTTTCAGTTTGCTAAGGAAATAGAAAAGGAAAATTACGTATTGTAGCTACTGTGATTATAAATATAAAGATTTAGCTTTTCTTACAGAGATTAATTTGAAATGACACTATGGATCTTGACAGTTCTTGTTGCTTATTTTCATTTAGTAGGCAATTTTGCATGCTACTGACATGGAGACAGGGTCTTAGGCACCAGCTTTGTTCTTTTGATTATTATACTAAATGAAATAAATATTGAAGCAAATAGACAGTAAGCCTAACTAATGACTAAATTACTATGCCAAATATATCTCAGTAAACAATTACTGAAGAGAAATTCAGCAATATACTATAATAAATGATTTGATATTCAACTGATAAACACGTTTTCTGCTGGATGAGTGACTGAGGTGCACACAAATTATTGTTTTTTTTTTTTTTTTTTTTTTTTTCCCAAAAATTTGAGATGCTCATAACATGTACTTATGAGTATGGCTTATTCCTATCTATAACTCCACCATTTCAGGTCACTTTAGTATTACTTCTTCTGCCTCTGTATTTTAAGGTAGTTGAAGAAGCTTATAAGCAAAGCATGACTGAGACAGCCTTACATGTATTAATGAATGATATTAACTTGAGAGTTGAATCTTGTAGGTCAGAACTTTTCCCCTTCAGCAAAGGACACAGAGAATGCTACTTTTTAAAAAAAAAAAAAAAAAAAAAAAAAAAAAAAAAAAAAAAAGGACAGATCATCCAGATTTAGCAGCTATACAAGTCTATATACCTAGAAACACATTGCTACACCAAATTCAGTGAATTATTAAGCTGTTAAGCTGGGGTATGATTTTAAAAATACCATTCTGTCTTCAAATAAATATAAAAGTTGAAATATGTATCTGCTTTAACCCTGCAATTGGATATCCTAGAATAATGGGTTTTAAAGTAGTGCTCTGAAAACCTGGAAATCAGTAGATTACAGAGAAGCATGACCTTCATGAAATTATTCAATTGATTTTTAAATCACAGGAAAAAAAAATAATAATAATAAAAAAACAAACAAACAAAAAAAAACACCTCTGTTTGGCTCAGTTTTGTCCTTTTCTCTATAGCATACATAAATTTTATTCAAAAAGAGTTTTGCTAGGGCTCTGTGTGTTGATCATGACAGTTATGTATTTAGCACTTATGTGAAAAACTAATGTGATTAGCAATTGCTCAGTTTCTACTAGTTATCAATGAATTTTAGGTAGTCCTGGAATTTATGCTAAGGCACATAGAAAATAAGGAGGTGATTGGTGACAGCCAACACGGCTTCACTAAGGGCAGATTATACTTGACGTATCTGGTTGCCTTCTACTTTGAGGTTACAACATTGGTGGATATGGGAAGAGCATCTGATACCATCTACCTCAGCTTATGCAAAGCATTTGACACTGTCCCCTACAATATCTCTAAATTGGAAAGACATGGATTTAATGGATGGCCCACTTGGTGGGTAAGGCATCTGGCTGGTTGCACTCAAAAAATTGTGGTCAACAGACCGATGTCCAAGTGTAGATCAATAATGAGTGGTGTTCCTCAGGGGTCTGAATTGGGGCCAGCACTATTTAACATCATTGTTGTTGACATGGACTTTGAAACTGAGTTAACCCTCAACAAATTTGCCAAAGACACCAAACTGTGGTGCAGTCAATGCACTGGAGGGAAGGGATGTCATCCAGAGGGACCTGGACAGGCTTGAGAGGCAGGCCTGTATGAACTTCATGAGGTTCAACAGGACCAAGTGCAAGGTCAGGGCAATTCCAAGGACAAACACAGGCTGGGAGGAGAATGGATTGAAATCACCCCTAAGGAGAAAGACCTGGGAGTGTTGGCTGATAAGAAGCTTGATGTGAGACAGCAATGTGTGCTTGCAGCCCAGAAAGCCAAACGTATCCTGGGCTGCATTAAAAGAATCATGACCAGCAGGTCAAGGGAGGTGATTGTCGCCCTCTACTCTGCCCTTGTGAAGCCCCAACTGGAGTGCTGCGTCCAGGTTTAGGGCCTCCACCACAACGACATAGAAATATTAGGGTGAGTCCAGAGGAGGGCCACGAGGATGATCATAGGGCTGGAACACCTCTCCTATGAAGACAGGCTGAGACAGTTAGGGTTGTTCAACCTGGAAAAGAGAACGCTCTGGGGAGACCTTATAGCAGCTTTTCATTACCTAAAGGGGGCCTACAGAAAAGCTGGGAAGGGACTCTTTGTTAGGAAGTGGTAGGGCAAGGGGTAATAGTTTTACAATGAAAAAGGGTAAGTTTACATTAGATATAGAGAGAAAATTCTTTACTCAGAGTGTGGTGAGGCACTGGAATATGTTGCCCATAGAAGTTGTGGATGCTCCTTCCCTGGAAGTGTTCAAGGCCAGGTTAGAGGGAGACTGGATTAATCTGATTACATGGGAGGTGTCCCTGCACATGGCAGGGGAGTTGGAACCAGATTCTATGCTTGATTGTAATACAGTTCCCATAAAATTTTTTATCTTTTATTTTCAGTTTTTCTAAACCTAAATATAATTATGTCCTGTAGTAAATGCATTCAAATAAAGAAGGAGGGTTAGAAGAATATTCTGAACAAGTGGTAGGGCCATGTCGGAAAAAGTAAGTTCATTTTAAAGGAAGAAAAGCTGACAATAGAAAGAAAATTAACTGCTAATAAGTTGTTAATAATGAAATTTAGTTGATAATTTTCGTTGTCAGTTTGACTAATGCAAGGTTTATTGTGGAATAGCACATATTTTGTCTTCATACCATGATGATGACTGAAGGTTAAGATAAGTAGAGTGCTTGTCTTGTGAAATTCCTTGATTTCAAGGTATAAAGGATGAAATTGATTCCAGAGCAAGAGAGCCATCATTGAATGTAATAAACTTTATGCTATGGGAAGCTATTGTGCTCATTTCTGGAGAAGGGTCAAAGATTATTCTTAGTATGAAATAAGTATTAAATCCCTGAAATGTTTAGAATCTTCCTTTTTAACATTTTTTTCTCCATTCATTTAATCCAAGAAGTATGTTGATTTCTGGGGAATTTATATATGCACACATTTCTTCCTCTGCTAAGCAAAATGTAAATAAACCTTCTAAGACAACTCCCCTCACAGTATGATGGCAACAAGAAAACATATTGCCTAACAGTTAATTGTGCTACTTCATATAACAATTGTGTCACAAAAGATTAATAAGTATTTCTGTACTTTAGAATCTTATTTTTCATTTTGTTTCGTTTCTCTATACATTCCTAATGGATTTACTAACAAGCAGTCTGTTGAGATTTATAGAAAATCTCTTTGTGCTCATTAGAACAATTCAATGACTATTAAATATACCACATAGCTCAGTGTTTTGGTATCTATTTTATGACAGGATAGTCCTAAAAAGGTTACAAGACTCAGTTTAAGGATGTTTGTTTGTAATACATGTAGAAGCTCTTTTGCACCTGTCTTTGATGTCTTTGTGCTTTTCAATAAACTGTTTTTCTCAAGGCTACAATTACATCAAATCTTTTTATTATTTATTTATTTATTTATTTATTTATTATTTTTTTTAAAGTCAGCAAGAAGATATTTGACAAAACTCAAGTTACACCAAATATTTGGTCTAGAACGTGGTTTTGCAGTCTATTGGATATTTGGCATAAGAGTTTGAAATCTCATGAGAAAAATAGGTTACTATCTTGTGGATGTTTTGAAAGGCTCTAATTTGGACTAAACTTCCTTTAATTTTATTTTATTTTTAGTTTATATCAGAGCCTTTATTCAGGAACATGAACCATGTTTTAAGTAAATTTTCCCACTTCACAAAGAAAAAATAAGCTAACGTTTTCTTTAATAAAGTTTAATATTATTAATGGTTCTTATTCTGTGGAAGGGATTTAAGAAGATGATTTGGATTATCTGGGAGTATTATTATTCTTTCTCATTGATTAAATGTTGTTCTTATCTACACTGTCTACACTGTTGCTCTATTCTGCATGGCACTCCCAGATGCACAAATCAGAGGTAAGGCAAACATGCCCCTGTAAATGAATGTCCTAGAAATAGAGCTGTGATGAAATAAAAGAGATTAACTTGGAAACCACTTGTAAATTATAGTTTCAAATTAAATGCAATAAAGAAATATGCTCTGTACTTGCTATTGCAGAAGGTAGCAGTGGCAAGACTAAAATGATCTTACTATGGAAACAAACACTCTTGAGAATGTTGCTTCAATAATGATGTGTCAATTTAATGAATTAAGGAATACTTAGGAATTATATCCAGTTTGGAATTATTAACTCTAATTTAGGAATTATATCCACTGTCCGCTTAGAGTTGTAAGAAAGGATGTGGGATTTTACTAGCAAGTCCATACAGGGAATCCTCTGTATAAAACATACTACAATCAGAATCTTTCATTATGGACAGACTGTCATTTAATACACCGTAAGATGATCCCACTACCTAGACATCACCTGTTTTCTACATTCTTCATTTGCTGTTTTTGTAGCTGTACAGTGTTTCTAAGAATGTGAGGAGGAATGACTTGGAGTGAGCAATGATGTGCTTAATTAGATGAGATGACAAACTGCAGTCATACATTGTTGTATTAAATTAAACATCTAAACTTTATAGAAATGCTGCTTATCATACCATTAAATTGTTATCATAGTTCCAATATTCCTCACAGAGTACCTAGAATGCTGAATTGATTTGAAATCAGCAAATGCTGAAGTGATTTCAAACAACCAGGTGTAATAGTAGCGCATGTGTATGTTTTCAAATTTGCATTTTTATTTAAGCTGACAGAAGAGAACAGAGAGACTCTCTGATATTGCTTTCCATTTATACTGTGATAGCAGATCATGTGACTAGGTAGACTGAAACACACAAGACATTGCAAGTTATTGCACTAATTTAACAGGTGGTAACTTGTGGCCCTGTGCAATCAGGAATGATAAATATTTTTAAAGCCATGTATCTCAAAAGATCTTTTTAAAAATTGTCTTAATGTACTCCTAATGACATTGATCGCAGATAAAGTTTGAATCTTGGAAGATTCTGCAGAGATTACAGACAGCTAAAAATCAGTGTTTTAATAGGAGATTGTCATTCACAGTTACTGTAATTTAAGTAATTCCTGATTTCAACAAGTGACTGAATCTTTAGTCAGTCAAGGCTGGCATGAAATTCTGCTTATGAACCAATAGATTCTTAGGTTCTCAAACCCATGCAGTATTTATAATTAGGAAGTCATTAATCAGATTTTAATAATAGATTTTCAATCTTTATTGAGGCACACCAGCTCCAAAGGTTATAGAACTCATAATTTTCCTGCACAGTAACAAGGTTTGGGACATACTGCAAAAGAATAATAGATCACGTGTTCTATAATAATTGGCCACAAAAATAGCACAGTTTAAGTTCCTCCCTGTCCCAAGGAAAAAGCAAAGCTTTGGCTACCAGCTGTTAAACTTCATCATGCCAAAGGTAAATGCCATGAATTAGAAGGTAAAGTTTGTGTTTTATTGTACCTGTCTTTGTCAATGCTTCTTTTCACAATTCCCTGAAGACTGGTTCATGGCTATTAAAGAAGTTCCACTTATCACCTGCTCAGTCGGAACAAGGTGTATTGTCTCCACCTTTCCTTGATGTTCCCTTCTTCTATCTTTTGAGTCTTGTTTACTTGCTTACCATGTCTTAACTTTTCCTTTTCTGTGGGACTTCAGACAAATGAGTAGAGGAAAGAAAGGAATAGACTAATAGTTGCTGAAATATAACTGTTTCAGGTGTTGCAATGGTAAATATTTTGAATATTGCATTAACTGTTCAGCATTACAAAGACTTTACATGGACAGACTCTTCTGAGAGCAGTCCACAACAAATAGAATCTCTGTTTTTCTATTTTTCTGGAATCTCTAATTTAAGTAATTTAAATGAGGTTTTATTTGTTTTTAAATGTTATCTTCATGGAACCCTAATGTTTGAAAGGAGAAATGACTCTCTTTTAACTCTGGATTCCCTTGGTTTTGAGTGTATTTTAAGCTAGACCCTTGACAATATTAAAGTGCACTTTCTTTTCATGTAAATGAAATACTTGAAGCTTATGAAGATGATTTAAATCTAAAGCATCAAAAAAGAAAAAAAGTAAAAAAGAAAAAAAGAAAAAAAGTTAAAAAGAAAAAAAAAAAAAAGAAGAGGTTTCTTTTAATTCAGTCCCCAGCAGATGAGCGTTCTACTTTCCATTCAGTAACAGTACTTGGACTATATCAAATGCAGTTTGAAAAGTGAGGTCATGATGCTATGATTCAAAATTTGTCAGATGTAAAACCATAAGGGATTTTTAGAAGATGAAAAGACTAGACTTCTGATGTGACCTGATGCAGCTGAGCAACTCCCAAAGTCACAAGTCAGTTTCTTACTATAAAAGAGACATCTGATCAGATTGTCATGCTTTATGTTTAATGGAGTGTTACAAGGACTTTGACACAAACCATTACCCACTATTTACTTATTCAAGGCAGAAACCTACTGGAAAATTGAACAAAATTATCCATACTTTAACAGCTCTGAGCAGATTACAGTATGAACAAAATTTGTAAAACATACCCTTTTGAGAACATTTATTAAATGTTCTTAAATTCTTGCATTGTAGTTTAATCATGATTTATTACTAACTAATTTTTAACCTCAGGATGCTAAATAGAAATGCTGCCAATATTGCAATTTATATCTGCCATACATGGCCATGTAACAGAAAGATCTGTTATTTGACTAGATTCAAATGGTAACCAAACGTGATGCCCATCTACAGGAATGGCAGGAGGGTAGATCTGGGAAACTATAAGCCTGTGAGTTTGACCTCAGTACCAGGGAAACTCATGGAGCAGATTATCTTGAGTGTCATCATGCAGCAGTTGCAGGGCAACCAGGCAATCAGGCCCAGTCAGCATGGGTTTATGAAAGGCAGGTCCCGCCTGATGAAACTGATCTCCTTCTGTGATATAGTGACCCGCTGGGTGGATGAGGGAAAGGCTGTGGATGTGGTCTACCTTGACTTCAGTAAGGCCTTTGACACCGTTCCCCAGAACATTCTCCTCAAGAAACTGGCTGCTCATGGCTTGGACTGGTGTACGCTTCGTTGGGTTAAAAACTGGCTGGATAGCTGGGCCCAAAGAGTCATGGTAAATGGAGTCAAATCCAGCTGAAGGCCGGTCACTAGTGGAGTCCCCCAGGGCACAGTACTGGGGCCAGTCCTCTTTAATATCTTTATTGATGATCTGGATGAAGGGATGGAGTGCACCCTCAGTAAGTTTGCAGATGACACCAAGTTAGGTGCGTGTGTCGATCTGCTTGAGGGTAGGAAGGCTCTGCAGGAGGATCTGGATAGGCTGCACCGATGGGCTGAGGTCAACTCTATGAATTTTAACAAGGCCAAGTGCCGGGTCCTGCACCCGGGGCACAACAACCCCAAGAAGAGTTACAGGCTGGGAGATGAGTGGTTGGAAAGCTCCCTGGTGGAGAAGGACCTGGGAGTATTGGTTGATAGTCGGCTGATTTTGAGCCAGCAGTGTGCTCAGGTGGCCAAGAAAGCCAACGGCATCCTGGCTTGTATAAGAAGCAGTGTGGCCAGCAGGTCTAGGGAAGTGATTGTCCCCCTGTACTAGGCTCTGGTGAGGCTACACCTCGAGTACTGTGTTCAGTTTTGGGCCCCTCACTACAAGCAGGACATGGAGGTGCTCGAGAGAGTCCAGAAAAGGGTGATGAAGCTGGTGAGGGGTCTGGAGAGCAAGTCCTACGAGGAGTGGCTAAGGGAGCTGGGTTTGTTGAGCCTGGAGAAAAGGAGGCTCAGGGGCGACCTTATCGCTCTTTATAAGTACATTAAAGGAGGCTGTAGGGAGGTGGGGATTGGTCTATTCTCCCACCTGCCTGGTGACAGGAGGAGGGGGAATGGGCTAAAGTTGTGCCAGGGGCGTTTTAAGTTGGATATTAGGAAAAACTTCTTTACTGAGAGGGTTGTTAGGCATTGGAATGGGCTGCCCAGGGAAGTGGTTGAGTCACCATCCCTGGAGGTCTTTCAAAGATGTTTAGATGTAGAGCTTAGTGATATGGTTTAGTGGAGGACTGGTTAGTGTTAGGTCAGAGGTTGGACTAGGTGACCTTGGAGGTCTTTTCCAACCTAGTTTATTCTGTGATCCTGTGATTTTTAAAGTGCCTTCCAAACCAAGCCATTCTATGATTACATATCTGCAGAGTAGAAATCCAAATACTTCAGGATATATCTCAAAACCAAATAGGCTAGAATGCTAAATATTATTCAAGAAAGAAGGCTTTTAAATAAATAACTTTGTGGGGTCAAGTAGTTTACTGATGTATGTACAATCTGTTGCTGAATTATTGTGTAGATTTTATTTCTGATGAATTCTGTAATTCTAGAGATTTTTATCAGATTAAGCTTTGCCCTGCAAGGTGAAGAATCAAATTGTTTTTCACCATCTAGCTGCATTAAGAGAGCCTGAAGGTCAATCTTATCAGTAAAACATCTATCTGTGTCCGGAAAAGAAAGTCAACTGGAAAGTATTTCTGATATCTGCAATGACAAAGAAAGTAATTGTTAAGAACCTATTTTATGTGAAGAGTTTTACATACATTTAAGCAGTTTACTATAGAAATTCTCAAATGTGTTCCGATAGTTTAAATATATGCAATTATTGATGAAAACATATATGCAACACTTCACTTTAATGAGGTACAATGACATCTTTGTCATCATTTGTGAATTCCTCAAGACATTCCACTAGACTTGACTTCCACATAAACTGTGTTCAGAACATATTTTTAAAGAACTCTGGTCTCTTTTATACATATTTCTTTAAGAGTCAGTAGAAAATCAATGCTTCCAAAAGGAAGTTGCTCACTAGACTAGCAAGAAGAAACAACTAACTAGTAAGTAGAAATAATAATTTATATTAGCAAGTAGAAATAGCTGAACATTTAATAGAATCATAAAATCATTGAATAATTTAGGCAAGAAGGGAATTCTGGAGGCTGAATCCAACTTCTGGTAGAAGCAGGTCCAATCAGCACAGATGGCTCACAGACTGTACAATTAAGTTATGAATATGTCCAAGGACAGGAAATCCACAATCTTTTTTGGCATATTGATCCAATGTTTGACCATTCTCATAGTTAAAAAAATTTCTGTGGTATCTAACTGGCATTTCCTATACTTCAGCTTGGGTCTATTACCTCCTGTCCTCCTTGCCCCTTTGAGTCTGATTCTGTCTTCTCTGTTGTCCCATTAGGTAACTGTAGATAGCAATAACATTCCCATTATGTTTCCTTCTCTAGGCTGATCAAGTCTCCTGTCAGCCTTTCCTTGTTTGCCATGTGCTTCAGCCTTCAACCAGCTTGGTAGCATACTACTGGATTTGCTGAGATCTGATAATATCCTTCTTCTGCTGGGGAGCCGAAAACTGAAAAGCATGCTCCCAATATGGGTTTACAAGTGTCAGATAGAGGGATAGAATAATTCTCCTCAACCTCCTGGCTACGTTCATGAAATGCAGCTAAGGATGCTGTTGGTTTTCTTTGCTGCAGAGATGCACTGTTGACCCATTGCTTAACAGAACCCCCAGGACCTTTGCTACAAAGCTGCTCTCCAGCCAGTCTGCCTCCAGCCTTTTCTGTTGTATGGTGTTTTTCCACCCCATGTGCAGGATTTTACATTTGCCTTTGTTGAAGTTTCTTTTGGTCCATTGCCTGTTAAAACTGCTGATAGCTGGAAGAGCAATTCACCCCTGGAGAACAGCTTCCCCAGTTTGGCATCCTTTGAGAACATACTGAGTGTATAGTCCATTCCATGGTCCAGATTATTAGTAAAGATCTTTGACAGAATCGTCTCTAGTATTGATCTCTGAAAGTTGCCACTAGTAATCAACAACCTGCTGGAAGTTTCATCAGTGATCACAAGCTCTAGAGCCTTATGATCCAGTGAATTTTCTGCCCAATTAGCCAGTGAATTTTTGGCATATCAACCCCACATATTACCAATCTGGCCAATTCTGTCAGAGGCCTTCTAATTATTGTTATTGTCATAACAATATTATATATTGTTAATGGAACTGTGCCTTTTTACCGAGTGAAACTATTGCAAAATTTTGCTTATGAGAGGAAGCCCTAAAAGATGAAATTCAATTGTAAAACAGTATCTTAGATGAAAAAAATTATCCTTACAACAATGTAGTTCTAAAACATATGCATATACCAAAATTATTTGTGGATGTTAGACTACAAAGACCTATAAGTCTTTGTGTTACAGAATTGGCTTAATGACAGTCCAGTGTATAACTGTCAAGAAGAATGAAATGGATAATAATTAGATTGAAAGATCCTCTTTTAGTAAAAGTTTTTTATTTATTTATTTTTTTAATCTAGCATTTCAGAGCACAGAAACTATCGGAACTATATACAGACCTGTTTCTAAATGACTAGAGAATTTATATGAAGAAAGTCTAAAAAGGCTGGAGAATAACTCATATTTATCAAGGGAGAATAATACCCATGGTATCGATGAGTAATGATGTAATGAATAACTGCAAGAAAACTCAAGACTGAAGTGACACAAAAAAAAAAAAATTAATATTAAATTAAGATAAAGATAAAAGGGCTAGTATCCCAGTACAGTTTTAAGTTTTCCCAGGTTTAAGGAAATGTTGATTGTAGTACATGTACAGATGCATTTATTACGAAAGATTACTTTCAAACAGAAGCCATATCAGTAAGCCAAAAGGCTTACAAAGGGTGGACAAAACCGGTTGCTCCACTTTCAGCAACTAGTTTGAAACATGTTTGGTAAATGTATAGCTGTCACTGTGAATATATCTTGCATTCCGATCTGAACCTGAGGCAGGGAAAATTCCCTCTTGTATTGAAGCTTATTGGCATAGCCCATCCTTTTCAGTACTTAGGACTGAAATTACTGTCCTAAGAGAAACCACTGAAAAGATAATTGTTCAATAGGCCAGTCAACCTACAGTATGTGAGGAATGTACTTTCAAAATTAATTTTACCTTGTCTTATTAAGTAGTTATCCTTTCATGAGAGATCTGTTTGAATCTCACTTGACATACCCCTCATTTATATGATGAAAAATAGAAACATGCAGGAATTTGTAAATCTGTTGAAGGGCAAGTGGTACTGCTGTAAAATTGAGGTTGAGAAACAGAGCATCGGTGATGGTACCCTTCAAAAATAAGCCTTGTAGCATTTGACCAAACAATTACACTTCTACAGACGTTTGAATACATCATTGATCAACCAGATACTGCATTTATCTCTTATGTCCCTATTTAAAATGATTTTGAAAAATGCATAGAGTGTAGATATAATTTGGAAAAAAATATGCCTGAAAACAGTGGAAAATAATTAACATGTATAAATGAATAGAAGAAAATGAACATGATTTATGTGTCTTGTCTACTGCTATCTTTCCATCAAGAAAATGCCAGATATTAAAGAGATTTTTAGCTTAGGAGACTGAAAAGGTAACAAGAACTAAAATCTCAAAGACTACAAATCCAAACTAACGTAACGTAACGTAACGTAACGTAACGTAACGTAACGTAACGTAACGTAACGTAACGTAACGTAACGTAACGTAACGTAACGTAACGTAACGTAACGTAACAACAAAACAAAATATTTTATTTCAAAAAAAAGGCAACACAAAGTAAGATGAAAGAAGACAAAACTAAGAAAGTAAGATGAAAGAAGATAAAACTAAGAAAAACGAATGACTATTAAGCCCACATATGATGGGGAATAATGTGTTTTACTTTGTTATGTAGGCAACTTCTTTAGTTTTCAATTTAACACCATAAAAAAAAGAAAAGCAGAAACAAAAAAAAAAAACAAAAAAATAAATATTTATCTCAATCTTAATCTATGGGGTGCAATGGAGGTTAAAACAGTAAAAAAAAAATAAATCACAGGCATGCTGCCTGACCACAAGTATATCAGGATGCCTGTTATGGTTTTTAAGCTAGACATAGAAGTGAACAAATATGGCACAATATCTCAGCTTTTTAAGCAAAAAAGCTCATGTTCACCTACCCTATTGGTGTATTCAATTACTTTTTAAATTATAATTATTAATATTATCATCATTATGAAACAAGAAATATAAAAGTTCTTGCCAATTCAGACAAAGATACTTAGAAATATATAACGGAGACTAAAAAGGATCCCTGGCATCATCTGGTTCAAACTTGACTAGTTCAGTTAGATAAGGCTTCTCGAAGACTTTGGTGAAGTTTTGAATTCAAGGCATTCTTCCAGAGTGAAATAGACCAGTATTCTCAAATATCTTAATATTCTAAATATTTAATATTCAGATTTCTAAATATTCTCAAATATCTTAATTCATGGGACAGTGAAAATGAAATTTGTCCATGATACTGAGGTACCATGATCTGAGGTATCATGAACAACTAATACAGAGTATGTCCTTGAAGAATGGAGTAATAGAAAGAATTTACAGCACAAAAAGAACATTGTCAAACATCCTGGTACCAATAAAAATATTTTTATGATGAATTTGCAAACATAGAAAAAAAAAGATGATTTCACAGTACTGAGCCACTGATGCAGCTGTGAAAAGTGCTAAAAATTGGAAAAAATGCTTTAATTTATTTTCTGATGGCTTTGACAGATGCATTATACTTGCTCTTAAGTAGCTCCTAGACCAGATAATATTTTCAGCCTAAAGGTAAGAGCCACTGGTGGTGGATTTAATTAATAGGGAAACTACACTGGACAAACTAAGAGTCTTGATTAGTAGCTGTTGAAAGTGGCTCTTGTGAGACATGGGCTAGGTACTTTTTACTAAGCATATGATTACGATGGATCTGGAACACTACTCTGTTGCTGGAATGAGTTTTTTAAATAAATCTGATCCATGGCAAAGCCTCAGTACTAAAGTGAAGAAAAACACTTATTGCAGGAATTATATTAGTGACTTAATCAACCTTTAAAGACAAGAAGAAAGATACAACTTAATGGCAAGAGGTCTGATGATATATTATTTGGACTTTGTACATTACATTTTTTTTTGAATGTTTGTTTTGTTTAAGTTGGAGCTAGTTTCATTCCAGTTTACCTCAAAAATTCCTGAAGTATTAATGGAATATACCTATTCTTTGTTCTTCTATACTATTTCTATACCCTTCTGGCAGTGAGTAGAAAGAAAAATGGATCCTGAGACAGTGGAATTGTCTTTTTCCTAATCACAATATGACATCAGAATTGATTTTCATCATGGCTCAAAAAAAGCTGTGGTAAAATCATATTAACTTGAAATAACATCCTCAGAATAAAGAACTATGTGTAACTTCAAGTAACTGAGTTGCCATTTCAAGGAGTTTCACTTCATACTGGACCATATAAAAAACATAAAAGTTCCTGATAAGGGCAATTGTTTTGACTGATCAGTAGGTAAAACTAATAAACAATGAAGTTAATGTCCAATATAACTAGTGTCTCAAGCCACTCATATGCACAGAGGTCAGCGGCTGTCAGCAGCATAGCCAGGAGAAAATACCAGGATTTATAACAACAACCATAGAAGGGTTTAAAACATGATTAAAAGATCTGCTGTATTGGTACGTGAGAGATTTCTTCAAGAATAATGAAGAGCTTGTGAGATATGATCAAGCTTAATTTGGATTGTACTAAAACCTGAGGGGTCATGTCAGATTTCTCTGCATTGAGTAGCAGAGAAAGGAACTGAAAACCATGGAGACAGTGGAATGACTGTGCAAAGAATTCAAAAGAATATTCTCACCTTAGACACTGGCAAATGTAATTATAAAAATATCCCAATAGAAAACAGAGGATATGCATAGATCATAGCAGATTTGGACCAAGCATGTGAGACTAGCTTTACAGAAGGTAGAAAAGCAGATAAATGAAATAACAAGACCAATTGGAAGAACAGGCTGTTTATACAGATTCATCTAGGAATGCTTCCATCATAGATATTCTGCTTTGACATTGATCATGGCTTAATTGCACAGGATTTGGCCCAGTGTTGGCAATACATGCTGCCTCTGGTGCTAGACTACCTCCACTCTGAATCAGAGGGAAAGCTACCTTCTCTGTTCTACTCTCTACTACCTGGGTTTTTCCTGGGACTTCTTTCAGCTTAACAGTGGGTAGAGCTGATCCTACTTAGCTTTTGTGATCTGAAAATACCACAGCCTGAACTGGACACTAACTTTAAGTCCCGGTGTGAAAAAATGTGTGGCAACAGTGTGAAAGCTGTTGGTAAAGTTCTTTTTTGTCTTCTCCTTTATAAGTAAATAACATATATATATATAAGATGCTCCAAAAGGGTCTCTCTTTTTTCTCTAGGAAAGTTTTTTTTCCTTCAAAAATCCCTTTTACAAATTTAAATGAACTTCTGCAGGCATTGTTTCTACAAATAAACTACACAATGACAAAGCAAACCAGACAAAATAAAACTAACCCTAACCTCCCTCCCAATCAACCTCCTCCCCTCCCCAAACAAAACAAAACAAATACAAACAAACAAACAAAAAACACAACAAATAACAACACCTAAAAACTGGAAAAGCAGAAGCCTTGATAAATGATGAAAGACATATATATAGGAAACTATTTCATGGTTCTCCAATGGATAAGAAAATCTTACATGGGAATGCATTTTAAAGAGACATTTTTTGTTAAGGGGAATTCACAGTGCCGCCAAGCAGTGAATTAAAAGAGCATTACTGAGTTCTGCTATCTTTCCTTGAGAACTTAACCAGCAGTTACAGGTCAGATATAATTTATTTTTATTTTTATTTTTATTTTTATTTTTACTTTTAATTTATAGCAGAATGGACTAGTTTTAGATTTAAATCCACAAAGCTTAAATTTTATTAACTAGTTAAATTATTACTTTCCTTCCTGAAATGATTGGATGTGTTCTTTTTAAGTCAAGAGGCTCAGATTTACTGAATTGAAACATGTGGATATCAAGAAAACATTTGACAAAACTCATCAGATTTCTGATGGGGAAAAGTACCGTGGCTTTCGGTCAACTTGCCTGATGGTTTTCGTCACCTTATGGCGCCATTCTCTGGCAGGGAATTTTAGAACTAGACCTGTGCAAATGCTTCTTCTCTTGATTTTAATAGCATCAGCTCCTTCTCTGCCTGTCTAGGTTCAAGACTTGCCACTAAAGCAGGGTGAAGTGCTCAGCAAGCAAATGATCCAAAAAGCAGTCAGCCAAGGAGATTCACCCTCAACTCTCTGGCAGTCAAAAGATGTAAGTGTTTATTGAATGGGGAGCCAGAGACCCTTCAGAATTAATAGAGAGCTCACAAACAAGCAAACAAACAAAAACAGGCAGACCAATAGACAAATAAAAAAATATATTCTCCAAAATTCTCCAATTCTGCATTCTCCAAAACAACAACAACAACAAAATAGAAAACCAAGGTGCTTATTACCAGTAAAGTCTTCAAACCATGACTTTTAATAAACTACTTTGTGTACTGCAGAGGTAGAAAACCTACAAGTTAAAAAACCTCTTTACTCTAACATTACAGACCCCTTAGCTGTCTGCCTGGGATTTTCAGGCAATTTCTGAGCTTCAGAAACCAGGTTTTAAGAAAAAAAGCCCATAGTATACGATGTGTGATTCATACTGAAATCACAAGCACTGGCTGTTAAATAACAGGTACAGTTAAGGGTTGGTCTTTCTGGAGGGAATTACTGTGCTGGCTGACACCCATGGTTCACTGAGAACAGAAACCAGTACCTGAATGCATGGGAATATGAGAAGATACATAGGCACTTAGCTGAACAGATGCATACCCTAGACAAATCAATTATAATCTAGTTCCATAAACATATAATTCTAATTTCCAATAATTTAATACAAGATTAAACTTTTAAATTAAAAAATAATAATTTACATTGACATATTTTTAGATGATAGTGGGTGCCAATTCAAACAAAGAATAATTGCTTGAAGGCCATTTTAACATTAAAATTTATAGTGCAATATTGCAAACATTTATTTTATTGTCTCTGAATTTCTATAAATCTATCACATTAAATAAAGTGAATATATATATACATTTAAATCTATCTCAGCCACCCATCACCACCATCTCATCACCATCATTAACAAGATCTTGACCAAAATTTGTAGACCAAATTTGAATTGTGTAGAAGAAAAACTGGTTTTTCAAAAATGAAACACTATTGAACTCCACCTGATCTTTGTTAGGTAAAAGACGCAATAGGCTGGACTTACTTTCTATTTAACAGAATTAATATACATATGGTAGCACCCATGTGGAATGATTTGCCACACCTATTTTAACCAGACCCTGAAACCTTGCACTAGGCATGGGCATGTGTTTTAGATGTATAGTCTCATCACCAGTCCTATACAGAAGAAGACAAGGGGTAAACAAACTTTTCTGTGAAAGTCAGGATGAGAAAAATCACAACCGTTCAATCTAAATTGAAATTTTGGTGACATTTTGGCAGCATTCTCTAAAACTTTACAGAATAATAAAGTTAGATTTTCAAAGCAACTTAGTATTTCATGTGCTTAGCCCCTTGTAAAACCTGCCTCTGTAAAATTTATTATTATTATTATTATTATTTTCCCATGTGTGGTAATATGTAGTTACACATAATTGCTGCTTTAGCAGAAAAACAGCCAAGAAGAGTCTAGGAATGGCTTAAAGTAAAATTTTCAGAAGCCTGAATGGAACATAATCCTTTGAAACTTCTGTTTAGATTTCAGTAGAAAAGTGAAGCTGTGGAGCTAAGAATGATTTCTTATTCATTTTTTGTAAGTAAATGTATAATTCTGTAGTTTTCAGTACTGAGAACACAAGCATATAATGAGCTAAAAGCTGCCCTTTATGTATGCTGACTGGAGAAAAGCTGTAAAAAATCTTCTCAGTACTTTAAACTGCAAATGTACTAACTAATGGAACACTGATAGAACATCACCAAGGCTTGTCCAATTTAACTTCAGTGTTAAATTTCACCAATGAAACCTGGTAGGCTGATAGTGATTTTAGAGAGAGAGTGATTTTAGTGATTTAGAGATCTGTGATGCTTTTTCATATGGGGATTTCTTCAGAAACCAGGAGGCTCTGTGAGTGAGGTGTTAGCTCCCTGACCTCTTAGGACTCTATCCTCCATCCCTAAGGCAATGCTTCACAGTTATGTGCATGGCTTCATGTTTCACAAACAAAAGTACAACACTCCCCTTCGCACTCCCCTCTACCCCCTCGACCAAACGACCAAACCAAAGATACAGATTTATTAGGGACTTATTTATTGGGGTAAGTCTATCCCGAAACTACCACTGAATCTAAAAATCTTCCTTCTGGAATGTGATCATGTCCTGACAAATTCTGGAGCAGTTCTCCATAAGGTCCCCAGGCAAATAACACTGGATATTCACACTGTTCAGCTGTATCTCTCTTAACCTTCAAACATGTGCCCACAACTGAAATCTGATTGGTGCCTGAAAAGTTGCATTCCTGATGTGAGTTTCAAGCTTGCTGAATTACCTGAAATAGGTAGTTCTGTTTTACAGTAGTCTGGACTTTTTATCTTCCTTTCAGTCTACATAAAACAGTTCTTGGGTATCTGTGTGCAAGGAGCTTTGTGATAAGCTTCCTTTTTACTATTCAGTAAAGTACCTTACCGAAAATTGTGTTTACACTTAAGAAAAAAAACATGAGGTGCAGCTAGATATTATCAACTTTAGGGTTCAATATAATATCAGTGGGACAAGCTGTAAGATAAAAAGTGATGGAAAATGATGGAATCAGGTTCTGCATCAAGGTATGATTTTTGAGAATAGATGTTTTAAAGATTTTATTTTATTTTAATTAATTAATTAATTTATTTTTTAAATGACCAGTTTTCCTCTAGGTTAGCTGAAATAGGAAAGGAACCCTATACTTAGAAAAAAATGGTCATCAAAGGCTACAACAGTAAGATCTATGTAAGAAATCAGAATAGTCTGAAATAATTTGTGAGCAGAAGTCTACATATAGTATGAGAAGATTTTGCAACTGTATCACGGAAGATAATGATCTCATCGGATGTTTGATAGGGTTAAGTTTTGTCAGCACTTATAAGGGAAATTTTCTGAGAAACAAATGTTATAGAAAGTAGAAGCAGCAACACAGCAGATGACACTGATTCATTCGAGTCTGATCTACATAGAAAATTAATTCAGGCTAAAGTAGGATACAAAAAGTGATTGAAAATTAACTGCTTTTGACATACTCAGCAAGTTAATCCCACTAAACTTTAGATATTCAGACCTGAATCACTTATTTAGGCTTCCTTTAATAATCAAATTTATTTCTAGCATGATTCATCTTATTCTAAATGTAAAAATCTAAAATAGGGCATATAGATCACACATTCTGGGCATCTCTGTCTTTCTATTTGACTATAAAGATGACTCGTTCGATTATAAACATCTCAGCTGTAGATGTCTGAAGCTAAATGAGATGACTCACATCCTCTTACTCTAATACGTCTTTATTCCAAATTACGCACTTCAGAATTGAGAATATGGTCATCTACACAAGAAATCAATCATAACTTCCAAATTAACCTCCCATGTTAAGAGAGGCCTTTTCATTCAGTTAAAGTCTTTTCATGGATGTCATCCTTATTCTGTAAAAATGCAAGATGTGAATCTATACAGTTGTGGTTTCAAGGCTGCATTTAATCCATTACTCCATGTTTATGTTGCTTAAAGGCATGAAAACATATGTTAAAAAAGTAAAATATCCATAATTAATATAGTCATATGAATCTGGCAGTGTAACTAGTCAGGCTGTACACAGCAATATCTACTCTAATTTTCCACTTCCCAACATTCATAAATTCTTATTATAATCTGCTTACTGTGAAACATTGGTGCTTTTCTTGATTGATAATAAGAGTTCAGAGAAAATACCATTCATTAACATGAAAAAGAATCTTGGATGAACTAGATTGCTACTTAGCTTATTGACTAGAAATTTTGGTAACAGCTTTTCCTGAAGCTTTTTGAAAATGGTGGCTTTGTATCATAAGATGGGAAACTTCATATTTTTGCCCAAATGATTGCATGGACTTGGTGTGGGTAGATGTGCTGCTATTCAAAAGCATCTCAACAAGCTGGAGAAATGGACTGACAAGAACTTTGTGAAGTTCTTCAATAGGAAGTACTGTACTGCACTGTTCTGCACCTGGGGAGGAACAACTCTACGTATAAATATGTGCGGGGAGTGTTAGACATTAAACAAATGTTGGGAATGGGAAAATTGACCCCAAATATTAGAACAGCTAAAATTCCTGTTTATATATATAAATATATGTATAAATACTCCTCTCCACAGCCTGCAGGAGAACTGCTTCAGTGCCTTGAGCACAACATCCTCCTCTTTCTTCACTGATCTAGGTATCTGCAGGTCTGTTTCTCTCACATTTCCTTATTTCTCTTTCCCAGCTGCTGTAGCACACCATTTTTTCCCTGTCTTAAATCTGCTCTTCCAGAGGCAAAACCAGCATTGTTCAGTGGCTTAACATTGGCCAGTGTGGTGTGTCCCTTTTGGAGACAGCTGACACTCTCTCTTATCTGACATGGATCAGCTTCTGAACTCTTCTCACAGAAGCGGCCCATGCAGCCCTTCTGCTACCAAACCCTTGTCATGTAAGTCCAATACATATAGCCTAAGACAAGGACTAGATCTATCCATATATATATATATATATATTTTTTTTTTTTTTTCCTAAAGACTTTTTGGATTTAGAGAAAAATAATTCTTCCTTTTCCATTTCTTTGATACTTTGGAATTGAAGAATTCAATGTGTATGATGGATCTTCTGCTGGGCCTCACTTTCCACTCTGCTCATAATCTCTTTTGACTTTGAATCTAGAAGTGGGACTTGTGGTAGCTTGAATATTATCTGTGTCTTTTATGTCTTTACACAGACCTATGGGTGGTTCATGATTACCATTATGGTTTTCATAGCTCTTATAACTGAGATAGCTAAGAGTTTATAGAGTAGATGATAAATGATTTTCTCTGCTAAGTAAGTAAGACTAAGTCCTCTAAACAGTTTCCTTGTAGTTCTTTATATTATGGTTTATATGCATCAAAGCTGAAGATAAAAATTAAAACAAAAACACAAACACCCCCCGCCCAACAGTTAAAACCCAATAAAGATATTTCCCCCCAACTGGTGAGACTGTAAGCATGTGAGCATGTAATATTTTCTAAGGGTCTAACATTAAAAACTACCACTCTCTTAATTAAATAACTGCCTTTCCATGGATCAGTTAAAAACCTATGAATGATAACAAATTTTCTAATTGACTGTATTGATAATTCTTTCAGGATAGCAAGAAAACAATTTCCTCCCTCAACATCCCTCACACATAATTCCACAGTATAGCCTGGTGAATACAAGGGTTACTGATTTGTATATTTATAATATGTGCTCTCTTCTGGAGCTGAAAAAGTTGTAAGTGTGAGTAAATACACTTACAGGTTTGCTTGTTTTTAAAATTATGATTATATATATGTGATCTTAAAATATTATATTTATTATTGTTATTAATTCAGGTTAAAAAAATCCGCACTTCAAAATATAGTATCCTTAGCTTTTTACTTCTCAATAGAAGGTCATTTTTAATGGTATGTTTAATTTTCATTAATTAAAAAAGCTAATGGCTAAATATCTGTGGAAATATGACTGGTTGTTCTCCTGAATAGAGCATATATTTGTGAACATTTATTTTACTAATTCAAGAATCAAGCTTGTATCAATATGAAGCTTGCTAAACTTGCTCTATAAGAAGCAGGGAGAGCAGAGGTAGGTGATCATCTCTATGAGGTACCAAAGGCAAAGGTGTATGTAGCAATGGAAATGTCAGAGAGATTATGTTTCTTTGAAAGTTATAGTGAAAATTTTTACATTTCCTCTAAAACTCTTCCAAACATCTTCTCAGCTACTATTAGACTTTGAGTGTCTGTCTCCATCCATGCCATCATGTATACTCTCCACTACTGGGGGAACACAGTCATCCAATGGGTACAATAACATCGGCCAGCTGTGGCTATGGCATAAGTTGTTAAAACACAAACACATTATTTTCAGGAAAAGAAGTTTATATGACTGATCCCTCAGTGGAAGGTCTGAGGGATAAAAGCTCTCTTGCTTAACAGCTAAAAGCACCTAGTATGCTGTGCATTAAAGTACGCACAAGGAGTTAAACAGTACTTCAAAATATGTAGGGAGGAAAACAACCAGTGTAATTGTCCATCTGTTGATAGAAAGACTTGGAAAGTCTTAAACTGCTGACAGGACAGTTAATGGATAGTCATCTGGTTATTATTATTTCAGGTCTTTATCTTTTCCTCTTCTGTAGGAAGATGTCATGCATAAGTATCTCTCTCTCTCTCTCTATTTTTCTCCTGCCACCATTAGTCAATTTCTTTTTTGTTATCCCGAACTTCAGTCTATTGATGTCAGAGGATAGCTTGTTTGAGTGGAAATAAACCTCTGCCCTTCAAAACAAGATGACTTTATAGGGTGTGATACAAGAACAAGTTTAGAGAATTTTACAGCAGCATCAAAGGCTAAGAAATTTTGGCAAGAACACTAACTATCTGTGCTTGTGAAAGCAGGGAGTTCAACTAATGTGATTCAGCCAAGTGTCACCACATAAACATCAACTTGCAAAAGTTTACAATACAGATATGGTAAAGATATTATCACTATTTATGTACAGCATATATTGTGCCATCACCCAAAATATGCAGGGCTTGTAGAAAGACATATTATGTGTACAGAGGATTTTAGCTCCAATGATAGATATGGCACAATGGAGAGTTAGAACAACAAGCAGAGGAAACAGCAGAATAGGAAGAACATAATCTCAAAGGAAAGGTCGGGGAATTACATAACTAGTTGAGCAGATACCTTGTTCCCTGATATACACAATATTAGCAAGATTTTTCCATGATCATAAAAAGTTTAGTTTATCATGACAAAAGCTGTTCAGATGTGTCTCTGAGGGTCTCAAGTTGTCAGCTCAAAATCAGACTATGCAATGGGAAAGGGGATTACAGAACAGCAAGCTAGTGGGGAGTCCCAGATACGAGGAGTCCAACTGCAGGTTCTTGCATCAGACAAGGCAGAGAAGCTACTTTCCTCTAAGTTGCCTACATCACAGGTTCATGACCTAGCCACAGGCCATTGATCTTTCTGGAGAGTGGCACTGGTTCTTTACAATGCTTCCTAAATGAGCTTCTTCCTTCTAGCCAGAAGTACACTTTTCTATGAATCTAGAGATACTTTCATTATATACTTATGTTACAATTTTACTTTTGTTTTCAATTCCCTCCACAAAGTTGTTTAGGACACAAAGTCTTATTTCTTTCAATGTCACTTAAGCTTCTAAAACTCTTGGTCTATCTGAGCCATGGGTCTCTCTGTGGGCCAATATCAGAAGTCGAAAAACATGGCATTTGTCTCAATTCTTGACACTTAATACGTGGCATTTTCTTGTGACAGTCATGTGAGACAAGTAAATACTCTTCTCTTTCCCCAGAAGGAACCTCAGGTAAGGGTGATTTCTGCTGCACCTGAAACACATGAGGCTGAAACAGATTTTTGGAATGTCATGTTAGAAAGTTTTACGTAAAAAAGAAGGCCTTTTGATCAGTTCAATTTTATGACTTTATTCTGAATGTCTTCTGTTTTCTCCCAATTTTCTTCCAAAAGAAAATTCTATGCTGGCATGGTTATGACCAAAGAATGAAACAAAGAACTTCTTGGACGTTAATGGCCAGTTTAGAGTCCTTTGGCTGGTCGTTATTTCTTAACAAACACCCTATGCTGAAGTAATGTATATTTTAAAAAAGAAAATGAACTTAAAAATAACCAACACAATTTGTGATAACACAAATAAGGATTTCTGATTTTCTTTATATGCCTTCTGATTTTAAGAAATAACTTTTTTTTTTTTTTCCTTGTTCTTGTTCCATGATGCTTTAGATTTATTTTGCCAATTTTTATTCTTGATACCTGCCAACAAGAACTAATGAGCTATCAAGAACTAGTGTGCATTCTTGGTTGGTGCTTACATAGGTTTATAATACCAGGCTTATTATTAACTTAAGATGATAAGTGATCACACAGGACATTTATCATGTTTAAAAATAAACACAAAAATAACTGTTTTGCAGGATGAGTGTTAGAAAAGCAAATCTGTCACTTCTGTTCCAAAGGTTGTCTAAATTATCTTTTTTTTTTTTTTTTTTCTTTTTTTCTTCCTGTCTCTTTGATAAACTTGGTGAGGATGCATCATCAGAAGTTTCCTATTTGCTTAGGAATTAATCCAAGTATATAAGTTTCCATCATATTAGATGTTGATTTCAACAAGGATTCCTTTATAACATTTGGCTTTTCTAATTTAGGCATTAATGTGGAGCAGTAAAGCAACAAAACAAAACAAAGCAAAATTCTACAGGAACCATATATTCATTAGGTGTTTGTTGTTGCACTTTAAGTCTAGAACTGGTACAAATTTTGTCCTAATATTTTGAAATTTTGGTGATTTTGTGAAATTTTGGTGAATTTAATATATATATATATATATTTTTTTTTTTTTTCTATCTGTTAAAGCAGCTAGAAAGGATGATATAATTGAAAATTCATACTTAAGGAAAACTCTGCACTGTTTAAACATTTAATGTTATTGCCTGAGAATTCTGGCCTGTCTTTAGGACAGATGGGGGAAAAAAGGCAAAAGTTATGATTTTTGAGAAATTAAATTTTGCAGAAGTTTTGAACTCCTTGGTAACTTTTAAACCTTCTAAATCTAACCTAACCTAAGGGAAACTGTTTAGTGGAAAAGTGTCTTCCTACTGTGGTACTATATCCAAGTCATGTGACAGGATTTCACAGTGATGCTCTCAGCAAAATGCTACATGTTCTTCTTTACTTATATTTTAGTGTTTCCTTTGATGTTGATAGGTAAAAAGTACTGGAATTATATGTAGTTTACTGTTGTCTTATAGCTGCACAGGAAGGGGAAACATACAAATTTCAGAAATAGTATCATACTGATCCAAAAGTTGTCTATATTATTCTATATATTCTATATATTATAATATAGAATACATATTTCTGTGTCTGTGTATATGTGCATAGAGATTCAATGAATCACAGACTAGCTGTGATTGGAAGTTATCTGATCCATCCCCCTGCTCATGTAGGAACAGCTAGAGCCAGTTGCACAGGAACATTTCTAGGTGGCTTTTGAAGATCTCCAAAGATAGAGACTCTACAACTTCTCTGGGCAATCTGTGCCAGTGCTCCATCACCTGCACAGTAAAGAAGTGCTTCCTGAGGTAAAGATGGAATGTCTTGTGTTGCAGTTTGTGCCCACTGCCTCTTGTCCTGGCACTGAAAAGATCATAGCTCTGTCCTTTTAGCACCCTCCCTTCAGATATTTGCAGATATTAACAAGATCCACCCCAAGCCTCTTCTTCTCCAGGCTGAGCAGTCCTAGTTCTCTCAACCTCTCCTCACAGGAAGATGCTTCAGTCCTTTGAACATCTTGGTAGCCCTCTGTTGGACTTTTTTTCCAGTATATCCATGTCTCTCTGGTACTGAAGGGCCCCAAACTGGAGACAGTACTCTAGATTCAGTCTCAACAGTGTTGATTAGAGGGGAAGAATCACCTCTCTTGACCTGATGGTGATACCTTGCCTGATGAAGCCAATAATACTGTTAGCCTTCTTAGCATCAAGGACACATTGCTGAACCATGTTCAACTTTGTGTCCAACAAGACTCCTAGTTCCTACACACATACATGTACATATCATACACACACGGACATGTCTATACACTTACAGAGAAAAAAAGTACATTTTGTGGTAATGTTTAAAAATACTACATTAATTATATCTAAATTAAAAGTTTTTATGTTAAAAATGCATTCATGTAACATTTAGTGATATTTCTTATATTCTATTTTGTAAGGTGACTTTGAAACACTTTTATTGGACAGAGATTTTACTTTTTAAGTGCATACAGATCATAATCAGGGATACATTTTACATTTTTATGTGGGAACAGGATCCCTAATGTAACAGCTAGTATAATTGGTAAATTATTTTTTATGCTATATATGCCAAGCTACAAAAATATAAATGCAAAATATGTACACATTCTATTAAAAACATTTTCATTACTGAATGCAAATTGCATTAATTTTTGCTAATGCTTATACTTTTTTTTGTTGTTTTGTTTTCCTTTGGTGCAAAGGTCAAACAATCCAGACTCCTTCCCCTTCTATTCTGGAATAAATTCTGAAGAAAGCATAAGGCATTACTTGTTTTTACTGTTGAAGAGTTAGCAATAAAAGTAAAGAATCTTGCTTTTGTGAGAAAATATTTTTTAACCTTTCCCTAAAAGCATTTAGATTGTTTTTAGGTATGACTATTCCTTCTGTATTTCTGCATTCATTTACACCCTCAAAGCCTAGCTTTTTTGTACAATTACAAAATAGGCAATTGTACAAAATTGGTGCATTCTACTGCTCCTCAAATCCATCTATGTAGTAGCCTTCAAGTTATTTTGTACTATGCAAGATATGAAGTACAGGTTCTGTGAGCGGTATTGTGAACATTAAGCCTAGATTTTTCCCAGCACCAGCCACCTCTCCTGATGTTTAGTGCTATGGAGAGTGTTGTTACGGAAGGGGACTGACTAACACAACTTTCTAGACAGGAACAGAAATTTTGCACGGGGAAAATATGTCAGGCAGGCTGTGTATCACAGTTAGTTAGACATCATTTAAATTCCATTCTTTGAATCATCGTGTTCGTTTGTCACAGCTATTGACAGCTGCTATCCGATCAGTCTGCTAGTGCCAGTAGTATCTTGGCAACAGCACAAAAATAGCTTTTTCCCCCTTGTGAGAAAGACCAGTCTGTGCTGACAAATTAGAAACATGTTAAAGACAAAATAAACTGATATTTTGGGCCAGATTTTCATCCTTACTACTGCACTTGCAAACAATTTTTATATTGTCCTATGTAGCTGGTGGAAGATTCCTCTGAAATGGGAGAAAACAGTTCTGAGATGCCATATTTTGGTCTGTAACCTCTTGGTTAGTTACCAGTGTGAGAGGAAGTTGTAGTGAGGGGAGGATCACAGCAAACAGGGATTTTAGCTGGCTGCTCATGGCCAACCCATGGTAAGAAAAAGAAATATTAGAAGTCCCGGATGGCCTGGGAGGGTTTTGAGAAAAAGCTGGGAGAATTCTAGCAGAGGCTTCCTGATCTTTCTTTTTGGAACTCTTCTAAACTGAGGGATTTGCACTTGTCCATGCTTATGGGAGAGCATTGCTGAGGCTGTGCCCTGGTGGAGGGAACTACCTCTGGCCTCTCCTCTCCCTCCTTTGGCTCTTTCTTTTGCAGTTTGTTAGTGTGGGACTTCCAGCTGACAAGTATTCAGGGCATGCAACCTATGTGAAGCCTTAAAGCCTTAAACCTCCCGCATGTTCTCCACGTTGTGGTGGTTTTACCGTGCTGGGCAGCTAAACCCCACAACTGCTCTCTCACTCCCCCTCCTTTAGATGAGGAGGGGGAGAAGTAAAGCAAAGAACAACTCACGGGTTGAGATAAGGATAATTTAATTAAAGGGAAATAATTATAATAATTAAATAAAGACTACCATGAACTAAACAATTTAACTAAGGGGAAATAAAAAGGGAAAGGGGAAAAGGGAGGGGAAAAGGAAAAATAAAAAGAAGGGAGGAAAACAAACAAACAAAATAAATGAAGGCTGTGTGGAAGTGCAGAGGAAAGAAATTACTCTCGACTTCCCACAAATGAGTGATGATTGACCACGTCCTTGAAGCAAGGCCTCAACACACGCGGCCAGTGTTCGAGAGGAGGACCAACGTTTTCTCAACGAGAGCCCACCCCTCCTCTCTTCTTCCTGTTTCCATCTTTTATTGTTGAGTGTGACATCACATGGTATGGAATATCCCTTTGATTGGTTTAGGTCAGCTGCCCTAGTGATGTTTCTCTCCTCACTTTTTGCCCACCCCCTAGGAGGGTTAGAGAAAGGCCCAATGCTGTGCCACTGCTGCTCAGCAGTAGACACAACACTGGTGTGATAACACTGCTGTTCCAGCTATAAGTACAGAGTACGGCACTGAATGGGCTGCTGCCGGGAAAGTTAACATTCCAGCCAGACCCAGTACACACGTAAGCAGTCAGTGTAGGTAGCTTGATGAGTTCCAACTCCACAAGGGTGTTCTGACCAGACCTCTGCTCCTTTGGAGTCAGGTGTGTGGTGTGTTTATCCACAATCTTGCTTGTGAATTCTTGGCTGTGTCATTCTTTCACTCCCTCCAAGTGTAACGTCTGCAGTGATCAAGATATTCATGTGCCTCCATAGTCAAAGTATGTAGAGGGCAAGTGGGAACACTGAAGCACCGTACCGACCCATGCTGGTGTAAGAAATGAAGTAGGCAATCAGCTATTACTGTTTGTGCTCCCAGGCCAGCAAATTCTGTATTCAAATCACTACAAAAAAATATAAAAGTCTCATGTGGGAACTTAGGTAAAACACCAGAAAAAAAATGTTTGTAGCTTTCATGCATAAGTACAGAAATGTATGGCTGAGAACTAGTAGGAAAGATTGAATTTTACTGTACACAATAAATTTATGTTAAAGCTACCAACCAATTAACTTTAATTACCATTTGACTTCATGTAATAATGATTACATGTTACCAAACCCAAGGGAAAGGCATACCTTTATTTTTCTAGTGAAACAAAACAAAACAAACAAAAAAAAACCCACAAATATCTCTGGACTTCTGTAGGAGAAATGAGCTGCAGACATAAATATTCTTTCTCTTTTGGGGCAAGAGACATCTAAATATATGAAAAGGAAAATAAATATCTGAGTATAAATCCACATCTTTTCAAAACCTTTACTCTTTGACAGACTATTTTCCTTCACTCTTTCCTCTGAATCCTCAATTAGGTCTTACCAGGTCTCAGGCCTCCAGCTGAGAGCTTGCCTGCACATTCATTATGTTTTGTTAACTCTAATTGAAACTGGTTAGCAAACCAAAACTATATATAATAGTTTATTCAGTTTATTTTTCCTTTGACTCTAATATTAATTATAATGTCTAAATAACTTCTGTGTCTGAGACTCAGAAGCATACTTATCTGACAGTGGAATAGTGTCCTTGGAGAGGGTGTAAAAATGGTATCAGATGACTCATTTAAAATCAGACTGGACCAAACTCTTACGAACATACTCGTGAATTGGGAATGATGCAAGAGCATTTGGGATAGCTAAAAATGACCTTCAGGTCTCTTCTATATCTACTTTCTACTGTTCATTGATTTCCCATGTTCACTGTCCCAGTTTGTCAAGCATGTGTAAACATATCTTTTAAAAGTAAAGTAAAATAAAGCGCTTCTGCCACACACACACACACACACACACACATATGTATTAATATATTTTGCCCACTTTAGGAAAAATCATTTCATCCATGTAAAGATCTGTTTATTTGTTTCAAGGGTTAATGTATTCAGATCATGAAAAGATAATTTTGAAATGTGTGCTTTTTTCCTTTTGTCTTGCATTGCAGATTTGTTCCAAAGCATAAACATAATTACTGGTATAGAAATTACTTTCTACTTTCTTTAAAAAACAAAAACAAAACAAGCAAGCAAATAAACAAACAAAAAAAAAATATCAGACAATCAAGCCAACCAACCCCAAGATGCATATAATGACTTTTCACTAATGGATCCTAAGACTGTGGGAAATTGTGTGCCAAGAAAACTTATGTCCTGATTTAGGTTATGCATTACCAGGACTGTACAGATATTTAAAAAAGCAACCAACCAAACAAAAAGAAAACAAATCACTCTACAAAGAAAAATGATTGTTTGATGTATCAGTATTTCTATTTATACACATAAACAAATACAAAGCAGTGGCCCTTTCAAAACTAAGCAGGAAAAAAAAAATCCAAACAAACCACATTTCACATGGGAAGCATGATTCACAGATGAATGACATTGTAAATATGATCATTTTTAAATTTATGTTGATTTTATTTTATCTGTAATAGCTTCCCCAGAAGGCAAAGTTTATCTCAATTGAGTTCAAATGCAAAAAATGAGGAAAAGTCAACAAGGAAGCCATGACCCTGGATCTTATTTCTATTCTCATAGAAGTTAGGAAAAAAAAAAAAAAAAAGAAAAAAGATTGGAACTGCATCTTTGTGTTCCAGGAATATGAAAAATAATGTAACTACTGAGTTAGGCGGATCTATGCAGTTTTAACATTCTTGCCTTTCTCCCAGAGACTGAATTCAGAGTGTAATGAAAGAATAGCAAATTCTTACACAAAATGAAAATGTATAAATAATATATGTATAAATAATATTACCAAACTCTTTATTCATGTTCTATTCCTAGCCCCAATTAACACTGCTACCTTTGTTATTCCAAAGAACCAATCACCTTCATACAGGTGGCTGCTGAATGTGCTTTGATTAGCTTGCATACATGTCTTGCCAACTGGTGCATTCATTGCAAAAGCAGTCAGTCTAGCTGGAAAGCAGCCAGGTGGCAATGTTATCACAGCATATCAAGATAAAGCCTAGAGATATGGTCCCAGGACCCAGTCGTCTTAAATTTATGCATATGCTAAGGTTTATGGGCTACTTCTACTGATGCCACAGGACACAAAGTGTCTGTGAAGGGAAACAGCCTCAGAAGTTCCTGTGCTCCTGGCAAGCTGACCAGACTCCAAATGGCAAAAGATAGGATTTAGGGTTATGTCTCCCATTATTTCAGACATTCACCATATGGCTAAATGTGTATGTGGATATTTGCTATTTTTTTGTTGTGTATCTATTTGATGGTTTAGAGTTCTTAGAAACGTATACACAGATATCATGGCATAGGGTTTTCCCATTCTCCTGTTCATTTGCCAATATGTCTGAGGTCTGTTTTGAGGCTATGGTAGGTCCAGAACAACATTATGGGGAGTATAAGAACTCTACATCCAGTAAGCATCCCTAAGAACAAAGTCCACTTTTATTATCAAGTTTACATATTTCTAACACACTGTTTTCCATCACTGGAATGCAATACGGTTTGTAAATAACTGAGTCCAGCTTCTACCTGCAAAACAAAATACCAGCCATAGCTTAGTATATAAATCCTAAGATTCAAACCACCTACTTGCATTATATCATATAATAATTTTCTGTAATTATGAATGTAGTTGATGAAAAAAAAACAGCAGAATTTTCAGTTTGCTATTCAACTCTTCAGAACATAAAGAGGGACTTTATTATTATTATTATTATTATTATTATTATTATTATTATTATTATTATTATTATTTATTTGTAGTAAAGAAGTGACTTTCAGTTGTGAGAAGTATATTTTGTGGTTTTTAGGTTACTAACAGACTGGTTTCCTTTTGGATTTCTTGTGCAGCTGTGACATTTACCCATTGCAATGTGGGTCATTGCTTACATTTCCTCTGTTGTGCTGGCTGTGAAACTTAGGTGTGCTATTTACTTTCTAATATGCTTAACCTATGTTTTTAGAACAACAAAGTATTAACTAGTTTCTTTCTTTCTTTCTTTATTTTTTTTTCCCTTGTATTATGAAACTGGTTTGTTTCCAAATTCCAAAAAGTTTGAGTTTTTGAGGAATCAATATTTAAGTAGGGTTTGTTTTCATGCAAGTTCCACATCCAGTAGATTTGAACCACAAACATGGGTTTACACTTCTGGATCAGAAGAAACACTGATTTGATCACCTGAAGCTGTTGAAAAATGGTACAAATGTTCTGCTTCAGGACCTAAGTTCTGGATCGAAACTAAAACTTTCCCAAAGTGCTGGAAGCGTTTGTTTTTGCCAGATGCAGTGTTACCTGAAAGGGCTTTTAAGATGAATCGTTTTTGGGTGGAAGTTCAGGACATACTTCCACAGATAGGAAATTTAACTGACACAGATCTGTTGCACACCAGGAGTCCCCTCACTTTCTGTGATGCAGGTTCTTGTAAGATCACGAAGATGACACTGAGCATGAGTCTTGTGAGAGTCAGGTTACTTCAAGCACCAGGCAAAGATACAGATTTACCTTTGAGTCTCTCAAGAATTTCTTTTTTTTTTTTTTTTTTTTCCCTCCGTTACCACAAGGCAGAGCAGCACATTCTCCAGTGCTGTATAGCATAGTTATTGTTGTGACTGGTACAAACAGAATAAATGCATTTCCCTCCACCATATAGATGTCTATAGACATCTCCTCATGACTTTCTTTTGTGAAAGCCTTCCGTATATAAGCTTCCTCCAGTTATTGCATTTGATTTGCTGTAGAAGTTTGCTACAACTTGCACGTAAACAAAATTTTTTCTTGTGCTACCCAGAGTATCTGAAGAACTCTGTGATTTGTGGTGAAGACAGCAGTTGTTTTAAGAGGACAGCCTTCTTCTTTTTGCAGCAGCTGGATGTTAGACTTTGCAGTATTCCTACAATGTATTTTAGTGGAAAAGAAGGTGTTTCCTGAAGAGGAACAGGCAGTCAATCTCGATGCTGGCATGATCCATGAGATGAGAAGCTGTGCAGGAGTGGGAACACAGAAAGCTTTCTGCTGAGCTGCAGTACTGTGAACTCTCTGTAATGGATTTAGGTATTGATCTTGGAGTATTTATTAATCTTCAGGTTTTCACTGAGCTGTCAGGTTTCATCTGAATTAACAAGTAAAATTTCTGACTTGCTGTGCGATGATTTTTTCATGTGTAAATATACAAAGCTATGATAATACTTTTGTTCGAGCCCTTCTTCATGCCTTGTTTCCTGCTAAGTTCAGATAAGGAAGGATTTAATTTTTGTTGCTCTTTCATTTTTTTTTCCTTTTCATTTTGAAAATATACTAATTCATGCTCAAATCCACAGAAGCAAGAGGTCTCTGAATAAGTACTCCTGAGGACCTAGAAGTGTTCTTCCCTGTTGCTGGCACATTAACACTCACAATCCTGTGCCAATGTACAGGTTAAACACTAAAGCAGTGCTTTAGATTTGAGGCCAAATTCTTGCTGGTAGTGCAAGAATCAAATCCACATCAAATCCACAGCCAGTAAAGTGAGGAAAAGTAGAAAAGGGCCACACAGATTCTGTCTCTTTGAAGTATTTACAGAGGTGCTGCTTCGCAAGCTTTTCATGATCAAACCATGGGAGAATGTGTTCTTCACACAGTGAAGACTAGAAGACAGAAAATAGATCATCCAAAACCCTTCTTTCTATATAGCTCTGGAATGGACAGTTCTTTTCACAGATCACTTATTTTATTATTATTCCTATTTTATTATTATTATTTTTTTATTATTTTTATTTTTTTATTATTATTACTATTTTTTATTTTTATTTTTATTTTTTTTTATTTTTAGAAAAGGAAGGAAGTAAGTGGGAAGATCAAGGACCAGAACACATCAGGAAATTATATTACATTTTTATTGAATGGACTGAATTCTGATTCTCTGTGCAGGCAGATAGTCATAATAGAGATTAACTCTCAGTTGATGCATCTGCAGTGAATTCTGCCCCTGTGTTTCATGTTGCTCTTTAAGGTATAACAAAGCAAAGGTCCCCTGTCAGATACAATTGTCAAGGCAGAAAGGTATGGCCTTTCCTCAATGACTTAAAAGACATCCAGATTAATCTACAAGCACACTGAGTGAGACTTGGCCTGGCAGTAACTATCAGAACATTATGATTCCTTTAATGTGACCTTCCTACTTGTGCCAAAAAGACATTTTAGGTTAGAACATATTTAGTTTGTTACATATTACACAGAATGTTTTGTGTTGGAAAGGACCTTAAAGATCACTTAATTCCAACCCCCAAAGATGTACATCACTCTTTTGGTTTGTAGTTATTACTAGTGAAAGACAGAGTTTCTCTCCATTGTGTGCTAGGATAGTGGCACCAAGGATTTTATGGAGAATTACCAAGATGTGATGAATCATTTATAAAAACTGAATTTAAGTTATGTATTCATTTAATGTCAGCCACGTTTGTCTTATATTGAGGCAATCAATACTTTATATTCAGAATTCAGTTTTACAACTGAATTCAGTTTTTACAACTTTACTACTTGCAAGAGAAAAAATAAGACTAATGAGGTGTAATCATAAAATATCTGTCACTTTCATCTGCTTTGATTATTATTAAGTAATTTTTATTAACCAATATGTATATATGGTGTGCAATCTAATTGTATAATTGCTCAAGATATTCCATCTTTCTGGATAAATTATCAAATGGTTAGTTGTATTTGTCCTTTTTTCTCTCACCATTATTACTTATTTCCCAGAGAGACCATAAAAGTTCTGAACCCTGTAGTCTGTTTAGAACTGTTCTACACAGTTGTGTACTTAAACTTGAAGCTACCGCTTACAGCCAAATAAAGAAAACTCAACTTCTGTTCATCCTATAATAAAATATTTACCTATAGGATAAGAAAAGAGCAAAAATAGCTGAAAAAGTTACAATATGCATAATATATACGTATACACACTTTTCATATATATACATATACATATGCATGCTTATATAATCTATCTCCAGCCTACATAGTTCTATTTTATTGAACAGAGATGAAATTGAAGGTTATAAACTTGCAAACAGAGAATATTCACTTTCCATAGGTCTAAAACAGTGTAATGTTAAACTATAATTGTAAGCATGTGCTGTTATCTCCCAAAGACGTTACTGGTATCACTGGGTGAATGATACCATGCATATTAAAATAGTTTTTTTGAAGAAGAGAAATGACAGCTTTCAGTCTGGAAGGAAGTCAGAATGTAGGAATATTTTCCAGGACTGAAAAAGGGTAGCTAGAAAAAGATAGAAAGAGAACATTAATAAGTAAATAGTATGCTCAAATTGTGGTAGTAAAGAGTTTAGGCTGTTTGTAGGTATAAGGTCTAAAGCTATCAAATATTAGAGAAAAGATTACTGAATTAATCTTACT